>NW_006294243.1:3039224-3072844 GCF_000327345.1 Myotis davidii | reverse complement strand
TAATGAAAAGAATATAGGACTACACTGAGTCTCCTATCTACCTACTCCAAGACTTCTGTGAGGATCAAATGAGATAAGGCATGGAAAAGCACTTCACAGACATTTGGTTAAACTATGAAATGTTTGCAACTGGCTATAAAGCAAGTCATATTCCTGGGCTGAATAAACTGCAAGGAGGCTAGTTGTTGCTAGGGAGAGGAAGCTGGGTGTTGCTATGTGATGTCATTACCTGGATGGACACTTAAAATATATATATATATTTCAAGTTTCTAATCCAATAATAATCTAATATCAAATATTCAAAATATTGGTGAATTTCTGATTTCCAGAATTTAAATGCAATGTTAGAACTGTAATTCTATGGTTATTTTGGACACCACAGTGCTCTCTCTCTCTCTCTCTCTCTCTCTCTCTCTCTCACACACACACACACACACACACACACACACACACACACACACACACAGCAGCAGCAGCAGCAGCAGGAGCAAATGGTGAAAGTTTCCTGGTTTGTTTGAAGACAAAGACTCAGTGCGGGGGGGGGCACATTTAATAGGAATCTCCAGCTGATCTCTTCATCTGCCATGTCACATTGCATTGGCCCCTCCTCCTCGACGATGACTAAAAGAGTGATATCTTCATTCGCTGCGTCCACCCTCTTGGGTATCAGTGTGCTCTGTAGAGGTCTTCTGAGGAGGGCGTAGAGGAAACAGTGTCTTTCTGGCCACACTCAGTGTGGAGTGAAAAGCTCTGGATTACTGAACATTGCTTCTTGCATTTTCTGGTAGGATCCCGCTGACCTATAGCACACTCTCATGGCAGCCAGAGGCTCCTCAATCCCGAATGTCCAGGTCGGAGGCTCAAACCGCCTTTGCACCAAGAAGTCAGGGGATCAGTGCCTTTAGGATAACTGTATCCCACATGCAGAATGCTACTTGGGCAGGTTTGACCTAGAGTAAATAGCAAATACAATCAAATAAGTCAAAATATATCCAGAGAAATAAAACTCTGGAAAGTGACCAAAACTTCAAATGGACTAAAATGTAATGTTTTTCCAGGATTTTCTCGTGACTTGTTACAGTAAATCAATAATAATTATGGAGAGATATACAGTTTTCTAAGCATAATTTTATTTCATAAAATACTAAAATCAAAGCTCTTTCCTTAGGAAAGGAGGTATATAAGTATTTTCATTTGAAGAAATGAAGAAGTGAGAGATCTAAAAATTGAATGACTCACCTAAACATTTAAAAAGCCCTCTAGGTAGCAGGCACACCCTAGACTAGAGCTAATCTCAATTATTCAAACTAATTATGGGGAATTCTGCTATGGACTATACCTGCAAATAAATTCTATATTCTTGAAAGTGTAGTAATGACCTATTTAAATTATGAAAACTATGTTAAATTATCCTTTCTTACTCCTCCCTCAAATCCTTTAAAAATTGTGACTGTAGCCAAAACCGGTTTGGCTCAGTGGATAGAGCGTCGGCCTGCGGACTGAAAGGTCCCAGGTTCGATTCCGGTCAAGGGCATGTACCTGGGTTGCGGGCACATCCTCAGTAGGAGATATGCAGGAGGCAGCTGGTCGATGTTTCTCTCTCATCGATGTTTCTAACTCTCTGTCTCTCTCCCTTCCTCTCTGTAAAAAATCAATAAAATATTTAAAAAAATGGTGACTGTAATGTATAAGTGCTGTCTAAAGAAAAAGAATGAGAAACTTTGAAATTCAAGTTACCTATTCTAGGTACACATGACCGAGGGGGCAGGGAGCAGCCCCTCTTCCGTGTCCGTTTAGACTTGGCACGAAGGAGTGCACACGGACTGTCAGAATTCACTCAGCGCCTGCGGAGAAGCCTGCCAGCCTGCTTCGTGTTATTTTTAAAGGAATGAGCAAAAAAATCCCCTGCCCTTTCCAAAGAGTATGGAGGCTAGCCAGACTTCTGGGACGCAGAGGGCTTGATGACTTTCTCATCTGTCATTTGAGCTGTTTTGACATTCAGAAACCTTGCACAAGGCTGTCTGGATGCAAATTTAAGGTCGTTAAGTAATTCTAAATATAGTTTGAAAACTTTAAGTCCTGCCTCATATTATCACCCCCCCAATAACTAGTGATTGGGGACATTATGAAGGCTATTCAACTTTATAGAACAGAGATCTTCACCTTTTAAGTGTAGAATGCTTCTTTATTTTTTCCCTTTCCATAAATACCTTGTAGTTATTAAATATGGAAATATTCAGATAAATGCATATAGGCACTTTGCACTTTGGTTGGAGTAGTGAAGAATGTAAAGTATCACTAGAGATATTTTAGAAATCTCTTTATCGAGTTCAAAACTATTCCCCAAGTATAGCAAACTGAGATGAATATCCAAAATTCTGTTTTGGGGACTGCGTTGCTGGTGGTTTGGCAGAATCTTAGGAAGACTGCTGAGGGAAGACATAGAGGTATCGCTACCAATCATATGTTTCAGTGTCAGGAACCATCTAAAATACTCAGGGATAACGCCCGGTCTCCTGTGAAGGCAGAGTGAGTAGGCGTGCCCTCCACACTTCCAGACAGAACCATCAATCTCTCCTTGAGGAAAACTTGAGTCATTTTTTTTCAATGTTTCTCTTCCAAAGTGTCCTTCATATTAGTTTTTTATTAAAGCTCATTTAAAAAAAGAGAGAGAAAAAACAGTGGGGGTGGGAAATAGACAAATGAATAATTTTTGTGGCATAGTTGGGATACAAACTCCCCTTTGAGATGCTACAGAAGAATAGGATTTTTGCTTTCCTGAGCCAAAATTTGCCTGACTAGATAGTGATGAGGATAAATATACAACTAAAGTGGAAGTGATATATGAATTCAGAAAAATCTCTGATAACATGAATGAGTCTTTAGAAAGTATCCAACTCTTCTCTTCTGTACAATAAGCACTGACATCTCAAATATACCATTGTCTTAAATTGTTATCCTACCCCAACAGGGGTGGGCAAACTTTTTGACTCGAGGGCCACAATGTGTTCTTAAACTGGACTGGAGGGCCGGAACAAAAGCATAGATGGAGTGTTTGTGAGAACTAATATAAATTCAAAGTAGACATCATTGCATAAAAGGGTACGGTCTTTTTTTTAGTTTTATTCATTTCAAACGGGCCGGATCCGGCCCGCGGGCCGTAGTTTGCCCACGGCTGCCATAGAACCTACTCAGGGCTTTACACAGGTGCTCCATAAATATTTGCTTGGAAAATTTTTCTTGAAATCCTAGTTGACATAACTTAGAATTTCAGAACCATTTTTCTTTTAAAATATGTATTTCAATTAGTTTAGATTTGCAAAATGTTTATGTTAAGTACATACAGCAATGTTTTATATTACAAAACTATTTAATTACATTTTTAGACATGAAAAATAAATTAGTACAGCATTATGTGTTGATAAATTATCTTGTTTGTTCTAATTTAAATAAATAGCTACAGTAGGCTTCCTTGGCAAAACTCAAAAGAGCTCATTTGGCTCTGAATTTAAAAAACAGTTAACATGAAGAGAACAGTACTGTACCTAGGAAGTGAAACCCCATTTCTAAGATCCTGGAAGACAAATGCTAGTATTAAGGATTTCCCAGTAGGATATGTTCAAAAGTACTGATGACAGGAAAAGTATTTGCCATGCTAGCAAAAATGAATTAATTTATATCACAAAGGCTGAAATTTTTAAAGCTATACCAAAAGTTTAGAGAGAAATTCTAAGCTCTAAAGTAATTAACTACATCACAATACTGTCAAAAAATATTAATGAGAGCTTTGGGTGGATGCAAGTGTACAATCCTGTCACCAAAACATGACAATACTATTTTTCCTTTCTTCTCTTTGGCCCTACCCCTGAAGCCTGGAAATTGAGTTAAAGATGATACTGGCAAACTGGATGGCACATACAAGAAGAGTTTCCAAGAATTAAAAGCAAAAAAATGCTGACAAATTAATTGTAAGAACTGAGAATAGGAAGAAAACACATTTGAAAGCCTGGATTCAGAATAACCAGTTAGGAGTTTATTAACATTATAGTTTTAAAACATTAGAGGGCTTTATTGTGAAAAAATGCATGAGTCTCATTGTAGAGGTTAATGTTGTGCAAATGAGGCAAAACACCGTCTTACAAAGAATATTCTGAAAATTAGAGTTATTCTTTAAATAAAAGGTTATTCTAGATGTAGTGGATTCTCATTCGGTGGGGAGGAGTAAGTGGAATTGGGGGTCAGGTAACTGTAGAAGAAATGATTCAGATACTGGTTTAATCTAGATGAACTTAAATGTCCCTCCTACACTGAAGTTCCCTATGTAAAACTTTGTATAAATATGTCTTTACCATCTGGAGTGACTGCCACCCTCATGTTTAATTGGGACAGCAAATCAAATTCTGAGGTCTCTTTTCAGATAGAAATGTTTTTAGTTAATTGAATTTCTTATTTTAACAGCACAGATTCCTGTAGTCCTCATGATTGCAATGAACCTTCTGTGAGATTTCTTCTGTTAAAATAGCTAAGTAATTTCAAATGCTTATCAAATTATCACACTAATCATCACTGTAAGAATTCTATAGTTAAATGTGTTGTCATCCAGTACCGAGAGCCTCTTGTGTATAAGGTGGATATAATAGAGGTTCCTTGAAGTAAGAACAGTGTTATAAGGATGCAAGGAGAAAGGGGAACCAAGGGAAGATAAGAGAAAAGCTCATCTAAGTGGAAAATCAGGAAAGCCTTGTGATGAAAGATGGGGGAGATGAGGCTGAAATAGGTGTGAGAGACGGAGATTACTTGAATTGGCAGAGACAAGAACACAGTCTTGGTATAGGGAGCAGCTGGATGAAATGGAGAGGAGGAAGAATAAAAGGCATAAATGAAGCTGTGACTTCAATAAACTAAGAAAAACCCTGGGAATAGGACTGGGGGCCCTCAGGAATGGCTCTGGAAAGGCGTGGCATTTTGTGCTTTCTTCCGTAGGCAGCAAGGAATGATGAAGGGCCTTGCCTGGGTGAGCCAGAGGGCTACCCATTAGCAAGGTTAACCTTAAGAATTATGTGTCATGGATTCAAAGGGGAAACCCTGGATTCAGAATAACCAGTTAGGAGGTTATTAAAATTGTTTGACTAAGAAGATTAAAATTGAGGGGATGCTAATTGGAAAGGAGAAATGTGTACTTTGTTCCTAAGTCATGTTTGAAAACCCTTGAATGTTTTCATTAGAAAAGATCAGGCCAGAACAGCTCTTATAACTATTTTGGCCACAAAATATATAGACATAGACTTTGACTTAGGGAGTATATGCAAGTATTCTTGATGATCAACAACACTTGCTTGAAAACACTACATAAAACATAAAACAATCACTTCTCCTAGTGATGCTTGATATATTTGAGTAAATAGCCCCAAGTCTAGATGGCTCTCGAGAAAGAAATATTTATTAAATATTTGAGAGGCTTCACTGGTGTGAAAAATGATGATGACTACTACAGCAAGCAATGGACGAGGCCTCATAAATAGGATGCTTAATGTACCCAATATCAAGTGCTGAAAGGGTTTTAATTTTGTCCCTAATGCATTGAAAGCATTTTAAACTTCTGAATTTGATGGGTCTTGTCACAGTCCTTCTGCCATGGCCCCATGGGACTATTACTCTGTTCATTTCTTTCAGTGCATTCTTAGTTATAATAATGAACTAAAAGGCAAGCAGCGCCATCCAAGGTTTAGATAAATGAGAAAGGGCTATGTAGTCTTAAAACGGAGAGTTCAATTGACTGTTCATAGAACTGTTTAAAAATCAGTATGACAACATGTTTTTAGGACTTAATCACAGCATATGGATCAAGGACACAAAACTATTCATGTGGCAGGCTTGTTATTCTAATGCAGTCCTTGGAAACTTTCTTTTCCAAGTCATAAAAAATCTGTTTTCAGACATATCATCCAGTTAATAAAATGAAATTGCATGCATGCCTTCCTTTTCTCCCATCACCATCCACATTATTAGAAAGTGAGTGTCATCATCAAGTAGGATTTATTAAAAGCTCCCATGCACTAAGTGCTTTCGTTTTAAATTCAAGTGAGGATTCTCTTACATATTGTATGTTCATATTTTGGCAGTATGTCTATTATTGAGCTTTTATGACAGTTTTTAGAGTCTGATGTAATTTTGATTTGAGAGAGAAAGAGAGGAAAGGAGAGGGAGAGAAAGAGAAACATCAACGTGAGAGAGAAACATTGATCAGTTCCCTCCCACACATGTCCCAACCAGGAATAGAATCCACAACCTACGTTTGTGCCCTGTTCTGGAATCAAACCTGCAACCTTTTGGGCACTCCAATGAACTGAGCCACACAGTGAGATTTCCTTTTTTTATTTTAGAAATAATTTTAATAGGAGTTCCAGTTAATGATGGTACAAGATGGTGCCATATATGACTTGTTAGTCAAAGTGAAATCTGTGGATCAAACTTTGAATAACAGTGGCATCACATGCAAGCTTTTTTAAAATGAATATTTCAGGCCCTAGCACAGAGCTACTGAATCCAAAGCTGTATATTGGTTAGATCCTCATGTGATTCATAGTCCTGTAATGTTTTAGGAGCACAACTGTAAAATAGTTTGATATCAAATTATCATAGCCAACTTTTGTAACAAGAGATGTTAGGTGCTCTTCACTTCTCTGTGAAAATAAAATATAACCATATCAATGTGGTGAACATTAACATTTTTATCTATGAGATTACTGAACCACTCAGTTGAAAGTTATTATACAAGTTAATTATTGCTTAAGTGATAATTCCTGAGTATATGTCAAGCACTTTCTCTTCTTAATTTCCACGAAGGCTTTCACCTTTGAAAGGTAAGTTTTTAAATGGTGTCACCTGTTATAGAAACGCAGTACTAATTTATCACAAATGACAGTGGCCATTGTGGGACAGTAGAAGAGCACAGGACGGAAGGTGAGAAGTAGTTTATAGTCTTGCATTAGTGATGTGCTGCTCTGAGGCAAACTGAACACTTCAGAGCTGCAGTTTCTTCACCTTCTCATTTAAGATGAGGGAACTAGAATGTGTCTGATGCTTTTCAATTCTAAAAATTTCAGAATAATATTCACAGAGTTTTTATTCATGTTTAATTATGTATATTGATTGGAATCTTGATATTAACAGGGTTTCATAGATATAAAAGAGGGAGTTAAGATTAAATAGATGAGCTTTGGATTCAGACACATCTAAATATAAATCTAGGTCCTGCCATTTACAGAACATTTTTTAGTAATAAGCAGTTTAGTTTTGTACTTAATATGTTCACAGAACTATTGAGAGAATTAAATGAGATATTATATGCAATATATCTCCCTGTGCAGTGACTTACACATAGAGGTAATTTATAATTGGCTATTCTAAGTGCTTTTCTATAACTAAAATAGCAAAATGACTAATATATTTATTCAGTGTTTTGAAGGACATTACATTTAGACTTGAATACTCATTATTCTCCTTTACATTGGTATCTATCTATATATACGAGTATATAAAAGTCTAAGCTACCTTCTGATTGTTCCACCACTCGCCTCGTAGCTATGTCATGCACTGACCACCAGGGGGCAGACGCTCAATGCACAGGCATGGAAATGGAACAGACTGATGAATCTCAGAGGGAATGGGGAAGGAGGGAAGGTGGGCAGAGATTAACCAAGGCCTGATTACTAGATTACTATAGGCCTGGTGCACGAAATTGTGCATTGGTGGGGTCCGTTGGCCTGGTCTGCAGAGATCGGGCCTAAACCAGTACGACATCCCCCGAGGGGTCCCTGTTTGTGAGAGGCGCAGGCCAGGCTGAGAGACCCCACCTGTGCATGAATCCATGCACCGGGCCTCTAGTCTACACTAATAAAAGAGAAAGATGCAAATTGACCATACCTTCACAATGCCCACCAGCCAATCAGGAGTGGGTATGCAAATTAACCTCATCACCTCCCTGGAGACTGACAGCAGGGAGGAGGCAGCTTCTAGCACGGCCTGCTTGGCTGTCACTGTGGTGTGGAGCAGGCAGGCCTGGCAGAGAGCAGAGAACAATGGGAAGTGGGCCTAAGTCATCAGTATAGAACATCCCCTGAGGGCTCCTGGGTTGGAGAGGTTGCAGGTCAGGCTAAGGGACACACAATGCCCCCCTGCCCCCCGGCCCGCATGCACGAATTTCATGCACTGGGCCTCTAGTATTATATAATAGGTTATTAACCTGTAAATGTTTTCACAACCTTGAGGAGTATCCAATAAGTAATAAAATATGCCTCTACTTGCAAGATATTTTTAAATTGAGTATATTCATCTGATTGGTTCTTGATCCTAGAATAGCAATAGCACTTTATGATTCCAAGATATTTGACATTATTAGTTGACTTCTGGTGAGTGCTGTGGAAAGGAAATAAATAAAACATATAGATCTTTGGTTTTAAATACTGACAATCTAATCATTTGTGGAGGTTTTAAAATCACCTGTGCCACAGCCCTATTTGTATAGCTTCAGAATAGAATGGCCAGGGTTGGTTCTTAGGCACCATGTTTTCAAAAGCTCGCCTGTGCTTCTAGTGTGCAGCTACAGTTGAGAATCTCTGGTACAGATAAGCTCTTGAATTCATTGTTGGCAAATGCTATAAATGAACAGAATATATTGACAGATTTCTTAAACAGATGAAATGCAAGCCCTGTCAACAACTTTTATGTGAGTACACTTATTATGCACAAACACACTCACCCGTCAAATCTGAGGAAATACTTGTTAAATCCAGACAACATATTTCCAGTGAAAATAAAAAAATCTAAACAACAGCAGAAAAAGTCATTTAAGGATAATTATTCATTAGAAACTCACCACTTTTTGAAATATTTTGTTGTTATAGGATTGGTTTCTGTGGTGTTACAGTCCATTTAAAAAATGTTTCACACAATCTTAAATCTTACACAAATTCAGGAAATGCCTATGGACAGTCATAACAATTATTAATTAATGATTATATTGCAGTGCATTCATATGGATATTTGATTTAGTTTCTATTTAAATAAATAATCAGATTTTCAAGATTTAATAGCATCCATGATTTGGATATGGTTTCTTCATTGTGAGCACATGTCACAATGTTCATAATTCTCCATGTTTGGAGTTGAGTAGGATGTAGTTGCTTGTCACAAATAAGCAAGACTCAGAAAATTTACCATCATTTGATCAAAAGTCAAATTAGACAAACAGTTTTAATAGAGTAACTTGTAACTGGAGCTTTACAATGCAAAAAATTGAATCACGTCTTGTTTCTAGAAGACTAATGATTAGCAGGTGTTTCGAATGCAGATCATTTTACTGCAGGAGCCTTTTCCTAGTAGTACACGTTAAAGTTACCAAGAAATTTTTGTTTTTTTGTTAATGGTATTTTTACTGGAGATCCACACCCCCCCCCCAAAAAAAAAAGTTCGCATTAGATATTTTTTCAAAGCCTCCTGACTCTTTAAGATTCATTAGTCTTAAATTGGTGCAGCAAACAATTCTCATAGAATCTTTGAATGAAATTATCATATTCTCTGTCTCTGTCTTTCTCTCTTTCTGTCTCTTTTTCCTGGATAAACTTTGGTAAGAATGATTATTTGGCTGTAAATTTTATGAAGTTCAAAATTTGGTTTGTTCAAGTAAACAAACTATACATTTATTATAGATTTAGCAGGTGAGAATAAAACAAAAATAGTCACATAAAGTTAGAATCTTCTAGACCAACATGAAGTAAAAAAAAAAAAAAGCAGCAACATTAATGTATATATGTGCATTTACATATATAAATATAAAATATCTGTGGATGTATGCACACACATTTATGAATCTATTTATAAGTGCATATACCCACCCAATTTTGAGATATTTTTGTCCATAGTTGCTGGGAGCTGGTCCATCCTTGCTGTTTCAAGGGACCTGGCATACATGGCATACTGTTCTTAATATGTTTGTTCACCTTCTTGGCACTATGTGTTTTAATCAAGGTCACCTCTCCGAGAAAGGTTGTTTCCCCAGGTAGAGATTTTCCCCTGAAGTTAGGGAGGGAATAAAACCCCTTCATTAAGTGCCAGGCAGGTAATTAATCTCTTTAACTACGAACAATCATGCTTAAGCTACATAATCTTTACTCCCTGGAATGGAGATAAGAAACACCCTAACCTTTGGCTACAGAACCTGGCTGGAGAACCTGGATAACCTGGCTGGAGAACCTAGCAAGAGAACATGGACACAGAACTTGGCTGGAGATTGTGGCTAGAGATCCTGGCAAGGCTGCTGATCAACTGAACGCTGTCTCCATGTCATTTCTTCTTTGCCGACTCCGTCCACACCTTTGGGGACCCCTGGACCTGCTGGGGTTGGACCCCAGCACATAGTTCCTAAGATTTTTTTGTTAAAATGATTTTAAAGGTAATATCAGTGTTTCCATCTTATTATGTATAGATTTATAATAGAATTTGATTCCATTCTTGCTTAAATTTTATGAACTTGTATTTTTACATAATTAATATATAAAAATAAAATAATTTTAAAACTGTAATTTTGTAAAGTCCTATGGATTCATCATAAAAAAGGAATTGGAAATAAATGGGTTTTAAATATCAGAGAACAATTCCTGTTTTCATGGTTTTTCTCTTTAAATACTGTAAGCTATACTAATAAAAGTGTGATATGCTAATTAGGGTGGACATCTTCCAGACGTCCTTCCGGACAAAGCCACAGTGGCTGCCTGAGGCTCAGGCAGGCCACGGATGGCGGCTGGCGCTGGTAGGGCGTGAGGCACAGGCAGCTGCAGCGGCTGGCAGTGGCAGCAGCAGAGGCATGATGGGGGCATCACCTTCCCCTGATCAGCCAGTTGCCTCTGGCAGAGGGAGGCCAGATTCCTAATCTGTCAGTAGGACATCTCCTAAGGGCTCCCGGACTGTGAGAAGGGGCAGGCTGGGTTGAGGGACCCCCTCCAGTGCACGATTTTTTGTGCTCTGAGCCTCTAGTTCATTAATAAAGAATGATAATAGACACTAGAGAGTATACACAATAATTCAAATAAAGGCGCTATTCCTGATGACTAATAGAAGCATGTGGTTCAGATTTTATTTTATAGATAGGCTAATTATAGTCACAGAAAATAAATTGTGAACCCACAAATGTATAGATAGTTAAATGGAGAGCCAGTGATAAAAGTCAGTTCTCTGCCTTCATATCTCACTATGTTATTTTAATTTCAGTAGCTCTAATTCAGTCATACTAATTTCTGTTGTCACACTCCCAGGGATTCTGATTCAATATTCATGATACATTTTTGTACACTGTTGGCTTTTATTGGTGCCAAAAGTAAATATTAGTTTATTCCTATGTAAAACATCCTATATCTCTCAATCATAAAAATTAAAAACAAATCCAGCATATATAAAGAACTTATAAAACTCAACACCAGGAAGACAATGAATCTAATTTTAAAAAATGGGCAAAGGACCTGAGTATACACTTCTCCAAAGAGGACATACAGTGACCAATAGACATATGAAAAATGCTCAATGTCACTAATCATCAGAGCAATGCAAATTGAAACCACATGAGATATCACCTCACACCTGCCAGAATGGCTACCACCAGTAAATGAACAATCAAGTGCTGGCGAGGATGTGGAGAAAAGGGAACCCTAGTACACTGCTGGTGGGAATGCAGACTGGTGCAGCCACTACAGAAAACAATATGGAATTTTCTCAAAGAATTAAAAGTGAAACTTTCTTTTACCCAGCAGTCCCATTTCTGGAAATATATCCTCAGATTCAGAAAACACCAATCAGAAAGAATATATGCACCTCTAAGCTTATAGCAGCATTATTTACAATTGCCAAGATCTGGAAACAGCCCAAGTACTCATCAGTAGATGAGTGGGTAAAGAGAACTCTGGTACATTTACACCATGGAATAATACACAGCTATAAAAAAGAGGAAACTCTTACCAATTGCCACAGCATAGATGGACCTGGAGATTCTAATGCTAAGTGAAGTAAGCTAGTCAGAGAAAGGCAAATACCATATGATCTCACTTACATGTGGAATCTAATGAACAAAATAAATTGACGAACAACATAGAACTCGAGGCATGGATACATGGAACACATTGACAGTTGTCAGAGGGGATTTGGAGGGGGCAGACTGGATGAAAGAAGGTAAAAGGAGTAACAAAAGAACACACTGTATATTCATAACCCATAGACACAGACAACAATATGGTGATGGCCAGATGGGGAGTAGGTCTGTGTGGAGGTGGGCAAAGGAGTGGAAAATGGGGACATTTGTAATAATGTAAACAATAAAAATAAAGTTAAAAAAATTAAGAACAAATTTATTTTGTATTTATCTTGTGGTGAATGGAAGTGTTTTGTTTGAAAAACTTTTATTTTAAGCATTATATATTTGTGTCCAAATCAATCATTGAAAATATCTACCATTCCCATATAACTCTTTCGCTGGAATTTCAAACCAAGGATACAAATCTCAGCCTTTAGACATTACAATGTTCATTTTATTTTGTATTGGAATCTCCTTTAATATAAGGGAAGTGATTTTAAAAGTGTAGATAAACAAAGTGTTATTTTATATATTTAATAAATGTTAAAAATACCTGTTAACAACTTAAGAAAAAAGAATTGTATCCTGATAAATAATATAACTGAGAATACAATAGGCAACATAAAAATAAATATGAAAAGTAATGGAAATGACACTCTTGACAACACAAGTATGCTATTTCTGCTGTCTTTGAACTTTTTTGGAGAATCTAGCTAATGGACAATTACACAAAAGGTATAAAATATTTAAATATTTTAAAAAGAGGAATAAGTGTTCTTTATATACAGATGCTATGATAGCCTCAAAAATCCAAGAAAATCAATGAACAAACTATTAAAATTAATAAGAGAATCCATCAAGTGGATAGATAGAAGCTTACCATCCTCAAATCAATACTGTTACTTTGTATCAACAGTAACCAGTTAAAACATAATAGAAAAATAATTCCATCCAAAACAGCAATACTTGAGAGTAAATCTGACAAGAAATGCATAAGAATTACTGAGCCAATAATAGTTACTGAACTAACTATTCATCTGTAATGATGATAACAATGACTCACTACCAGAAATGACAGATATCTGTTCCTAAAATGTTGCTTTAAAAATGAACATTTCTAAGTTGTCATACTTTCTCATTGTTTTTCATAGCAATATAAGAAGTGTAATTACCAGAAACCATGTCACTTTAGCATTGCATTTACTAGTACTATTAAAATGTGTCCTTTAATGGGAAAATATGCTACTGCTAATAGGTAGTTAGAATGCTCATTGCTAGTCATGGGTCATGCAAGAGAGACCATTTATAAGGAGTTATCTTCAATAGTATAATCCATGTCAGAAATGCAATATATATTCCCACGTTCAAAGGCTGTTAAATCATGTTGTTTACCCATATCTTCAGAAAAAAAATCACTAATACTGTTGTGGTAAACCACCTGCTTCCCTATTTATAATGGTCTGGCCCTCTAGCAACTTCAGTGCAAAATTATAGCTAATTTGCCGACAAACATCAGGTGGTCATAATAATCTGGCCACTCAGTGTGTGTGTACATATACATATATACATACATATATATATATACACACACACACACATATATATAGTAGTCAATATTTAAATATAGAAATAAAGATGGGATGTTATTATGTAACATGTAGTAAGGAATGAGTAGTCTGTCATTCTATATAATAAAAGGTTAATATGCAAATAGACCAAACAGCGGAACAACTGAACAACCAGTCACTATGAAATGCACTGACCACCAGGGGGCACACGCAGAGCATGGTGGGTGTTGGCAACAGGTGGCAGAGTTCAAAACATGGTGGGCATGGGCACAGCGGGATCGTGAAACAGGTGAGCGGGGGCACCAGACCAAGGTGGGACACCAGTTACTGTCATGGGGGCAAGCCTCTGGTGGTTACCGAAAATTCTTTGCTCCTGCGCACTGCAGCCCAGCCTGGTGCTTGCATCTGCTGCCGGCTCTGGCCCCGCTCGCACCTGCTGCCAGCGCCCTGTGCTGGCCATGATCACTTGGTGCCATCAGCAGGTGTGAGTGTCAGCTGCCAGCCCCGATCTTCCCTGAGGGCTTCTTCACCTCCCCCTGCTCTTGAAGGTGATCAGAGCCAGCAGCCGCTACTCACACCCATTGACTGCACTGGCCTGCTCTTGAAGGTGATCAGGGCCAGCAGCCACCACTCACACCCATTGACTGCACTGACCCCACTCGCATTTGCAGCTGTTGCTGTCTTTTTTTTAAAATATATTTTTATTGATTTTGTACAGAGAGGAAGGGAGAGGGATAGTTAGAAACATTGATGAGAGAGAAGCATTGACCAGCTGCCTCCTGCACACCTCCTACTGGGGATGTGCTCGCAACCAAGGTACATGCCCTTGACCGGAATCGAACCCAGGACCCTTCAGTCCGCAGGCTGATGCTCTATCCACTGAGCCAAACTGGTTTGGCAACAGCTGTTGCTGTCTTAATCACTCTTCGCTATCAGCAGGTGTGAGTGGGACCGACACCTTCAGTGCATGGAAGTGGGGGGATGAAAGTGGGGCTGCTGGCAGACAGGGGATTGGGGGCTGTGGCAGGTGTGGCTGGGCAGGGGCGTGGAGGATGGTCCAAGACCCACCACTGTGCCCAATGCAGCTTTGCAGCTCACAGTTCCTTTCAAGGTCCATAAATTTGTGCACTGGGCCCCTAGTCCTAAAATAAAAGGGTAATATGCAAATTGACCAAACACAGGAATGACCACCAGGGGGCAGATGCTCAATGCAGGAGCTTCCCCTTGGTGGTCAGTGCGCTCCCACAGGAGGAGTGCTGCTCAGCCAGAAGCCAGGCTCAAGCTGGCAAGTGCAACGGTGGTGGCGGGAACCTCTCCCTCCTCCACCACCTCCACAGCAGCCAGCGCTAAGGATATCTGACTGACAGCTTAGGCCTGCTCTCCCACCATCAGTCCGACATCCCCTGAGGGCTTCCAGACTGCGAGAGGGCACAGGCCGGGCTGAGGGACCCCCCCAGAGTGCATGGATTTCCTGCACTGGGATTCTAGTTAAAGATAAAGCAGTACAGACATTTCACCAAGTTCGGTCTAATTTCTTTAGGTCTGTTCAGGGATATATCTGTCTGTAGTAACTTATAGTCTGTGAACAAGTCACAGTTGCAATTCCTCTAAAATATAACTGAATAGGTAGTAGAGTTTTCATTATCATCACTAGGGAGAGCTTCATTTACAACTTTATTTTTCCCATCCAAATCCAAATGTTAGTAGTACCTCCTACTGCATGTTGGGCACATTGCTGAAGCTGTGAGAAAGATAAAGCATGTATATAATACAGGATACAGTATGGTTTATTCATATGTGGTTTTATCATGAAGTAGGTTTTTATTATATTTTATTGATTGTTTATTGACAATAAAGTTGATTGTTTATTGAATGAAACTTAGTTTCATTAGTTCCTTCCCTTCATAACCATACAGAACATTTGATAGCAACAGTGGTAAAAATCTTCGGGGAAAACTTTTTTTTCCCTAAGAACTACAACAAAAAAACAATCTTTCAAAGAGAAGACGCTAGAGAGCAGAAAATACCAGTTTATAACTGACACACAATAGTGTGTGGCTTACACACACACACACGCACGCACACACACACACACACATACACACACACACGGGCATGTAGACCTATGCAGACTGGTTCTTCCAACATTCATCTGGTTTCCAAACTTCTAGTCATTTGTTATTCTAATTCCTAACTTCTAAAAAGTAAAAGAAACCTTGCATAATTAACACAATTCTTTAATATTCTATTATTAAAATTTTGGAGGGAAAATTTACAAATACTATTTTTTGAAGACCATTGGAAACCAACACAAACAAAAATAAAGATAAATAAAAAAACAATTTGACCAAATTTTCCCATAATCCTTTTCTACTGTTATTAATAGTACAGGTAATTAAGCATGTGTTTTTAAAATTATTTTTATATGTATTCTTATCTTAACATGTTTTAAATAAATTGGAAATATTCTGTTTTAAATAAAGTAGAAATCACTAAAGAACAATCAGTGAAACAAGTATTAATTTAAAATTATTATTTGCTTTTTAAAATAAATTTTATTTTTATTTAAAGGTACTTAATTATTTAAAAAGGTGATATAGTGGAATAATTAACTTACTAGTTAATATAAGGATAAAAATTCAATAATACAATATTTTAAGGTTTTAAAAATGTGTAAATATGACATTATCTTATTACTTTTCAGGTTTTGAGAACTCAGAATTTTATTTTAAGTGTGACAACTCTGGTAGATTACTCTAACATGAAAAGTCAGAACATTCTCATTCCAAATGAAAATTTTACTGTATTCATTAAGGAATTATTTTTAAATTAAATCTACAAATCATAGCGGAAATATATCAGATATTACTTAACTACAATATTAATTTTAATTTGCTGTAAATAGGATTGCTTGTTACCATGGATTATTTGTATTTAAATGGAGGATTCACTTAGAATCAACGTATCTAAAATTTAAGAATTTCATTTCTCTACTAAGTGCATAAACAAGAGGAAATCGAATAATTTAAAACAGTAGCTAAAAATCTTTTGACCTTATTTAAGTTCCAAATGCATTTACAATTATAAACTACAAGTAACTTTAACATTATACTACTAAATAATATTCAATGTTCACATATAACTTCAATGTTAATTAAAAAAAAACTTTAAAATGTTTCTTATACACCTTCTAAAGTAAAACTCATTTATCTCTGAATCATGGGGATTGTATATATCAAACTGCAATAAGCTTTGGTGGAAATTGAATTCAATTTTCTTGACTAATAATTTAAATAACTTTTGAATATCATGATTAAATCAAATTCACTCTAATTTAGGATATATGTTTTCTTAATTTATCTCCAGTGACCCAATGCAACAAAATCTAAGTAAAGCCTTTGGTCTGATAATCATCAAACAGTGCAGATTTAAGAAATATAGAGCTAATGCCATGCACAAAATGTCATAATCACAGGCACATATGAGATGAAATCAGTCTTAATGACTATCAAACTTGTGTATCTTAAAACATCCAAGTATTTTGGATCTTAGAATAAGATAAAACTGTGAAATTTGAATCATGAGTTAAAACAAATGAAGAAATATGGGACAGACTTTGTGGGCTCTCACTTTTGTTGGCTTTAAAAAGAAATTAATCAGGTACATTTGGGACAAACAGAATTGTATTTGAAGTGGACTATTTTATTAATATTTTGAAATGGAATAACTTTTTTTTAAATAGTCAATTATCTGAAAATGAGAACAGAAGTTCCACTTTGACAAGCAGGATGTCTTAAAATAAATACTGGAGGTATATTAAAATTTATTAGAAAATGCTTGGAAAAAATTTCCTGTTTCACTTGACAGCTCACTCTAATGCATTAGCAGCTTCCTCCTGGGTGACGGAATTAATTCTGCCACAAATATATTTAGTACTTTTCAGGTCTCCTCCCCAGTAGGTTTCCACACTTCATCCTTTAATTTATTGCTGCTTTTCTATGTCTCGTCGTGCTGTGTGGAGCAATGATAAGATATTGAAGAAAAGCCCATAGCTTTGGATAGTTGACATAATCTGTTCAATTGTTTTTGGTACAGGTGTTTCTTTTTCCCAAGGAATTCTCGGAGTTTCTTTGCCTTTGAGAACTTTGCTCCAGGAAGCAAATTTGTAACAGTTGTTATGCATTCTGATTTCAGAATGAGATGGAGTTGGACTGATATTGCTGCTGTCACTCATTCTTTAGAGTACTTTGTTTCATACCACTAAGAAGCATACTTTTGAGATAATTTAAAGAGGAACATTGGAAAAAGGCATGTTCTAAAAATGGACAACTTACAGGATTCTGACTTGGGCTTTCTTTCTCTTTTTATTTATGTTTTGCTTAAAAATGTCTAAATGATTGACTCTTCCTTTGTGGTGGTGATCTATACTTTCTTAGTAGGATTTTTTGACTTAGGTATTAGAGCAGATAAATGAAACCTTATACAAGACAATTTAAAAAAAGACTTTCTGATATTTCACCTTGAACTATAATTTGTAGTTCTTACTTAGAACTACATATTTTCATAGGGTTTGAAATCATAGCCACCATTTTTCTTATCTTGCCTCTTTTTGGTCTCACTTCGTTGAAGTGGAAGGGCTATTGTTCCTTGAGAATACATCCTACCTAAGGAAACTTTAGAGAAATTATGTTTTCTGGAGCTCTTAGGCATACAGGCGATAATGTATATTTGATTGCTCATGATCAGACTAGAACTCAATATATAGCTTTATCCCCCTTTCTCCCTTGCTGACTGACTGAATCATATATGATGACTGCTGTATGTATGATGACTGTTCTCCTCAAATTCTACCGATTTAATTAGGGTTTTCTTATTAGAATTACACAGGCAACATACGCATTCTGTCTTTACCAGCATACCTCATGTGTTTTATGTTACTAGCTGTGTTTTCCAAATAATACTTATGAATCAAATATCTATAGAATATAATAAAAGGGAGATTAGGAAAATTTATCTATATCCACAGACATAGAAATAATGTCACATTACACAACAGGAGTTGTAAATTTATTTCATAAGAAGTAGTTTTAAATTTTCCTTTAATTTTCAAATTAATAAACTTTTATTTATCATAGAAATAACTAATACAATGGTGGTTGTAATCCAAAGTATTGTTACCTGATGTTTTTGTTTGAGTAATTTATATTTAATTTTGGAATTTAAAATTTATTTTATGTAGATCTACAGAACGGAATGAGGTTGAAAATATTTTTATTTTTCAAGTTAGACTGTTACACTTCAAAATATATTGGACTGAATTTCATTCCAATTTAAAATTACATTAATTAGCTCTTGATAATTGAGGTTTACTATTAATTAACTGTTTCTCTTTTTTTAATCATTTCTCTTTCTGGTCTCTGGATTTCTCATTTGTAAAATAAATAGTTTGAACAGAAAATCTCAAATTCACCTTCATGCTCTAAACTTCCTTGATTATAACTGTGTTTATAAGCTGTGTCAAGCTTATAATGAACATATGTTCTCTCAAAGAATGATTTCAATGCATTTGAGGATATAACTAAGATCATTTATTTTCAGCCTTTTCAAAATCCAAATTTGCCCAGTGTTGAGTGAATAAAAACTGACCTTAAAGTTTTGCTGATACACATCCTTCTTCCATTCATGAGCAGGTGACTTGGCCAAAAATGTATGTCTAATTCATTCTGGCTATCTTCACCAAGGGATTATTTGCTTAGCCATCAATTGCAATTGTGTATACCACAGAATCAGATGCAAAACTTTACTTGGTCCTGGTTTGGTTTATATAAAAAATACAACTATTTATTTTAACAATAACAGTATTTTCCTTAAATCTTAACAACAAGTTATTAAACACCTATTCCTGTACCACGCAATGTTCTAATGGGTGCGCAAATACGCTATGCACTTTATTAGCCAGTTTTGCTCTCTTTGAGATTTCATTTGAGTGTGTATATATGAATGGAGTGGAACTAGACAATAAAAAAGCAGGGTAAAATGCCATATTACATTAAAAAACTAATCTAAGGAGACAAAATAACTGACAGGCTACTTCAAATAATATAGTCTGGGTAGTAAGCTCTGAAGAAGTGACCTTCATTATCTCTTTTTGCATGATGTGCCATGAAGGTGTTGACACTATCCCTGAAGCACACAGGTGTGAGAGTTAAGTTATCAGGTTCTGGCCATGTCAAACATTTTTTGATTATTGTTTTGGCTTTTTATTGCCCAGAGACTAAAGCAGCTGTTCTCAAAGCGGATCAACCATTACAGACATTGGGTGGACCCAAACTAATGGATGCCCCTCAACGAGGAGCAGAACACTGGAATCTGCACTTAAAAAATTCTCCATGTGATATGATATTCCATCATATTTGGGAGCTATTTGAGGTTCAAACTGTTGAATGAGGTTTTTCCTTTCTAACCTGGCACTGCTAATCTTTCCATTCTCACCTCCGACACACAAGGGCCCTCCCTCTGTGCACACACACAATAGTGATGCACATACACTAATAGGCATGTACCATCAAAAGGGTGACATCTCCTCTTTGGCTGGATTGCCATCCGAGCAAAACACCATTCTCTTCTTGCCCCGCTGTGTGCTCTCACACTTCACACCACCTCCCGCTTCCCTGATGAAATCACATTGTTCCTTCAAAGGCCAGTTAATTTTCTCCTTTTTGACATCTTATATGGTGGCACTTGCAACTTCTTAATACTTTCCTCCAATCTGTCTCATTAATTGGGTTTAATGATCAGCCATTTCACAGTCACAAAATATTTTAAATGAAAATAACATAAAATATTCCAACTTTTAAATAATTTGATTCACTATTTTTTTGCCTCATTTGTTTTATACAAAATGTTGCCTTAGTAGTTTACTGAAATTGAGATATTCTGTGGAATCTCCTACTCTCATTTATTCATCATGTGTTGAATCATTGAATCTTTTTGCTAATGCGGCAGTAGTTACCTTTGTCATACTTGTTTTCAAAATATGGGCCTATCATTCACACTTTATTTGGCACTTCTTTATTTTTATAGCACTGTTTTGTTAATGAGCTCCATCTAAAAATTAACTTCATATAAAGTCCAAAGTTGCATCTCAGGTTTTCATCCTAATCCAGTTAAACTGCATTTGATAAAAGTGCTTATTGATTTCAATTTAAATCCCTTTTGCAAATATTCTGCAAACTTTCCTAACCTAGTTTCAGCTTGAGGTATATATTATAGACTAAGGCATTCATTCTTATATCATTTTTTTTCTCATTCACTCATTGCCTTGAGATCTTAGTGCTACAGGGAGAGTTGTTTTTCATTTCATAGTGCTATTTTGATATTATTTGGATTTTTAAGGTAAGTTATTAATCACTTATTCTAGGTTAGTATATAAGTAAGCTTAATAATTTTTTTTTGGTTATAAACCCTTTTTTTCCACTTTTAATTGATGTACCAGCTTATATACTTATTTTAATTTCATTCACTGATTGCATTTATTTGGCTGAATTTTCTTATCAGCAGTTGCTATCTGAATTTTCATTAAATATTTCCTAAAAGTGTTGCCTACAGTAGGTTTGAAGCAGTATGCAACGATTATGTATGTGTGCCTGCAAGCATGGCGGTGTCTATTTGTGTGTGTATTAAATATTCTGGTTCCAAAGACATTCTTTCCAAGGGGGACAAAAGGTGTTGGCTTTTTATTATATTCCGAAGCATTGGTTCCTAATCTATTTATTGTAAGAGTTTTAGCAGCAACTCTTATTTCATTTAGCTTGGAAGTTTATGGAATATATTCATAATTCTTCTCTTTCATGAAAAACTTGTAAAGAAAGGGAGTTCCCCAGCCATTTTACCCAGAGCATTGGGAACAGTGTGACATCTGGAAGCGCTGTGGGCCACTGTATTTTCTTTTAGGGAGCTGTTGTTACCTGTACAGAAGTGTCATTGATGCCCAATCACAATAGAGTCTTCTTTCTTTTGTTTTTCTTCTGCAGACTTGTCCATAGAGTTCCATTTGCATTTACCATCTCTTTCAGGTGTTTGCTCAAATAATTATTTTCCATCTAGGGAGACCATTTCCTGCATTGAGGAAATAATTAGTCTTAGCTGCTTTTTATTTTTGAAATACTTATTTACATTACATTGTTTCTTTCTCAAGAAATTCAGTGACTGGAATTTTCAATAAAATGTGGGATAAAATTTTTGTGCACAAGGCATTGTGACATGGTTAGGGACTATTTATTTAATCATTTTACTATCAAATGCCCCCCTGATGTGTGTGTGTGTGTGTGTGTGCGCGTGTGTGTTCCCGCGTGCGCGCACGTGCACACTTGCTTGTGTGTGTTTATTTCTTTTTTCTCTTCTTCTTTTGTTTGGAAGGAGGAGGTTGATCCAGGTTAGGAAACTACCAGATGAAAAACAAATTATAGAAAATCAAGGAAAGAAAATATGTTCTTTGTTTTCCTACATATTATTTTTTAAGTATATTTTAGAGAATCATTCTCATAGATAATGAGCAAGCCTCAATTATATTATTTTCCTGATAGCTTTTACAGTGGAGGAATTGTGGTAAGAATTTCTATTTACACATCAATCCCCTCCTAAACAAAACTAAGGCAGTGTTCATCACTCTCTCTGTCAATCAGTGTATCTGTTCTACCACACACCCATTTACTATCTCCCCCAAACAAGGGTCAGGAAATGCACACTAATCCGCTGAAGGAACTGGGAAGGTCAGCAGCAGCAAGTGTATACTCTGACAGTCTCGGGGCTGCATACAGTACAGGGTCAGCACGCATCACATGGAGAGCTCCATGTATTAAGTTATATCCAGAGGTTGAAATTTAACCCGAGAAAAACAAAGTTAGTACTTACACACCATGGAAATAAGAAATAATCCCAATGGCCTATTGAGCCAGAAAACATTGAGAATAATGCTCACTAATAGTTACTCAGGCCCTGTATGATCTAACTTAGGTCCGCAGTCTTCTGCACAATTCTGATGTAATGGCATTTGGGGAACCATTTGTACAAGTGATCAGGTAAAATGATTTTTTTAATCACAAACATTTAAAATATTTTAAGAAAACCTACTAGGTACAGGATATATGCTTCAAGGAAGCTTGTTTTGTTTTTAGTTTTAGCATTTGTTGAAGGAAATCTGTGTGGAGACTTCAACTTACTGTACCACATCATTTTCTGAAGATTGTCCTATGGTAATGAATTAGCCCCTTTCATTTAAGCTAGACTCAAGCCAGTGACTGGAGTAATAGAATCTTTGTCTCATCAATCTCATGAACCATTTAGTCCCCATTTCAAGAGCAGTTTTAAGTCTATTTCTAAATGTGTATTCTATTTTTATATTATGCCAATCAAATATGCTCTCAAAGGAAACTTGAGTGAATAGCTCAATTATGGCTATTGATGCCTATACCCTCAATTTCAGGACCAGTGCCTCTGAATTACTGTAGGCAAAACTTAGATGTTTCCCAGGGGGAAAAAGAATGGAAGAGAGAGAGAGAAAAGATCTGTTACTATAGACTTAGAGTTCAGTATTTTAGTTTAAATCGTTGTTCCCTTGACTGTCATTATGGAATTATAATATTGATTTGTGATTTGCCTACAATTTTAGGACATTACATTTGTTCATTTGTCCAATAAAATAATTATCTCTGCCAAATACTTTTGATATTTTTGCCAATATTACCACACAGATACTTTTGCATAAAAAACATCTGTAATTATAGGGGTGTGATGCAGTAAATGAGAATAGTACATGCATTTTTTGTAAGGAAGTCAAGACACTCTTTTACGAATAAGGTAAACATGGATTATTTTCTCTATTAGTTGTTTTAAGCTTTCTAGTAACTACCAAAAATTTTCTTTGATGTTGATTTTTAGCCAAAAGTTGGAAAATCAGTCCTGAATTAGCATATTTACTTTGATTTTTCTGTACTTACTATTTGTAATTGCACTGTATTAATTATCTATAAATAGCAGTTCTTCCAAAGAAATGGGTATTGGTGATTCCTTTGAAATTTTATAGCTCTGTGAAATCTGGGAGTAAAAAAAGTCTATGAATGTATAAGCTGCATATCATTTTTCTTAATGACCAGACATGACACAACCATTAGTACTATCTTATTTTTTTTGAGTATGAGTGTGTCTGAATAAAGGATGTGATAACTCTAAACTTGATGAGGGCTGCTGTAATCTGGGCTATGTATTGCTTTTTTAAAATTTTTTGGCCAGGACTTGAGTTTTTACCATCATTTCTTTTCCTTTTGCCAAATTTAATAATTACATACATGTGAGATAATGGGAGATAATGGTATTCTAATACATACAACCATATGACAACCATTGTGTTTTGTTCATCTTCTTTACAATTATTGATTTTTCATTTTAGATAAGCAGATTATTTTTGAAAAGTATTTATTGTGCCTAAATTCTCAAAGTATGTTAAATACTGACATTTTGCTATATATTTTTATTATACACTGTATCTGATTTTATGTACTGGCACTGTTCTTTTCTTTCCTTGGCTAAGCAGTGCCCTTTATCTTAAAATGTGGTGATTGTGTAGGCTAAAATTATTGATTTTTTCAACATATGCCCAAATGGTGGAATGTAAAATGTGAACAAGCTAAAAAGTCTGTGTGAATTTTTCTTGTATTCATTTAACACAATTTGCACAGTATGCAGCATGGCTGTCCTTCAGATCAAATTATTCTTACGGAAAGACTAGATTCTCTTCCACCAAGTTGTCTGAAACCATGTGCTAGTGCATTAAATGGGAATATTAGTTTTATCTAATTAGTTTTATTGTTTTTCAAACTTCAACTGAAGCAAAACTAAGTTTCAGGTTTTTTGGAAGACTTTCAGATTTTAAATAAAAATAATTTCTATACTAGTAGGAAAGTCTTTTCACTATATCCTGAGCTAAAAAAAAAAAAAAAAGTATTGTTAAATAAAAAAGAAATGGACTACTTCCTGCAACTCATAATAAATGCCAAAGACAAATACTCCCAACGTATGTTTTAGAAAAGAAATATAATTTAATTCAAAATGTTTTAAATAGATTTATAAACCGCAGCATCAAAAATGGTTCTTAAAAGAGGTTGTACTAGAATATTTGTCTAAAGCTAACATCAGGAATATAGCAGTTTCTGGACTGAATAAACATACATCTGACTTTATGGCAATCTTATAATTGAAAAATTCTTAATTGTAAGTTTTCAGAAAAAAAAAAACACAAACTTTCAACATTTATTTTTCTTGATTTCAGAGAGGAAGGGAGAGGGAGAGAGAGATAGAAACATCAATGATGAGAGAGAGTCATTGACTGGCTGCCTCCTGCACGCCCCACACTGGGAATCGAGCCCACAACCTGGGCATGTGCCCTGCCTGACCAGGAATCAAATCGTGACCTCCTGGTTCATAGGTCGATGCTCAACTACTGCCTCACATCAGTCAGGTCAGAAAAAGACAAAACAAAAAACAAACAAACAACAACAACAACGAAAACCTTTTAGAATAAACTCTCTAAAAGAACGTTAAATAATTAAACAAATATTAAAAATATTTTCTAAAAGATTTTTGCTTACAAAATTGGAGATATGCATTTATATAACTTTTTAAAGAATAGCGTGTATGTGGCAGGATCAGAGAAGAATGAAAGGAGGAAGAGAGCAAGGGAGGGAAGGAACTGAGGGAAGAGAGGAGGATGAGACACCGGGAGTCAAGGAAGAGATTTGCCTCATAGAGTTGCCAGGACAAGTTTTTATAAAATGTGGTGGAGAGGGCACATTATTTTTTCTGCAAGTAAATTTCTTATAGAGTAAATTTTGCTCATGATAAAGGAATGTGAAAACAAGTAGAAATTTCCATGGTCCTCCCAAATTCTACCCTGTCAATGTCAGGATTTCTGTGTTCTTTTTTTTTTTTTTTTTTTTTTATAATTTCAAACTTCTGCCAGGTTTTTTTTTTTTTTTTTTTTTTTTTTTTTTAATGTAACCTCAAGGATTCATTGTAATGTTTCCCAAAGCCCTGGTCAGTATAGTATAGTTCTTTGGCTAGAGCACTGGACTGAGCACCAGAATGTGGTGATTCCATTCCCAAAGACATGTACCTGGATTGCGGGTTGGATCCCCAACAGGCCATGTGAGAGAACACATTTCTCTCTCTCCCTCCCTTCCTGCCTTCCACTCACTCTCACTAAAAATCAATGGGAAAAAAAATATGCTTGGGTGAGGATTAACAAAAATAGTTTTCCCATAGATTACCTTTAGATGGTCTTGAGTTTGTTTCATTGTGGTGGTGAATATAAAATCATATGTACTTTTGTTTTTAAGATCTTTAAATGGGGACAATAAGTATTTTTCTTAAAGAGGGGATAGATAATTAGGTAAAAATAACTGGTGAAATTTGTAAAAGTACAGGCGAATTGAGCCTAGACTCGAAGTTTAACTCCAAAACAGCAACATTCAACTTTATATATATATATATATTTATATATATATGGCATGATTCTTTGTAAAAAGTATTGACATATGGTCATTTTTTAGAGCAAAGATTTATGTTTAATTAACTCACGAATAATTTCATTTTCTGGTGATTTTTATAGCCATAATCAGGGGTAATGGAGTTAGATTTTCTTCTATATGATAATATTATATAAGTATATAAAATAATATATCATAATAAAATGTTAGTTTCCATGGTGTCATCTTCAAAAAAAAATCTCAATCTGTAAAAGGTAAATTATTTCCCAAATTAGATGATCTATATTTTTACCTCAGATGCTTATTTTCAAATAATATTAATTAGTATGAAAAAGATTCTTTTATCAGGTATTCTGAAGAAATATTAAATGTAAATCTATTCTTTCACAATTGTCAGAGAGTTTTTTTCCCCTTGAAAACTGGACAATTTCTAACTCAAAAAGTATATATCTTTGAAAGATGAATCTATTTTGTGTCCTTTAGTTAGCTAATAGCTTCCACTTATTAAATATTCCCTGATGAGAAATTACTGCTTTTATCATCCAGTCTTCTATTTTAAAACCCTACTTCACAGGTATTTGGAGAGATCTAAGTGAAAAATAAGCCCAGTGAATGGCTGTTCAATTAGGGTGTAAAACCTTTTTAAGTGCCATTTCAAAAAGTGAGACTACATACTTGATAGGACTTAGAGGAGGGCATGTGCTAAAGAATTACTCATAATGATTTAATTCATTCATCTTATGGATTATAGTTTCTGCTCTTCTATTCATGCACAGTGGGTTTATGTGTCCAACGCCCATTAACACTATGATAGTTCTGTGCATAAAACAGAAATACATTTAAAAGAAATAGTTTATTTTCCTGTTAACTACATAACCCCTTTCCTTTCTAGAGCGATGTAAAAAACTTGAATTTAGGCAAAATTTAAAAATTCCAATATAAGAAAATTTAAATTATTGTCAGACATACTTTAGATGGATCTCTTTATCATTTAAATTTGTCTTAAAATGACTGCCTTACAAATAGATATATATTTTTTTCTGAATGCAGTTATGTGGGATTAAATTTTCATGATGCGTATTGAATCATTACAGGATATCAGAACCTTGAAATTGATAAACATTATATTGTAATGGATCATTGAAAGATTGAAAACTATACCTTTCCCTTGTTTAATCATTTAAAAGAAGACTTTCCCCTTATTTCTAGGCTATATTTTGCCTGCATATAACTTCTTAATTCCAGCGTGGCTTTAGTATAGACAGTAATTAAGACACTGATGGCAATGTGTCCAAAATAATTTATTCAACTCATGGATTGCAAAAGCAGAATGTAGGGATATTTTTGGTGAGTTACTGGATGTGTTATTTGGGAATTAGCACAAAGACCAGTTACTCTGAGATTTGTTTCTGGAAATAGTGGACGCAATTTGCCAAAGTTCTCCAGAGCTACAGTGAGTTAGAATGAGGGTAACACAGTCTTTATGTGGGTTACCCTCCTCTGTCATGCTTGGATGAATTTAAAAAACTCTAAGTAATATAGTTGGAATAAACAATCACTTCTTTAATTACCTAAGTTATGCCTTATTTATGTTGAAATATACATAAAGTATGAATCTAAATAATGATTTACAAGAGGGATATAAATGTCATCCATTAAGTAATTAATTTAAATAATTTATTTAAAATAGAACTAAATCATAGCTCTTATTACTCTTTTGCTGAAAACCCTCTAATAGATCATCATTGAATTCAGAGCAAAAGCTAGTTTCCTTACAATGGCCTATAGAACTTCAATAGAAATATAATAAAAAACACATAAGTGATTGATTGCACATCTAGTGATTACATTAATAAAGACAAAAAGAAACAGATGCAATTATACCTAATAATATATATTATTTAAACCAACATATCCAAAGTATCATTTCAAGCTAATCACCAAGTATCATTTAAATCTAATCATTATTGAAAATTATTTATTAGCTATTTTACTTTTAAAACAATATGTTTTTATTGATTTTTTAAAAATTTTTAGATAGAAAGGGAGAAGGGAAGAAAGAGATAGAAACATCCATGAGAGAAAGATGGATCAGCTACCTCCAGCACACCCCCTACTGGGGATCAACCCCCAGCTGGGTCATGTGCCCTCACCTGGAATGGAACAGGTAACCTCTGGGTGGGTGGGACAATGCTCAACCAACTGAGCCACACTGGCCAAGGTGCTATTTTACATTTTTTATACTCATCTTTGAAATCCAGTGGGTAATTTTACACTTACTGCTTCACAGAATTTGGATGCTAAATTTTACGTAGGAATACTTATTTACATTTCACAAAATTTATCATTAAAAAAGTAGATTCACTTACTCAAGATGTTTTAAAATATACTTTAAATTTTTCCAATTAACTGAATTGCCCACCAGAAAGAAAATCCCTATAATATCTGGAAATATATGACAAGTGTTTCAGTTTTAAAATATAAATCAATGAACATTACGTAAAATAAAAACTCCCTCCCTCAGCTGCAGTCGGGACATTTGAAATGCTCAGTGGCTACTGGTTGCTGGTGGTTACCAAATTGCACAGTGCAGCTTTATTTTTGTGAGCCACAGTTACCAGGTTGTCACTCTGACCAATTTCCTACTACTTTCTTCTTTCCTACTTCTTCCAGCCACAGGGCTGTTTTCCTCTCCCTTAACCCCCTCCCACTGCACATCTTGCCTGCCCTGGGGCCTCTGCACTGTCTGTGTCACGTGCTTTTCCTCCTGATATGGACAAGGCTAATTCCCACAACTACCTCAAATCTTTGCTCAAATCTCAAAATCTCAATGGGGCTTTCCCCCTACCCTGCTGTTGAAAAGTCACTTTGCAGCTCTATACTAATCCTACTCTCATCCTTTTCTCCTTGGAATTTATCTCTTGCTAACATCCTAAATGATTCACTCTCTTTTCTAATGTTGATTGTTTATTTTTTTCTCCCTTAAATAGGATATAAACTTTAAGATGTAAGGGATTTTTATCATTTCCACCCTAACATACAACAAGCAGCTCAAATAGTGTCTGGCACATTATTTGATGTGCAGTAAGTTTTTGTTAAATTAATAAGTAAATAGCTTCCTACAGTAGAGTTGGATTTACAAACTGAGACGTAGACTATAGATTCTATAGAAAATGAACTATTTTATGATAATTCTGTTTAAATCAGTCAGCTATGTCCTTCACTAAACATCAGTTGGGGAGAGAAAAGGGTTATGGAGCATTGGAGAGACAGCCAATTTCTCTTCTCAGCTCTGTGGCTACGTAACTTCAGGTAAGCTATGTCACACTTCCAGGATCCCTATTTTTCTCTTGGATATTATGAGAAAAATGGAACAAAAATGACTGAGTTTCCTTCAAGTTCTAAAACTCCTACTCAGAGATACTCCTCTCAAACAAAACTCCTCCAAAGTTTGAATAAATCCATCCACTGGGAACAAAATGCAATTTAGTGTAGCTCAGTAAGCAATCTGACGCTGTACCTATTTGCAGTGCTCTGCACTCCAGAGAGCACAGTAAAAGCTGAGCCCGTAGTGGGGAAACAATGAACAAATAAATGAGAGAAAATTGGCGTAGCCGATATTGGAGACAATGGATAGGGAACCTATGATGGTGAAGAGCTTCTATATTGAGAGATGTGGGTGTAAAATGCATTAAAATATGTTTAATTCAGTGCTCAGCTCCAAGCATTTTTCTATACACCATAATTTGAACCAATAGAAATGTAGCAAAGCCTAGAAATGATATAATCTACTACATTATAGATTTTTCTATAAATAATTGAGTTTTGTATGCCATGGAAGATGTGAAAATAAATAACTACCTGCAATTAGAGATTTTTTAGTGAAGAATGGAATATTTGACGTGGTAATATAAGGCAGAATGTAGAAATTTATTTATGAAACATACACATTTAATAAGATTCCAGAAATTTATTTATGAAACATACACATTTAATAAGATTCCCCAGATTGGGGAAGTTATGCATTACAGAAAAGATAAACTTCTTCGGAGGGATATTGTCAGAGCATTTTAATTTCTGTCTAAGTTACATTTACTTAATATTTCCAGTTTGCATTTATTTTACTATCGTCCTAATTTGGTAGCAAATACTAGAATGTACTACACTTTAGGAGTAGGAAACTAAAACCAATTTCTGCTTTTATAATTATAACATATATTTTCTCCAATATGTGTATATATGTATATACGTAATTATGTTTTATATTATATCCACTTACAATTTTAGCACAATACATTTACTTTAAACTATGCTATGAAAACTAGTGAACAGTCATTTTTCTCATTTTTTGTTTAGCAAAGGGTGATAGTTTCATTTTTGAAAAGAAAATGGAAAAAAATAGGCAATTGATTAAATCAAAGTCAGTGATGTTAAAATTACTTGTTATTATAAAGCAAGTACAGTGCGTTTGAAGGCTTTGTAAACCAAGTGGCTCCCTCCCTAACCCCAGTATCCATTCTCATTCTGAGACTTTTAAGTAAAAATTGGGTTGTCCTGTGGTACCGCAGGTGACAATGAGGAGCTGGCCACCTGATCTCCAATCTTGCACTCTGAGCAAAAGGCAGCCTGCATGTCCTTGGCCAGGGCCATCCTGGGAAGGACTGAGGACTCCCCATTTGCAAACACAATTGTAACAGATGGCAAACTCCCTAGCAATCAAATGGATAAATTGTTTGTTTTCCATTTAAATAGGAAATTGGTTTTTGAATCCTTGAATTGTCAGACAATGTAATCTCAGTTTGTATTAGTTTTTGAATGATCCCATTGAGGAAGTGTAACAATCCATGAAATGTGAATAAGTGAAAAACAAACAAACAAATGAAAGAACTTAGTTGATTTTTATTTATTTATTTGTTTAATCGCTTCACCTTTTTCACCCAGCTGTTAGTTGATTTTTTCAATCCTTTTAGGGATGCAAGATACTTACCAAAGCAATATTTCCATTAGTACTAATGAAGACTAATCGAAAACTGAAGTGCCCATTTAAAAATTAATATTACCTCTATTGCTAGGACTATCCATTAGGTTACATCTGTTTAAAACAGTTGTAGGCTTTCACTGAAGAATAGTCATAACCAAAAAATGTCAGGTTGCCGAAACTGGTTTGGCTCAGTGGATAGAGCGTCGGCCTTCGGACTGAGGGGTCCCGGGTTCGATTCCGGTCAGGGGCATGTACCTGGGTTGCGGGCACTTCTCCAGTGGGGGATGTGCAGGAGGCAGCTCATCGATGTTTCTCTCTCATCGATGTTTCTAACTCTATCTCTCTCCCTTCCTCTCTGTGAAGAATCAATAAAATATATTAAAAAAATGTCAGGTTGATATTTCTTAAATACTAAGACTCTTGTGTCTATCTTCTCTCTATAGTAAGCCAAGTTTAGGACCTGAGAAAAAAATGTATGTTCAGTATTTAGGGGTTATTATCACAAAAATTGTATATTTGTTGTGATTATTATTGTTGGTGTTGTTATATTATTTTGGGTTCTAATTTCTAAAATGAGCAGAATTTTTAACATATTAGTATTCATTATGGAAGTAAAAATATACAACTAACGTTACTTAACAGAGTATGGCTTTTCCACACACATAAGGTATACTTAGAATCAAGAATTTAAGGCCATGTTGGAAGTGAATCTCACTTAATAAAGTAATCATTATTTCTTGGGGGAGAAATGTCACATTAGAACATAGCAACCTAATTCTCTCAAAATTCAACTCAACAATTGAATTAAAATTTAGTAAATCTTTGAGAGCTGATTGCATGCCAGCAGTATTTTCCCTTTTGACAACACCCCTATAACACCCCTACTGGCACTGTGAACTGTAGTTGCATTATAAAGAATGTTAGAATTGACTTGAATTTGAATAATAGTTGCAATACTTGACAGTAAAGAGTCAGAGAATATTACTTAAATAGTGTGGAAGAATAAAAAAAAAAAAGTGTGGCCTGGTGTACCTGTTAGAAGAAAAAGCCAAGATTTTCATCAGTTGTAACAAATATACCGCTCCGCTGGGGGGAATGTTGATAATGAGGAGACTTAGCTTGTGTGGAAACAGGAAGTAAATGGGAAATCTCTGTACTTTCCCCTCAATTTTTTTGTGAAACTCAAATTTGCTGGGAAGTCTGAGAAACTGTCCCAAACCAGAGGAACCTAAGGTTATATAAGGAGTAAATGCAATATGATATCATGGATGGGATGGTGGAACATCAAAAGGACATTAGGGAAAAAACTAATGAGATCTGAATGTTGTATGGAGTTTGGCTAATAATGTACCAATAGTGGTGACATACTACATTGACGTAAGATGTTAACAATAGGTGAAACTGGTTACACAGTATATGTGAGCTCTCTGGGAACTTTGAAACTTTGCTGTAAATCTAAAACTATGCTATTATAAAATCATTTAACTACAGGGGGAAAAAGTCAAGATTCTCTAGGTTTAAAAAAGTGTTGAAGCCGTTACTATGTGGCAATTCCTCTTCTGATGCTCTCCGTGAATGATCTCATTTAATCATCACATAAATCCTAAGGGGCAGGTTCAATGATTATCCTTCCCAATATGAGAAAACGAAGACAATAAGAAGTTACCTTGTTCACATCAGTGCGGCAACCAGAATTTTGTTGTTGTCATTGTTGGTTCTCAGGTTACTTGGTTTCATGCTTGTTGAAGCAATAGATCAGACACCATTTGCCACAATAATTTCTGTCAAACTGGCCCACCACAAAAACTCCAGCTCAAGCTTCACCTGCAGGGCATGCCCAGTGAAGGTGACTGGTTTTGCCATTCACGTCGACTTTATAGTATTTAAGGACAATCCACTTACCATTTTTCTTATGTTTATTCATCTTCAGAGTGGTGTAAGGCTTCTTTTCTTAGTATCCAGGATTTTAAATTAGGAATTTTGATTCTAGCCACTGAGAAAGAAAAAAAAACGAAAAAAGATCTATTGAAATAAATATGAATTTTACCAATTTTATAATATATTGTATATGTTTCATGTAAGATGCACCAATAAATAACTCCTTGGGAAATGAAGTCTAAGGCTCTTAGTATTGCTTATGTTTGTGAAGCTAGAGGACATCTCAAGAGCATAAGTAGATCCACGATCTCTTTACCTAGAGGTAGCCACTGCATCTGGAAATGGTCAAAAGTAATTGAAGATTAATTTGTGCACTTGGGGGGCAGGGGCATCGCTCAGCCCGGCCTGTGCCCTCTCGCAGTCTGGGACCCCTCGGAAGATAATGACCTGCTGGCTTAGGCCTGCTCCCAGGTGGCAGAGGGCAGGCCCAATCCCTAGGTGCAGTCACTGGTCGGGCTCAGAGCAGGGCC
>NW_006294243.1:3037549-3038425 GCF_000327345.1 Myotis davidii | reverse complement strand
GTTGGTGGGGGGGGCCTGCCCCGCCTCCTCATCAGCTCTAAGGATGTCCAACTACAGCTTAGGCCTGCTCCCCACTGGCAAGTGGACATCCTCTGAGGGCTCCTGGGCTGCCAGAGGGATGTCGGATTGCCAGCTTAGGCCCAATGCCCCGGGGAGTGGGCCTCAGCCAGCAGGTGGACATCCCCCAAGGGGTCCCTGACTGTGAGAGGGCAGAGGCTGGGCTGACGGAATCCCCCCTCCCCAAGTGCACAAGTTTTTGGGCACCGGGCCTCTAGTATATATATATAAAGAGCCAGGGTCTGTAATGTCCAAAACAACCGAATGGATGACTGAACATCAGAAGTCAGTCCTGCAGTCAGTGCTGGGTCACCGTGACCCAGCACTGACTAACAAGGGGGGTGCGGATCAGGCCCAGAGAGAGGACCAGAGAGAGAAGCAGGGTCTGATCCACAGCTTCTGTGGCAGCTGTTGATCAGCCCTTGCCTCTCTTTTTCTCCAGGCCTTGCCAGCAACCACTCGGACTTCTGATGAGCCTTGCCTCTCTGATCAGGCCCAGACATAGGCCTGGAGATGCTGACTGGCAAAGAAACTGACCAATCAGAACCAAATCTGGGTGAACTGCAAGGAGCCAATGGCTGCCTAGGAGGTGGAGCTTTTGACGCTGACTGGCATAGAAACCAACCAATCAGAACCTAATCTGGGTGAACTGAGAAAGCAGAACCTAAGGTGGGGGCTGAGGAGGGGTTTTAAGGGCAACAGTTGTTTGGTGTAAGGTGTAAGAAAGCAGTTCAATTTTTTAATGACTGGTTTGGCAGTATAGTGCATATGGCTGGCTATCAGTCCAAATATAGGGATTATGTATTTTTGTCTGCCAAA
>NW_006294243.1:3031953-3037044 GCF_000327345.1 Myotis davidii | reverse complement strand
GAAGCTCTCAGTTTTTCTCTGACTACTAAAAATAGTCTTGGAGACCAATATTATTTTCAGATATCTCTTTTTTTTTCATATAGCCCTATCATCATTGTTATGTTCAGGTACTAAGTTGTTTAGTCCTTGTCATTTTCTGTATTGCCCTAACAATCATAAGTGATTTATTTTAAGATGGTAATGATTATATATTTCTAAATTAACTATAAAGTCTCCAATAATTTACTTTACAAGTATACATTGGTTATTGTTTCTTTAACTCACTCCTAAATTTAATCCACTGAGCCAAACCGGTTTTGGCTGGTTATTGTTTCTTTAACTCACTCCTAAATTTCCAATGTAAGATGATCTAGTAATCTCTTATTAGATATATTTTCATAAAATTTAAACATTTTAAAATGCATTACTCACTTAAAAATAAGATTAAATATTTAATTTAATTTTGACACAAAATTATGTAATTAATTTTTTGCCAATTGCTATGCTATAGTTGTGTTAACATAAAATAATTTTATTTTTAATAAAAGTTAATAATAAGCAAAATTACATAGGAAATACCATTCTATAGTAAAGCACAATTAAGCTTTTTAATACCATGTGATGTGTTTTTCACTATTTTATAGAAGTAAAATCTGAGCTTCATATTTGGTACACACAGCACTAACAAGAAAAATAATTGCCTTTACAACTTTTGCTGGCTTGACTGTTTTCACTGTTTAATTTTTAAATGCAGATTTATGTGCATCAAATATTTTATGAAATATGTATAGAAATATGGTTTTTATTTAGTAAGGGATAAATGCCTGGTAGATACTCTCTAAGCATTTTTAGCTCTTTGTTCCACTGCCATTCTTTAAATGATCCTATTTTTAAAAGTTGTCTTGTAGAAAGGAAAAGAACAACAAGCCCATATTTAGTAGTCAAGCAATAACAGTTCTTTTGTTTTTTGGATATCTTAGAAAACAATATTGAACCACATGGTATTAATACAAATAAACTGTTCCTGCCACGGCTAAAAGGTAATGATTGCGATTTTGGATCACCCACCAGCTTTTCAGCGCTAACAAGAGCAAAAGGGAGATGCTCAATCTGGGATTAACATAGCGTCCTGTATAATACATTCATGTAGTCATATATAAAGCTGGGTAAGGACACTTTTGTAGCATTACATCATCAATGCAAAGCCTTACAGGAATCATTGAAACAAAGAGCATTCATATGCAGATTTCTTATCTCCAGAAGGCCCAGAAACTGTCTCCCAATTTTACATTCATAGTTTTCATTCACAAGAACCTAGTGAATAGGCATTCTCTGTGATGCTTCATTATTCCTTTTTTCTCCAAATGAGCCTTTATCATCTATTAGGAAAGATATAGCCATTTTCCCCCCCGGGGCATATTGAAGTGCCTGTAAGGCACCACCTAATGCTATTTGCAAACTTGTTTTTCTTTCCTGTCAAAGGCTTTCTTTCACCTTTACTCTTACTGTAGGGTTTTCAAAATAAACTTTAGGCACTCTGCAGTTCCAACATAACATAACTAACATAACACAGAAATGTTAAGGATGTCATTTGCATTATAAAAAAGTAATGTTCTAGGTGGTCTGATTTCACCACAGTGGATTTCTGTTTAATGGTTATTTTGTGTTATTGATAACTAAGAAAATACAGTAATTCCAAATGGGTTTTGTTTAAATTAAATTTGTAGGTATAATTTAAGTTTTATTCCTCAAAAGAAAAAATAGAACAATTCTTAATGAGAACTATATTTTGTAAATCTAGATATTTCTATGTAACAGGAAAAATATAAATACATGCAGCTATCTAATTTCAAAATTTAATAAAATAAAGCAGTTTTAATGCACATGCATACTACACTATTTTTTTTTGTGTGCTACAGATATTTACATATAAAAGCTGGGATCCTTTGCGGAATAGCAGCATCATCACTATTTTTAGGGCATACAATTTTAATTTCTGTAGCTCCTTTTCTCCCATTTTTGTGCTATAAAGACCAAAATAGTGTATTATACAATAATAGCCCAAGGCTAAAATGGACCATCACCTTATTTAAAATATTTCCAAATTTTATATATTTTTATATAAAGTTGTACTTTTTCCCAAATAATAATCTTTTAGAGAATACAGTAAGTCATGGACTCAAAATGACCATCATCATTATAATAGAAGTTGTACAGTCATATAAATCCAAGAACGAAGAATGGTGAAGAAGGCATACAATGCATTTTGACTCTTTGATACACTGTTGGCAACAAAAATAAACATTTTAGAACAGGATATTGCAAAAAGAATTTAGGGGTAATTGGAATTATTGGACAATCAAGAGAGAAATTTTAAAATATCCCAAACAAACACCATACTTTTTGTGAAATGGTGGAAAGACTCTTAAATGCTTGTAAAGGGAATGTGAAATAAAGTGCATCAATTAACTTGATTGCAAACTTCCTCACTAGTCTGTTCCTAATGATCTAATATATAACATTGTTAGGAAAATAGCTACCTTCATAAATTTTATTATATGCCTCTTACCTTCTATTTTATATGAACATTTCAATGTATGGTCACTTTAGCAAACCATGGATTCACGCTTGGTCAAAACCTTAGCAAATTTACATCCTTTCTGTCTTGATGATGTGTCAGAGTGATTTAAGTGCTGAAAGGGAAGTAGGCATTCACAAAAGCCAAATGATATCTTCAAGTCAGGCAAATTTAAAGATACAGGTTCAATTATCATATAAATCAGTGAAATTATACATCATATAGTCACAGTTATTAATGCCTCAGTTCAGAATTATCAGTAGAAATATCAAAATAAAAATCATAATGAATTTAATGTTACCTCAGTTTTCTTTCTCCTTGAGTATAAACATTGTCATCATTAATGGTGTTTTTTCATGCTGATGGCACATTCAAATACAGAGAAGTTTTAATTGTATGTTTGAATTTAAAATCTTCAGATTACACCCATACTTGTTCACTTCTGATATAGCTACTCATATTAGATAAACTTATCCTATCCATATATCACTTTGTTCAAGATTTTTCGTTCTATATTAAGAAATCTTGGAGTAGTTCATAAGACTATTATCTACACTGATAAAAGAGAAACATGCAAATTGGTGTCACTCCGCTATGCCCACCAGCCAATCAGATGAGTATGCAAATAAACCCAACAAAGATGGCAGTTAATTTGCATACACAGATGCTGAGGGAAGACTGAAGACAATGTAGAAGGAAGCCAAGCACTGCAGAAGGGAGCGAAGCTGCAGAGAACCAAGCGGGGCGGCGGAGGTGGGAGCAAAACCCGCCTCGGTGGGTTTCGCTCCCTTCTCTGCTTTGCTCCGCCCGCAGGAAGCCCTATTCTTGCAGGAATCTTCCTGCAACAGGCCTCTAGTACTATTATAAAATAAAATTTATATTTGTAAAAATTATGCTGTCTTTTGTCCTTATAGTAAAACTAATTATTTAAATAAAATCTGGGACTGTTTATTATATGTAGAACACAAAAATCAGAAATATTTACTAATAATGAGGAAAACTTAAAAACTTTTGAATTTAAGGAGTTCAAGGCACTACCTGCATTTTATTTTACAAGTGATATCAACATATCATTACAATTCTGGTAAAAATCTTAAAAACGTTATAGAATTCTTTGGTTAATCTCTTCCCACCCACTCACCCGTGCCTTCCTTCTGAGATTGATCAGTCTGTTCCAAGTTCTATGTCTCTGGATCTATTTTGTTCATCAGTTTATTTTGTTTTTTAGATTCCACATATGAGTGTGATCATGTGATACTTGTCTGAATTGCATTTTTTTAAGGTTAATTTTGTATCTAATCATTTACTCTTCTATTAAGGTGGTAACTGCCGCATCAAACAGACAGGAGTGTGTTCAACCTGCTACTTACCTGCAGACTATGTATGGGCCGTTAATTTATGTCTAAAATTACAATGTTACCACATGTAAACCCTATCCACAGTGCATCATGCCTGGTAGGGACACAATATGTGGCAATGTTCTCTGTTCTGTGACTCTCTTTTGCATGTGATTTATCTCTCTATCTCTCTGTATTTTTTCTATATTTTGTGGATAATGGGTTTCTTTAACTTCTACATAGAAAATAAGCTTGTGTAGTACCTATCCAGGATTAATCATCTCAAATATTCCTTTTGAATATTTGAGCACTCTGGGAAGTGCTATGGTCTGAATGTGTGTGTCCCTCCACATTCATGTCTTGAAATGCTAACCCTCAAGGTGATGCTGTTAGAAGTGGGTCCTTGGGGTGCTGAGTGGGAGAGGGGTCTGGATTCAGGCTGTCAGAGGCCTGAGAAAGCGCCCAGCCCCTCCCACCCTGGGAGGTTTCAGCGCCTGCCCAGGAGGACGTGGTCTTTCCTCAGACGGAATCTGCTGCTGCCTCCGCAATCTTTTCTTCCCAGCCTCCAGAACCTCTGAAATACATCCGTGTTGTTTACAAAAGTCCCCCAGTTTATCAGGCCCCAGGGATAAGGCAGGAGGATAGCAGTGCCCACTGTGGGCTCAGCATGGAGGGAAGCCCCCTCCTGCCGACCTGCAGTTCCTCAGCGTCAGTCTAGCAGCTCCCCCAGCGCTTCAGGAGGAAGGCCACGTGTTCCCCTGCCTCTCCGAGCTGACACACGTGGGAGGGTTACAACACAGTGTGTACCGCTGTCTGTAATGCAGATCTGTCTGTCTGGATAGAAGCAAGGGGTGTTTCAAAAAATAAGACAAAAAGAGCTGGAGTAGACAGCAAAAAATAATTCCCGTATGTCACTGGCAAGCCTTTGTCAGCTTGATGCTAGAGCCGTTGTGATAGATTCCTGAGAATTAATGTCACACAAAAACTTAACTAAATATCACCCGATTTTTTCTCACAATTGTGAGATTTTATTGTAACATATATATTATCCACGCTTAATAGAGGAGGAACGGAGAAGAAAAGTTAAATTATTTGCTCCAGCTTGCCAATTAGGAAATGACACATTCACATCATAAGTAGTCTTTTGCCATCCATATTCACCACACACACACACACACACACACACACACTGAACGC
>NW_006294243.1:3030134-3031711 GCF_000327345.1 Myotis davidii | reverse complement strand
GTATCTAATCATTTACTCTTCTATTAAGGTGGTAACTGCCGCATCAAACAGACAGGAGTGTGTTCAACCTGCTACTTACCTGCAGACTATGTATGGGCCGTTAATTTATGTCTAAAATTACAATGTTACCACATGTAAACCCTATCCACAGTGCATCATGCCTGGTAGGGACACAATATGTGGCAATGTTCTCTGTTCTGTGACTCTCTTTTGCATGTGATTTATCTCTCTATCTCTCTGTATTTTTTCTATATTTTGTGGATAATGGGTTTCTTTAACTTCTACATAGAAAATAAGCTTGTGTAGTACCTATCCAGGATTAATCATCTCAAATATTCCTTTTGAATATTTGAGCACTCTGGGAAGTGCTATGGTCTGAATGTGTGTGTCCCTCCACATTCATGTCTTGAAATGCTAACCCTCAAGGTGATGCTGTTAGAAGTGGGTCCTTGGGGTGCTGAGTGGGAGAGGGGTCTGGATTCAGGCTGTCAGAGGCCTGAGAAAGCGCCCAGCCCCTCCCACCCTGGGAGGTTTCAGCGCCTGCCCAGGAGGACGTGGTCTTTCCTCAGACGGAATCTGCTGCTGCCTCCGCAATCTTTTCTTCCCAGCCTCCAGAACCTCTGAAATACATCCGTGTTGTTTACAAGTCCCCCAGTTTATCAGGCCCCAGGGATAAGGCAGGAGGATAGCAGTGCCCACTGTGGGCTCAGCGTGGAGGGAAGCCCCCTCCTGCCGACCTGCAGTTCCTCAGCGTCAGTCTAGCAGCTCCCCCAGCGCTTCAGGAGGAAGGCCACGTGTTCCCCTGCCTCTCCGAGCTGACACACGTGGGAGGGTTACAACACAGTGTGGACCGCTGTCTGTAATGCAGATCTGTCTGTCTGGATAGAAGCAAGGGATGTTTCAAAAAATAAGACAAAAAGAGCTGGAGTAGACAGCAAAAAATAATTCCCGTATGTCACTGGCAAGCCTTTGTCAGCTTGATGCTAGAGCCGTTGTGATAGATTCCTGAGAATTAATGTCACACAAAAACTTAACTAAATATCACCCGATTTTTTCTCACAATTGTGAGATTTTATTGTAACATATATATTATCCACGCTTAATAGAGGAGGAACGGAGAAGAAAAGTTAAATTATTTGCTCCAGCTTGCCAATTAGGAAATGACACATTCACATCATAAGTAGTCTTTTGCCATCCATATTCACCACACACACACACACACACACACACACACTGAAAGCAGATCACTCTCTTGAAAAACCAAGGCAAATAAAAAAGCATTGTTAGATCCCTAGTTGGTTTGGCTCAGTGGATAGTGCTTTGATCTACAGACTGAAGGGTCCCAGGTTCGATTCCAACCAAGAGCACATTCCTGGGGTTGGTTGCAGGCTTCATCCCCAGGAGCGGGGATGCAGGAGGCAGCCAATCAATGATTCTCTCTCATCATTGATGTTTCTATCTCTCTCTCACTCTCCCTTTCTCTCTGAAATCAATAAAAATATTTTTTAAGAAAGCATTGTTAGAAGGGCAGGGAAAATAGTAACATTTAATAGATTAATACATACTTTGCTCAGGGC
>NW_006294243.1:3020695-3029132 GCF_000327345.1 Myotis davidii | reverse complement strand
TTAAAATAATATAAAAAGTAAAAAAGTCCTTTCTCATTTTTCTCCTGGTCTTGTTTTTGGCTCATTTTTATCCCAAATATTGTGCCTAAAATATTGCATAAGCAAAATAAAGGCATATAAACACAAACTCTCACAAATTTATGTGCCTCACTGTCACAGAATGGCACAACATGCATTCCATAGAAACAGAATGGTATTAGCATTGAATTTAAGTTCCTATGGGAAGAAATAACCCATTAAAAATAAACCTATAATGATCGATCCTATTTCTACCCACATTAAATACTTTCACTGATACACTGACTGAGTCATTAGCATGCAGTGAAGTACCCAATTACTATATGCCCTGCTGTTCTCAACTCGCGCAGATTGTCAGTCCTCGGTTTGAAATAAGCTGCATGATGTGAAAGGCATCACTCTTTCTGACTGGTCTGCTGAGCTGACATGCTTTCTAGCTTCCTTAGGCTTTTCTTTAGTTACGTGTCAATGCTAATAGCATGATCCATGCTTTTAGTTTTAAAACCATTTACATAGCAAAAGAATCCTTAGTAGTGTTTCTTTATGTGTTCCAGAGTTTATGTCCCCGCCCCCCATGAAATATCTGAAATGTTTACACTAAAATGTGCTCTTAATGGCACCTAATCTTAAGGTCCTTCAGTGTCTATCACTTCTGTACAATTTGTTTAGGAAAAGAACAAAAGAACATCAAGATAAGAACATACTAAACTAGTACTGCTTAATACAGAGCCACTAGCCACACGAGCAGTTCAGCTATGGCTAATCTGAGATTTGAACAATTTAGTATGTATAAAACAAAGAATGGAATATATTCAAAAGTTTTATATTGATTATCTGGTGAAGTAATATTTTAACAGATTGTATTAAGTATAATATGTCAGCAAACATATTTACCTGTTTTTCATTTTTAAAATATGGTTACTAGAAAATTAAAATTACATATGTGACTTGTGGCTCACATTTGATTTTAATGGATTTGACCAATGGATTAACTATGCTATATTTTCACTATATAATTCAATGTTACGTTAATCTGGGTTCATTCTTAAGATTCTTAAAAATTTGGGGGACTAATTACTATTAGTCAAGTAGACATACTACTTGCTTCATATAATTTCTCAATTACTTTTTTCTTTACCTGTCTCTTTATTTTCTCTCATTAGCTATTTAATCCTTCCTTGAACTTGTCAGAAATCTCTTCATATATATGTGCTTTAGTCTTAAAGTACAAACTGACCATGCAGGTGTAATATGTAACAAATTTGGGCCTCTATGCATATTCAATATGACAGCAATTAATTCTCTAAACAGCATCATGCCACTATCTCTCCTTCTTCTACTTCTTCTTCTTCTTCTTCTTCTTCTTCTTCTTCTTCTTCTTCTTCTTCTTCTTCTTCTTCTTTCTTCTTTTTCTCAGTAAGCCCATGAGTAGCACATTGCAATCACCTGGAAATATTTAAGGTACAATTGCTCCTGAGCAGAGTGACAGAGTGGGCATGGTGACTGCAAGTAAGGGTTAAAAATGGTGCATCCTTACACTAGGAACAGTCTAGATTGGAATTGCATTGTTTTATAAATCACAAAGATGTCCAGGGCAATAGTTTCCTTATTTCCACATAGAATGTTTTAAAAACTTGGCTGCCTCAAACCACATTTTAATGAAAGTTTTAAAACAGTGAGAAAAATTCTAGCACAGTACCACATAGAAAAAAACAAGATTTGGTACTAGACGTTGTCATTAAAAATTCTCAAGAATGAGCCTTCTAGCCTAGAAGTAGCTTATGCAGAAAAAATAATGTTAAGTGTCTTTTCATTTATATTATTTTCTCAGGCAAAATTCAGTTTATATTTCAATATAGACTCTGGTGAGCTGGCCAAGAAAAAAAATAGAAAAAATTCCAACAGAATTACTCACAGAATGAATTCCATGCCTCTCCCACCTCCCTACCCTCTCATTCCTCCCCACCCCAACCCCTAGACCAAGACTTTTCAGAAGAGAACTAGGCATTTGCTGTCTGGTCTGGTGCAGTCAACTAAATAATATTTGTTTTTAAAGAAAATATGAATTTATTTCCCCTCATGAAATATCATAGCATAAAAGAATAAATGTATTAAAATATACTGAATCTGCTTTTTATCAGAGCATATCCAAAATCAGATTTAAAATGTTAATAATGTTTTGCTCTTTAAAAATTTCAATTTGCATTTGAGGACACTAAATATTTATGTCCAGGTTTCTCACAATCACAAAAGTGCAAAACATTGCAAACCAGCAGAAAGATGATTCTTCTGTATAAGGAGAATAAAAAAAAGGAGTGTTTTTTTTTTTCCTCAATGTGGCCTGTACACAGAAAATATAAAGATGAAATTGGAATTCTAGGGCAGTTTCTTGAGGAAAGAAAAGAAAGGTCAAAAACTTCTGATGACAGCAGAAAAAGGTAATCCTTTTTGTAAGATCTAAAAGATGATCCTTGCGTCCATGAATCTCGGTGTTAGGAAAGGTCAGTGAGTAGTTTACTGACTGTCTCAAGGGTTTTGGCTACATGACTCCAGATGTTCGAATGTTTTTAGATATTTATAGAGTTGGTATAGGATGAAAAAACTCTTGATTAATTATAGTATATTTTTCTCTTTTCATCTGGCTATGTTTGATATCATGTAAACAAATCCTATGTAACAGTCACATTATGAGTTATTCTACTTATTTCTTACAAGAAAATATAATTATTTCACTACAACAAAATAAAATTAAGAAATTTTACAAAATTAGTTAGTAATCTTATAGGATACATAGATTATAGAGTTGAAAATATACGTTCTTTTTGCCCAAATTCAGTTCATTTTGGACTTTCACCACAAAAACGTTATTTTGCTATGAAACGCAAATATTAGGAAGTTATTTTGGTTTTGAAGATGTAACTTTTGTCCATATCTATTTAATTTGGAATATTTTTTTTTGCAAGAACCTAATTCTGCTCTTTTTTTAATTTTTTTTTTTATTATTAGTTAAGGTGTTACAAATGTGTCCTTATCCCCCCCCGCCCATTATCCCTCAACCTCCCCCTCTATAATCCACAAATGAGTGAGATCATGTGGTATTTATCTTTCTCTGACTGGCTTATTTCACTTAGCATAATGCTCTCCAGTTCCAATTTTGGAATATTTTTTAATGCAAATGATCTTAGTATTTCTCTGGGTAATTGAGAAGTTTCCCATGTTATTGTGACCATTTGTTGAGTGCACTATTCTTGATACATTGAATTATTCATTGTTTTCAGAGGAAACTATTTCAGAGGGAGAATTCCATCCCTCTACAGAGCGTCACCCCCTCATATATTCTTAAGAATTCTATAAGGAAGCCCAGGCACAAATAGCTGCTGAGCTCTCTAATTTTTCTAATGAATCTTATCACTTTCTACATATTTCTGCTATAGCAATACTCTTTTATTTATTGTAAATGCTTATTTGACTGTAGACATTGCCTCTTATTCCTTTTAAATTTGCTCTGCACATCATGGCGCTGAGTAAAATTTGTTTATTGAATGATGATTATTTCATAACAAGTCAGAAAGACCGGGTAGGTTAAACATAGACTTTTCTGTCTACTCCTGAGTGAATGCTTGTTACCTACGATTCCTTTCTGACAGCTGTGTCTGTAAATTCTATATATGTTTCCAATTTGATTAATTCTGCTTGCTGGCCCACACAGAGAATTCATATTGGTTCCTGCCACTTTCCTCACAAGCAATGTAATGGCCCAATTCCTAAAACCAGCTGGGACACATGTAGCTAAGAAATAAAAATCTTTGGAAATCTTTAATTATAAAATTCTTTAGAGAGCCAACTGTATAAATTTTAACACTATGGATAAACACTAACTGCAATTTGGTGTGATAAACTGCTACCCATAGTATTTGTAATGAGCAAAATTAAGTATGCAGGCTGGCAAGAATCAGAAAGAATACTTTTTTTTTTTCAACGTCGCTGAAGCTTGTCTGAAGTCCTCATTGGCACATGTGATAATACCTTCAGAATCAGATGAGTAAAAGCAGAATGCTGGTGCTTGTTAGCTAATAGGCTCCTGAAAACTTTAGCAAACAAGTCTTTATTTGGATCAAATAAGCAGAAAGAGGGGGGGAAAGGATGTCAAGATTATAGCTAGGACTCGTATGGTTAGATCTGATGTACTTTATGATGTCATAGTATGCATTATTAAACAAAACTATTACATACTGATTTGACATAAAAATCTCTTTTATAAAGGCAGATGGCACTGCATTATACAACACCTATTTGTCTAATAAGAGATGAAGCTGGCATCGTTGTTCTTTATATTGATGATTTCATGGAAGTATTTTAATTGCTACTCTTAACTATCATTAAATGTGTGCTTCCATAGCATTGTAATCCTAGCATGGTGATTTTCAGATATATTCAGTAAGCATGGGAAATGTACAAGACAACGCGACAAACTTCTCAATAGATGTGGATTAGTTGTTGCCTTAAACAGTGGCTTATAATATGGAGATCTGGACTATAGGAAAGATCAGTCTTAAAGCCAAATAATTTCTGTATAATTACATTTAGTTGTTATTCATTGAAAGTGTACTCAGCAATATTGGAGTAATCTGCTGCTTAATCTTAAACTATTGATCTCTAGGAGGTTGTCTATATTCTGAAAAAATCTTTTGATGCAAAATCTTGGACTTTATAAATGTGGTTAGTTCTCCAAGCATGATTTTTATGTTAAAAGAAAGTTTTAGTACATTATGACATTGAACTCTCTCCTTCAGAAATTAGAGACCACTCTTGATGCCTTTGAAAATTCTCCCATTTTCCTCTCTTGAATATTTTGCAACTGAACTACAATGAAGTAATTTGACTATTTAAAACTTGACACAGTGCCTCAATCCTCACATCCAAGTCATTTAAATTCTTTCCTCAGTGCCTGTTTTCCACCAAAATGTGTCCAAGTTCAGACGTTTAGACCAAAAGTTCATTATCAACTGAACTTTGGACTCACATAAAAGATTTTCAATAAATTATAATTAAATTTATATCAGGATTAGAGGGGTTTCTATTTTATTGGAAAATAATATTTCAGGACTAAGGAGTTAATGGTAATATTTCCACTTTTTCACTAGAATATCTTTTGTCTTAATTAGGATGCATTTATTTACTTTTAAGCTTTCAGACCCTCCGTACTGAAAACAAGCTTCGGATTTGAATTTTTAATCCTCTAAAGAAAACAGAGTGAAATAGGACAGCATGAGTTGTTCTTACCCGCAGTTCTTTTCTATTGGTACTATGTTTACATCATATATTGAAAAATGTTCCTTTTTCTGCATTGAAATGTTGATGTGCCAAACATATTGAATTTCTCTTCCCTTCCACATCACTTGGCTGGAACAAGAAGTTTCTCTGGATTTCACCATAACTTGTTTATCGAGACATTTTAGTCCTCTGAACTAGTTCAGCATTGCTAAATGCTAACAATTCAACCTTCTCTTCGTTTATCTCAAAGTTTTCCCAGATATGTACTGAGTTGATGTTTAAATAGAATAGGAAATAGCTATCATATGTTGGGTATGTGTATTTATGAGAAAATTTTGCTTGATTTAAATCTTTCTCCATTTTACCTTTTATTCTGCCTAATCCTCTATATGAATTTTAAGAATAGTCACAATGGATTTGTTCATTTTATGTAAGCTAACTGTAAGATTCCTGTATACTATAAATAAATTTTTCAAACTCATTTTCCATTCTGGTAATACATAAAATATTAGCTATAATAATTTCAATCAAGTATTGCAATTGACAATGATCATTTATAAAAGTGAATTTTTATGAAATGTTTCTTGTTTTTGTTTCAGTTTGTCCTTGTTTTTGCTTAATTAGAAAATGTTAGTGTCATAAATTAATAGTGGACTTTTCTAAGCATTAATAATGAAAAGAGAATAAATACCAGTTGTTAGCCTGTTAGCACCTTTGATTTCTCCAGTATCTGCCTTCAACTCTAGCAATGTCTGTGCTCTACAACCAAAGAACACTGCTTCCACTCCGGACCCCTAGCATGATGAGACAGTATTTCCAAAGTGGGAATGGGGATCACCAGGAGTAGATTAACTTGGGGTGCTTGTCAAAATGCAGAATGCATGGATACAGTAATGACCTGATCCAATAGCAACTCCACTCCATTAAATCTATAGGATATTTATGTGCCCGTTATGTTTTGAAATACCAGTCTAATTTACCCTCGTGACTCACCTCCTTGAAATCTAGAGTTGTATCAAGTTTATTTTCCACATCCCACACCAGCACCTATAATTCATTCTACATAGTTGCAGTGTTGATCATTAACATCTACTTTCTCCATTTAAAATGTCTTACTTTTCTGGACAGCCCAAGGAAAATTTCAAAGGTCTACCATCCCTACTCTAATAACCCAGAGCACTATATTTCTATCATAATAGTCCACTTCACTGGTCCTGACACAGAGCAGGATTTTATCCTTTCAAAATAAGCCAGATGACCAAGTGAAAATACATGCACGCAAGGAAACATAGCTTCACATGAACTGCTATGTTTTATGATGACTATTATAAATTTCATTTATAAAACATAAAAGAGAGAATAAAGGAGTTTTGTGAGGTTAATAAGTTATTGATGAAAGATAAACCAAATATCAAATTTAAGAGATTTATACATACAAAATAATGTTTCAAAGCACTAGTCCAAAACTGTTGCTGTTATGGCCATTATCAGTTCTATTAAATGGAAAATGCTGTGCATCAAATATCTACTCTAAGTCCTATATCCACTCTACTCTTCCTTTATGAGAGTGGATATATTATTTTAAACTTAGGTTTCCCAGAAAGTGGTTTTGTTGACTTTCCTTGGGGAGGTGAGTGTGCTGGTACAGGAGGTGATTAGGGGAGGATAGAAATGAGTCCTTGCCTGCAGGAGGGCTGACAGGCAAAATATTGAGGTAAGGTAATTAGCAAAGCTAGTTGGGAGGAGAGGTGCTGCTAGGGCAGTTCCTGAGATGAATCTCTAAGTGATATCCCCATTTGTACACTGGCATAACAGCTTTCCATTTTAAATGACATTAAAATATAATGAAGCAAATTGGATGACTACCAAGTTTGTTAAAATAGGGACCTACATTTACTCATACTTCTCAACTGAGCTGATGTAACATAGACTGGAGTGTACTCTCATAGTTTTTTATCCCAATTCCAACAGGAAACAAACAAATATCTATGTGTATTTATTTTATTCTATGTGTATTTTAAACCTGTTTTATAAATAAGTTCCTTCTAGAAACTTACCCAGGCATTATACCTAGTCTCTATATATAAAAGACTAAATGACCGAACGACTGAATGACCTAATGGCTGGTCAACCAGTTGCTGTGATGTGCACTGATCATGAGGGGCAGATGCTCAATGCAGAAGCTACACCCTGGTGGTCAGTGTGCTCCCACAGCCAACCTCCCGTGGCTGGCCAACCTCCCGCCGTCCTTCCCCCAAGCCTGCCGGCCCCATCCACCCCCATCAGAACCTCCTGTGGCCCCTCCCCCTGGCTGGCCAACCTCCTACGGCCCCTCCCCCCAGTTAACCTCCTGCTGCCTCGATGGCCCCAATCGCTGGACAGGCCGAGGGACCCCACTGGAGCATAAATTTGTGCACCAGACCTTTAGTATAGTAATAATTACTTAAGAAGTAATTTGTAACGAGTTTGAGACAATTGTGTCTTGTATTCAGCTAGTAAAATGGTTCTACAAAGGCAATAAATTATTCTCTTTCTTATGGCCAACCATTTAATCCTCTCTATATATAAAAGCCTAAGTGACCGAAAAACCAGTCGACCAGTTGCTGACCACCAGGAGACAGACACTCAACACAGGAGCAGCCGCCTGGTGGTCAGTGCACTCCCAAAGCCAACCTCCTGCGGCTGGCCAAACTCCTGCAGCCGGCCAACTACTGTTATCCCTCCCAGCAGCCGGGTGGCTTCCCCTTCAGCCTCGATCAGGGGGGCCAGAAGGCCAACCTCCCGTGGCCCCTCCCCTGGCCGACCAGACCCCCCGATTGGCCTGATCACCTGCCAGGTCGAGGGACCCTACATGTGCATCAATTCATGCAGTGGGCCTCTAGTATATAATAAAAACCCAAATATGACCGACCAGAGGAACGACCAGCAGAACTACCGGTTTCTATGATGTGCACTGACCACCAGGGGGCAGACACTCAAAGTTGAAACTGCCCCCTGGTGGTCAGTGCACCCCCACGGGGAGAGCGCTGCTCAGCCAGAAGCCAGCCTCATGGCTGGCGAATGCAGTGGTGGTGGCGGGAGCCTCTCCTGCCTCCGGGGCAGCACTTAGGATCTCTGACTCACAGCCTAGGCCATCGGACATCCC
>NW_006294243.1:3018607-3018980 GCF_000327345.1 Myotis davidii | reverse complement strand
GACCCTGATTGGGCCTCAATTAGGTCAGGCTGGCTGGTCAACCTCCCACCATCTCTTTCTCCTGACAGGCCCAGCCCCAATCCACCCCAATTGGGGCTGAGCAGGCCAGACCCTACATGTGCATCAATTCATGCAGTGGGCCTCTAGTATATAATAAAAACCCAAATATGACCGACCAGAGGAACGACCAGCAGAACTACCGGTTTCTATGATGTGCACTGACCACCAGGGGGCAGACACTCAAAGTTGAAACTGCTCCCAGCCTGCAGGCCCCAGGCCAGCCAAGGCAGGTGCCAGCAGAGGCCCCCCGATCACCCAACAGGTTGCCCCGCAAAGGAAGGCAACAAGCAGCAGTGGCAGGGGGCAGGGCTGG
>NW_006294243.1:3011253-3018014 GCF_000327345.1 Myotis davidii | reverse complement strand
GATCAGCCCGCTGTGTGAGCACTGCTCATCCTGGTCAGCCAAGTGGCTGTGGACCCGCCCTCTGAGTGGCTGCTCCTTGGTCCAGCATCTTCGGTGGAGCTGCAGCACTCGTCTCTCCAGGGGACCCAGTTGGGGCCAGGTCCACGAACAATAACACTGAGAGGCGACAGAGTAGGCCTCAGTCCCACGGTGGCCACAAAACCACCTCCCAGCCTCCGGCAGTAGCACTGCATGGCCTACGGGCGTCTAGAGGAGGTGGCAGGGAGCAAGAAGGAGGAACCTGGGGCGAGGAGGCAATAATCACAGCCTGGGTTCCTGCCTGTAGGCCTGGGGTTTGTAGCAGGAGTAGCCACTCATCCTGGTCAGCTGAGCGGCACTCCCACTGTGGCAGCGCACTGACCACCAGGGGGCAGCTCCTGCATTGAGCATCTGCCCCCTGGTTGTCAGTGTGCATCAAAGCAACTGGTCAACTGGTTGTTCTGGTCATTCTGCCATTCGGTCACTGGACTTTTATTATATAGGATATACACATATAACCACATAGCTACATATGCAAAGCAAAAGTAGAAATGGGGGGTAGTAGAGATTAACATTGCCGTGGTTTAGTGCTGAGAAAATGTAAACAAACAAACAAACAAAACAAAAAACTGAAAAGCTCCTTGAAGCCATTTTCTTCCTGAATATGGATCAGAAAGTAGTTTCATTGTTTTCTTTAAAATGATAACTTTTCATATCAGGTAGAACATTTTTTATTTTTTTTTATATATATTTTATTGATTTTTCATAGAGTAGAAGGGAGAAGGATAGAGAGTTAGAAACATTGATGAGAGAGGAACATCGATCATCTGTCTCCTGCACACCTCCTACTGGGGATGTGCCCGCAACCAAGGTACATGCCCTTGGCCAGAATCGAACCTGGGACCTTTCAGTCCGCAGGCCAACGCTCTACCCACCGAGCCAAACCGGTTAGGGCGAACATTTTTTTTCCCAGTAATTTTACTTTATTTATTTATTTTTTAAATATATTTTATTGAACTTTCACAGAGAGGAAGGGAGAGAGATAGAGAGCCAGAAACATCGATGAGAGAGAAACATCAATCAGCTGCTTCCTGCACATCCCCCACTGGGGATGTGCCCGCAACCCAGGCACATGCCCTTGACCGGAATCAAACCTGGGACCCCTCAGTCCGCAGGCCGACGCTCTATCCACCGAGCCCAACCGGTTTCAGCAGGGCGAACATTTTTAAAAAGGACAAATAGTTTAACAAATATTGATTGATTTGAATATGTAATTCATAGTTTGCATGCAATCACTGACTCTACTAGGAAATTGTAGGTTGACATCCAGAGCTTTGCGCTTTCGCTCAAAGATATATTTAAATGATAAGACTATCCCTAGTGGTACAAGGTGAGGGCACATTAACTATTTTATCAAAAATATTATCTTGAATGTATAATAGCAACTTTGGTGTATTGAGAAAAAATTGAAGTGTCAGTACTCATGGGAGAATGTTCATAAATGTCAAATAGCTTCTAACGTAAGTTATTACTGTGTGCCGGATTTTAAGGGGGCATGCACCTGAATTCTTGACTCAGTAGACAACAATATTGTGACATTCCTTTCCTCTGAATTTGTTTGGAATAGATTTATTCTTTTTTAGTGTATTATTTCTAAAATATGGAAAGGTATACCCCATGGATGGGCACTAATACCTTTATTAACTATATGTGATTTTCAAAGTAATTTTAAAATATTTATTTGTAAATAGAGAGACAGGAAATGTGAGTTTTACTTCTTCATATTCTTTGTCAAAGTCCCGAGATGGGCATACAAATGAAAATTTAGCCCTTGCCATTAGTCAAAAAGCACATTAATGGCGCTCCAGTGTATTGAGGGAAAGTAGTCTCAAGCAGGGATTGTCTTCACATTTGTATCCCAGGGTGTGGTCTAACTATATGGAGCTACAGTGTCACATTCCTTGGCTGAGCTGGCTCGGGCATCTTATTTGTCCAGTAGGCTGACAAAGGAAGTAAGTGACATTTTCTCATTTTATTAATTTTAATTTTTTATTTTTTAGACACCTGGGCCTCTGTTTCATCCGTATGATTGGATATATGTTTAATATATAAATGTACCATAAACGAACTTCTGAAGCACATTACTAGGTTTTATAGGGAATGAATAGTCCTCACTTAAAAGAAGCCTATAATGTAACAAGAAAAACCAAGCTCAAGAAAAAAAGAAAAAGAAAAAAAAGCTTGCCCTAGCTGGTTTGGCTCAGTGGATAGAGCATCGGCCTGCAGACTGAAGAGTCCTGGGTTCGATTCTGGTCAAGGGCACATGCCCGGATTGCAGGCTCTATCCCCATTGTGGGGCGCGCAAGAGGCAGCCAATCAATGATTCTCTCTCATCATTGATATTTCTATCTCTCTCTCTCCCTCTCCTTCCTCTCTGAAATCAATAAAAATATATTTTTTTAAAAGAGAGAAAAAACTTATTTTCCCCTCTTACATACTAATGTACATTTGTTGAATTAAAGCTTCTTTGGCCTAGCAAATTTGTTTGAAAACTCTTCCTAAAGGAATTTGCTTAAAATTTTTTTAAATTCAGGTTTTCAAAATTATTCAGCCAGTGTGTTTGATTTTCTCCAGCCTGCTTTCCTAAACAGTGCAGCACTAGGGTTTCCCGAGCACATCTGGCAGACAAGGGGGGAGACTTAACTCAAAGACCAATTACGGAATTCCACAAGTCACTTCAAGTCTCAGCCTTACCGTCTCCATTTGTCAGATGTCGGATGGCTGAGCTGGCTGCTCTCTGAAGGCTCCTCTAGGTCCAGGTCTGGTGATTTCAGTTACTCTTCGCTGCTGTTAGAGTGACAGATCTGAGAGGGAAGAGAGCAACATGGATCGTTTGCTATCTAATTAGGTTCATTCTATGGGAAGACAGATTCTTAATAAACATTTAGGATGCTCATTCTAGGATATAAGACAAATAAGTATTTGATGTATATATTTGTATTCAATGTTAATTTATCTATATTTAGCATGTCAGAATGACAATATATCTATTAAAGTGTTAATGCAGTGAATTAAATTTGTGTTTTCTTGTTTCTGAGAAATAATTTTATATATTTTTTACATTAAGAATAAAACCATATTCCTGTCAAATGTTATCATGAACTATTCCCAAGCGAGGGTGAAATGGCTAGTGTAGAGCTCTAAACATTTCAGTTAATTGATTCTTCCCAGTACGGTAGTTCAGTCCATAGCAATACATAATATGTACTAATCTATGACTTTTACCTACTAGTTAATGTCTTCTGCATATACATCTCATTTTGCTCTATTGTCTTGTTTTTTATCACTAGAGCATTTGCAATGTCAACTTATTTATTTATTTTTTTGTATTAGTTTTACCTTCGTTTTTTCGGTGAGAAGAAATATGTGAAAATGGTAACAGTATGCAGCTATCTTCCTATGGAGTCCCACTTCAATTTGAAAGAGTTTTTGGTTTGCATGTGTTTGATCTTATGTTCAGCCACAATTGAGAAATTTTCTCTCATATTAATGGTTTCCCTCGCTCATTTTGATTTCTTCATTATCTGTTTCATCAAATAGATATACCAATGAGGAGAATAATCTTAAAAATTAATGGTTTCCCCTGTTGTCCTTTCATGCCTGTTGCCTCTTTCCTTATCATCTGTAATAACTCCTAAGTTAATCACTCTCAAGTCTTATTTTTCATCAAAATTATCTGGGGTGCTTGTTTAAAGGGCTTATTTCTGGGCCTCATTCACAAAACTTCCAGTTTAGTAGGATCTAAATTATACCCTGGGAATCTGAAATAAGCTCCCTCTTAGCAAAACATAAATCCGGGAAATAGAAGATGTAAGTAATTGGAGAATGATTTTGTACTTTAAGAAGTGAGATTGGTTTCTAGGCTACAAGGATGGTCTGGCAGGACACTTCCCAGTACCACTGTCTTTGGCATTAGTTTTTGTTTGCCTGAGAGAGATATCTAAAGGATATCTCAGGGTGGGAAGGGAAGGAAGCACCATCCATTGCTAGCTAGAAGCAAATTATTTCTTTCAAGAAAACGAAAGTCTTGTTTTTTATCTGTAGTTTTACCCTAAGCCAAAAGCTATGGAATATATACAGACAGTAAAAGCAAGGAGAAAATATACCAGACTAGGGCAAGGAATTTTAACTTTCTGTCTTAACCTATCACTTACCAAATTATATAAGCTGTATAAATCACTTCACCTTTTTGAACCTTAGTTTTAAAACGTATTTCATGTACTAGATATCAAAATGCCTTTCAACTTTTACATACTGAATATGGAAGTAAGAGAAGATTAGTTACTGTAATTTATTTTTCTCTTTATTTTTTAGAATAAGAATATCTAGTTTTATAAGAATTATGATATGTTGCCAGAGGAAAGGATGGCTGTACATTGCTAATTTTATAAGTTTCCTACATATAGCTTATTAATATTTACATGATTTCCTTCTTGAGAACACAGTTATTTTCATTTTCACAAGCTTTCATTTTTAAAAATGTCTACTGATCCGAAAGTTTCTTGAGTTTATATGACCCCATAATATAATATGCAATGGAGTTCAGTATTGAAGCTATAATATTCAGGTACTAAAGCTAGTGAAATTTAGATCTATTAAACATTAACTTTGTTTTAATAGGCAAGATGAGAATATATACCAAAAAAGCAAAGCTCAAAGAGAAAATTGTAAGCTTCTCAGAAAACTTAGCATTGATTGCAGCCATAATCAAAGATTCATGGCTAATAGCATACAATGTATAGTCATCACAAGCCTCAATGTAGGCTTTTTCCCTCTCATCCTATATAATAAAAGCCTAATATGCTAAGTGTCTGGTCGTCTGGTCGGCCATTCAACCAATCAAAGCATAATATGTTAATGATATACTAAGGCCACTCAATCAGTCTCTATGACATGCACTGACCACCAGGGTGCAGATGCTCCAACTGGTAGGTTAGCTTGCTGCTGGGTCTGGCCCATAGGAACTGAGCTGGACAGGCCGGACAAGCCCTGGAGCCCTCCCACACCCCTCCTTGGCCCTGATCATGCGCCGATGGGGTCCCTTGGCCTGGCCTGTGCCCTCTTGCAATTCAGGACCCTTTGGGTGATGTTGGAGAGCTGGTTTTGGCCCGATCCCACAGACCAGACCAAGGGACCCCACTGGTGCATGAATTTGTGCACTGGGCTTCTAGTGTATTCATAAATACAATTACAACAATTATTCATTTTTTTTTTACCCTGGTAAGCATTTGATACTTTATGATATTTTTTAATGTAGGAGGGGAGGATTAGTACTTGAAACTGTTGGTTTCTGATGAAGAAAAGTATCTTCTTAAACAGTTAATATATATCACTATTACTTTCAAGTGGTCATAATCATAGATATTCAACAGAAAGTGTGCAGTAATGGGAAAAAAGTATATTAATGCTGCTTTTGTTTTTCAGAGCTAGGCTTCCCAAAATAATCTAAACAGAATGTCAAAATATGCATGTTCTGTAGAGACAACATAATGCATTTACTGCCAAGGGTTGTCCTGCAAAATGCAGAGGAGGACAGGAGATGCAAAGAAGACATATTTTCTCAAAGCCCAACAACCTGAAATGGCACAGATAGGAAAGTGCATCCAAAGTTGATTATTTTGCTTGCATCTAAAAGTTTCTCTGGAAGCTCAGTGTGAAGAGATAATCAAGCGGATTATGTGTGACACTTAATGAAACTATCTTCCTTAGTTTCAATTACTTGTATAACATGAATTGATTCTCTTAGTAAAAGCCAAAGCATACTTAATAGTAGTGATCTGGCACATGCAATTTATAAGAGGTGTTAATTCTTATCATAAACTAGTAGCCCTGTGCATGAATCCATGCGCGAGTAGCTCGCTACTGCTTGCCTCAGCTGGCCACCCTGCCACCGCTGCTGGTAGCTCTCAGCTGCGTGTAGCTTGCTTCCCCACCCTCCTGTAGCTCTCCCAGCTAGTAGCTCACTGCCCTGCCCTCCTGTAGCTCTCCACTGCTTGCAGATGGGTCGTGGTGTTATGGAGTCCTGGCTAATTTGCATATTCCTCTATTATTGTATTAGATAAGGGGAAACATTTAATTATAATAATATTTAAATCTAAAATATATTATTGCTAACCAACCATATTATTTTTATGGCCTCCTGCAAATATATATTTATACTAGAGGCTCAGTGCACAAAATTCTTGCATGGGTAGGTTCGTAGGCCTGCTGGCAATCAGGGACTATTGGGGCCTTCTGGCTGCTGGCCAGTGCCTCCCTTCCCTGGCTGCTGGCCACAGGCTGGGGCTTCCCTTAGTTCTGTGCTGCCCCTTGGTGGTCAGCACACATCATAGTAAGAGATCAAACTCCTGGTCTCTGGTGGAACTCCCAAGGAGACACTTTGCATTTTAGCCTTTTATATATATAAATAGAGTCCTCTATTAAAATATTTGGAATTCAATCTAAAGAACAAGTGTAAAATAAAACTGAAATTGGTGAAAGTTTAGATATATCTTCTAATGAATATAAGTTTAGATATATCCTCTACTGATCTTCAATAGTTATTAGAACTTTAATTTAAAAATCTCAATGGGGAAAAAAAGGGGACATCTGTAATACTTTAAACAATAAACGTAAATTGAAAAAAATCTACTTAATTGTCTTAAAGTTTGATGCACAGTTGTTTATTTAAATACATTGTTGCT
>NW_006294243.1:3000938-3008854 GCF_000327345.1 Myotis davidii | reverse complement strand
GTATTTATACTAGAGGCTCAGTGCACAAAATTCTTGCATGGGTAGGTTCGTAGGCCTGCTGGCAATCAGGGACTATTGGGGCCTTCTGGCTGCTGGCCAGTGCCCCTCTTCCCTGGCTGCTGGCCACAGGCTGGGGCTTCCCTTAGTTCCACGCTGCCCCTTGGTGGTCAGCACACATCATAGTAAGAGATCAAACTCCTGGTCTCTGGTGGAACTCCCAAGGAGACACTTTGCATTAGACTTTTATTTGTAAAATAAAACTGAAAATGGTGAAAGTTTAGATATATCTTCTAATGAATATAAGTTTAGATATATCCTCTACTGATCTTCAATAGTTATTAGAACTTTAATTTAAAAATCTCAATGGGGAAAAAAAGGGGACATCTGTAATACTTTAAACAATGAAGATAAAATTTTAAATATCTCTATATAAAAATTTTCAAACAAATATCTAATGATCTCTAAATAAGTACGCTAGACTTAATATTTTATGATTGTCTTAAATTACTTTACTATATTAGTGATATCACCTTATAAATTGAAAAAAAATGTATATATGGAAACAAATTTCTGTAAATGTATAATATACAATTATTAATATTATTTTAATAGGGCACATTTAAAATTATAAGTGATGGATACTCATCAACAGAATAATAGAAATGGCAGAAATAGATGAATATAATTTCTAGTACTTTGTTTTATTTTTGATAGAAATTTATACAGCATTTTAAAGATATGCATGTACATTCATATGTGCATTACATATCCATGTTTATATTATTATCTACACATTATATTTGAATGTGCTTTATGTCTAATATTGGTATGGCATTTTATGCTTTTGATGTTTTTACAGAAAAAGTTGATGTTCTTTCTGTACAACTATGATGGTAAACAGTATTCTCATGAAAAGGAAAATTGTTTGAGTCTGCATATGAAGAAAAGTTTTGCTCAAATGATAATTCCCAAAGTATTCTATTAAAAAGATAAGATAAAATGTTATTAATCAAATATAAAAACACACTAATATCCAAAAGATTCAGAATAACATAATCCAGTTTTATTTAATTGGTCATTTATTTTAATTTTTTTCTATTATTTTTGGTATAGAAGCTTGTCTTTCATTTCTTATTGATCAGACAAGTGAGCAAAATGTGGTATATCTATTGTCAAATTTCAATCAAATATGGCATCCAATCAACACCTTTATGAAAATAATAATTTTATTAATCACATGGCAAAATAAATTTATAGTATACAATATATGAAATGAAATTTTTAAAAATATTTTATTAATTTTTTACAGAGAGGAAGGGAGAGGGATGCAGAGTTAGAAACATCGATGAAAGAGAAACATCGATCAGCTGCCTCTTACACACCCTCTACTGGGATGTGCCCACAACTAAGGTACATGCCCTTGACCAAAATCGAACCTGGGACCCTTGAGTCTGCAGGCTGATGCTCTATCCACTGAGCCAAACCGGTCAGGGCTGAAATGAAATTTTTAACTTTTATAGATTCTAGGTAAAACAGTTTCCAAAATAGCCTTCAAATCTATTTTTTAGACACTGATTTTCAAAATTATCAAACAGTAATACATTTTCAAATTCAGAATTTTTATAAAATGCACATTGTTGAAGCACAAAGCAGGTGTGAGTATCTAGCTCCTTTCATTCTAGATATTGAAGAATAACTCAATAAGATTTCCAGTTAAGGAAATAATGTTTTATCTACTTTTGAAAGATAAGGTATATTTTTTTCTTCAGTTTTTTTTCTTTGACATTTGGTACTATATGAGCTTTCCCAAATGCTTAGTTATTGTTAACTAGCACATTAAAAAAGTAAAAATTTAAGAGCTAAGAGGTTTTTCATTGCTATACTGTTGTATTGAGAAGTTAACAATTTGTTCATTTCAAGCCCCACCTAAAGAGTTATTGCAGATAACATTTATTGGTCATGCACAAAGTAGATGAGGGTACAAAGATAAAGTCAAAAGTTTGTTTTCCATGTTTAGAGACTTCCAAATGTTAGAAAGTTTTTGTATAAGTCAGATATTTCTTATTATTGTTCCTAGTTTTGACAGTAACTTCCAAGCCCGTTTCATCTATAAATGAAATTGTCACATTAAATCTTCCCTTGGGAAGTTTTAAACTTTAATTTTATGAGTCTATTTGGTAGTCCTACAGAATTTTCTTAACTCTTTATTTTTTAAAAATATTTTATTTATTTGAAAATGTACTACTTTTTCAATATTATCAAATAGATACTTTGAATGTGTGAGACTCAACACAATACTCAGATATGTTCTGCCAGAACTAACTACAATGGAATTCTCTAACTTTTCAAGGTCCAGATAATTATTCATGTAAGCCTGACACTGATTTATAGTTTTCAGTACCTCCATCATACTGTTACACATTAACCAGAGATATCCCAGATGGCCTTATTTCCCATAAATCTTGCCGAGTAATGCCACTTCTGTTCTATAACTGTAATATTCTATTATATATATATATATATAGCATTATCTACATTAAATTCCATCGTATTCCTCTCCACTGTTTCTAGCCAGACTATTTTTTGTTTCAATTTTGTCTCATTTTTTTATTAATTATAGTCAATCCCACACCAGCTTAAAGTTATCTAAAAATTTGACAAACTTGTTTTGTCTTCATTCTAATTACTTTTTATTATTTTTAGATTTTATTTTCAATTACACTTTACATTCACTATTATTTTGTGTTCATTTCAGGTACAGTATAGTGGTTAGAGACAATCATATACTTTACCAGTGGACCCCCTCCCCCCAATATTTCATGTACCTGGCACCATAGACAGGTTTTATAATATTATTTCCTATATAATTTCTTGAGTATATATTTTAACAAGTATCAAAGAATTCTTGTAGCTTCTGGCCTACTGCTTCCCAACCCATTACTGGGTATTTCTGGAAGTTGGTAAATTCATGTGTATGTACCAACCCTGCCCACATTCCCTCACCTAGTCCACTATTGAGCAGAGCTCTCTTTAATAATTTATAAGATACACTTTATTACTGATTACTAAGGACCGTATTTTAGGCCAGTGCATTAAACCCCAGTTTGTTAGGCTTTCCTCATTGGATTCTTTTCCACTCAAATTTGCATATGAAAGAGACAGCCTAGGTTTCAGATTCTTAAGCTTTCTTGGAAAGGAGAGAACCCGAGCAATAGGGAGTTTACATGAAAGTATAGCTATCATGGCTCATTTCTGAGGTTTAGAATTCAAGTTTTATTTATTTGCTACAGTTTCTCTTATAGCTCTGCTTCCCCGCTTTCATGCTGACTAAGGGCGCCCGAGGCAATCAGCTTTCTAGTCTCCAGGAGCCTTAGCGCCTGATACAAATTCTCTCCTAAGGCTTCTGCTGCTCTAGATTTTTTTTTTTTTTTTTTAAGGTAAAATGCTGTTCCACTATTTGAAAAAATCCTCAGTGATGGCTTCATGGTTTTCTTGTAATACTATTTTTTTCCACTCTAGTATCTGAATGTGCTTCTGAAATCGTTGTAGAGCTAGTGTTTTCTGTTGCTATTTTAAATCACATTATTTCTACATGTCTAATTAAGTTCCGCTTGTCTATATAACTGATCAGTCATAGGTTGCCACATTAAACAGGCAGAGCACTGCTTCAAGCTTGCAGTAATTAGTATGGCTATTACTAGTATATTATTTTCTTATAACATTTTTGCTTCCTATATTGTTGTGAATATTCAAACTTTGCCTGTTAGAGATTAAAAAACAAAACCTCTACCCCAAATTAGTGTTTAGCTTTTATGAATGTGGTGGATTGGAAAGTTGATGACAGGGCTAAATCTTATTGGATAACATTTAGTTTCCTATCAGGCCTTTTCTGTTAGTATTTCCTAAATTCATTAAAAGCATAAAAAACATAGTCAAGAATTAAAATAAATTTGTATTTATAACTTCTAATTGTAATTTATAACTTGTATTTATAACTTGTAATCTTTCTTAAAAATGCCAAGATGCAGCAAAAGTAAACATACTCTGGAATGGATCTCTTGCAGCTGCACACATTTTATAAATAAAAATTATCATAGATGAGAACAAATGGAAAAACCCTCATCAACTGCATTTTCATAATCAGTATTTTTATAATATGTACATGTAATTCAGAAATTACTTTCAATGGTATCATATGGAAATTAGATGCTCTAAAGTGGTCTTAAAATCAAAGAGGGTTATTATATTTTGTCAAGTATAATTCTAACTGCTGAACATTAGAAAAAATCTCAAGCACAGAATAAAATGTCGTGCAGATGAACACACTAGTCAAATGTTATAGTATGTTGTTAGCCTTCTGCCGTTGTTTTGTAATATAACATTCTCTGTCAGGATATGGTATATGATATACATCTTCCAAAAGATAAGAAAAACAGACCACTTAAGTATCTTAAGCTGTAATATGTAACAGGTTTAAAGCTAAATTTTCTTTATTAATTATCATTCTAATATCATAAATGATTTTCATCTTAGGTGAAAATAATCAAACATAATATATATATATATATATATATATATATATATATATATAAAAGGCTAAGTGACCGACCATACATCCGTCCGACCATCCGAACAAACGACCAACCAAACGGTACATATGACGCACACTAGCAATTTAAAAATAAATGTTGACTAGCGCATGTACAATACATATAAAGCTCTCACTGGTGGTAATCGCAAGCATTTGTTTTGATCTGTCAATCGTGAATTTGGTTGGCACCCTATTAAAAGGGCGAATAGTGATATTAAAATATTTCTTCTAATTAATTTCCTTTCAGTGTGCACCAGGTCACTAGTAAATAATAATGTAGAATATGAATATGTCCAATACATTTTATTAAAATTACTTATTTAAAAATAATCCTATTCTGTTTTCAAAATTGCAGAACTAAAGCTTGGAACTTTTGCATTTCTAAAATTATATTTAGAAGTTAGTGAGAGCTATACTCTAATTTAATTGTGTTCCTAAGTATAATCTAATATTTAAGCTTTACTTTGGTTGGGCAACTTTAATTATGTGATACTTACTTGATGATTAAGTGAACAGGATTGTGCATTTCATTATTTACAGACTCTTGAGTCTGTCCTTCAGAATGTTGTTAACAGTCACAGTTGAAATCACTGCAGGTTCTGAATGGTGAAGGGGTAGAAGGAGTATAACTTTCCCTTCCTTGCAATGGTAAGATTAGGCCCACAGGGTCTGTTAACCTCTTTGGGAGTTCATTTTTCCATACTGGAAGTCAAGCCTGCCCAAAGATTTAACTGATTAAGGAATGCCTTTGCCTCTTAAAGTCATATAGATCTCAGGGTGTTGGCAGATACCTGATATTGCAAGGAAGGGCAGCCTAATAAGGGAGCATTGGTGAGCAATGGTGACACTTAAAAGGAAATGGAAGAGGAAGCAAATTATTATAACCAATAAATCACTGGGTATATTTAAGGTTGTATAGATAACTGTATAGTTTCTAAAAGATTTTAGATGCCATACATAAACATAACATACTAGAGGCCCGGTGAACAAAAATTTGTGCATTCGGAGGGGGGTCCGTCAGCCCAGCCTGTGCCTTCTTGCAGTCTGGGACACCTCAGGAGATGTCCACCTGCTGGCTTAGCCTGCTCCCCGGGGGATCAGGCCTAAGCTGGTAGTCAGACATCCCTCTGGCAGCACAGGAGCCCACAGGGATGTCCACTTGCCAACGGGAAGCAAGCCTAAGCTGCAGATGGACATCCTTTGGGCTGCTGAGGAGGTGGGAGAGGCCCCACCATCACTGCTGTGCTGGCAGGCATCAGCCTGGCTTGTGGCTGAGCAGAACTCCCCCTGTGGGAGTGCACTGACCACCAGGGGGCAGCTCCTGCATTGAGTGTCAGCCCCCTGGTGGTCAGTGTGTGTTGTAGTGACCAGCCATTCCCAGTCGCTCTGCTGTTAGGGTCAATTTGCATATTACCCTTTTATTATATGCCTGGTGCATGGGTGGGGGCTGGCTGGTTTGCCCTGAAGGGTGTCCTGGATCAGGGTGGGGGTCCTGCTGGGGTGCCTGGCCAGCCTGGGTGAGGGGCTGAGGGCTGTTTGCAGTTAGCCACAGCCTCTTCAGGGTGGGGGTCCCCCGGGGTGCCTGACCAGCCTGGGTGAGGGGCTGATGGCTGTTTGCAGGCTGGCCATGGCCCCCAGCCACCCAAGCTCCCAGTGGAGGCTGGCTGGAAGCAGGTATCTGGGATTTATTTATCTTCTATAATTGAAACTTTATTTCCTTTAGCGGAGGTCACAGCCAGCCCCGGCAGGCGGGAAGCGTGGCTGCCTCCATTGCTGGGGAAACCAAGCCTCCTGCTTGCTCCAGCTCCGTGGCTGATGGCTGCCATCTTGGTTGGGTTAATTTGCATAGAGTCGCTCTGCTTGGCTGGAGGGCATGGCTTGGGGTGTAGCAAAGTTATGGTCAATTTGCATGCTTCTCTTTTATTAGATTAGATGATCTACTTCCCTCCTGTCTCTCCCTTGTATTTTATTTCAAATGAGAAAATAATTGTCACAAGTTGCCTGGAATAAACTAGTTACTACAGTTAAACACAGGTTTACACAGGGTCACTTTATTAATAGTAACTTCCTTCAGTGACTCTTGCTTTTCTTCCTGTTAGAAGGTCCTTGGCCTTGCAATGTTCCTGACAACAGTTATTTCTGAAGGTTTTTAGGAGATGTATCAGTTGTGCTGAAGATAAATTTCTCTAATTGCCAGGGACACCTGCAGTTTCTTGCTCGCCTGCTCAGTCAGTCCTGCCTTCCTGGCATTGTCGGCTGGTGTGTCCAATATCTCTGTTGACATTGTTTCTGGGAATTGCGTGTCGATTCCTGGTCCTGCCTATAGCCTTTTGGCCCTTTTGTTCCAGGAGACATCACCTGCCTGCTATAGGCACTATGAACATTGGCAAATATCATCCCATTTCTATCAGGAACCACTGTGCTGAACTAATCAAAAACATTCTCTTGTCCAGAATAATGTGCTGTCATTAGGCACTCCAACTGAACCTAAGCCCTTTGGGTGTGAGACAGAGTTGAGATCTACCATGATTCCCAGTATTATCTACACTAATAAAAGAGAAACATGGTAATTGGCATACGACCGCTACCCTTTTCATTGGCTAATCAGCAAGATATGCAAATTAACTGTCAGCCAAGATGGCGGCCGGCAGCCAGGCAGCTTGAAACTAACATGAGGCTTGCTTGCTTCAGTCACGGAGGACTCCAATGTTCCTTGCCTGCCTTGCCGACCTCTGAGCTGGAACTCTAAACAACTATGTTGCAAATATAGAAGCTAAACAAAACCCCAGAAACCTGCTTTAGTCCACTGGGCTTCAGCCAGCAGGATCGCAACATTGTAAGTAAAAGGCCAGAAACCTACTTTCAGCAGCGGAGGCCTAAGAGCTGGAGTCAAGCCTCAAAGCTAAAGCTGGCCCAGAATTAAAAAAAAGAAAGAAAGAAAGGAGCAGTTGGGAGCTTCAGTCACCCCACTAGGATGTATGTCATGGTTAAGATGGAATCCCTACCCAATTGAGAAACAGATTTAGTGTAATCCCTATCAAAAACCAAGCTAGGTTTTTTTTCTCCCCAGAAATTCATAATCTGATTCTAAAATTCAAGGGGGAAATTAAAGGATCCAAAAGTCAAAACTATCTTGAAAGAGAAGAACAGAACTGAAGGATTCACCCTTTCTAATTTAGAAATGAAATACAAAGCTATAGGAATTAAGGCCACAATGAAAATATGTACATATAAAATTTTCCAAAATTCACTGTGGTGATGGTTGCAATACTATATGAATATACTAAAAAAAAAAATTAACTACATCATTTAAATGGGTAAGTTG
>NW_006294243.1:2999350-3000590 GCF_000327345.1 Myotis davidii | reverse complement strand
AGGGATTGGGCCTGCCCTCTGCCACCCGGGAGCAGGCCTAAGCCAGCAGGTCGTTATCTCCTGAGGGGGTCCCAGACTGCGAGAGTGCACAGGCCGGGCTAAGGGACACCCCCTCTCCTCCGAGTGCACAAATTTTTGTGCAGCGGGCCTCTAGTTTGTTATAAGGAATAATAATTATTATACCTTATCCATCAAAGTCTTCTGTTTTGGTAAAATTTACACTCTTTTTTTAAAAAAACGTAGTTTCCTTTTCTTCCTAGGATGGATCAGGAAACAAATATTTGAGGAGGCATTATATTGTATTCAGCAATATAAGTAGCCTGCGATGTTTTCTCATGTTGTAAAGCTTAATTTGGCTACCAGTTCCAACTCTTACCATTCCTATGCCACGGGCCTTATGAATATAGTGCTTTGACTTTTAGATATAGTGCTGTGACTTTTTTGTTGGTTCCACATTTGCTTGGAGTATAATTAAAGCAATAAACAAATGAGTTTTGAATAAAGAGAACATTTTGTAAATATTACTGCAGATATAAAAATAATTGATGAGGCATTTGCATTATAAAGCAATTGATAATTTACTTAGTTATAAGCACAGAGACCATAGGAAAAGATGCTGATATTTAATGTACATAATGATGATCAAAAAGAAGGAGCATTTTCCTTGTACCCTCCAGTTTATCTTTGCATCTCTTTTGTAGTATATAATGGGAAGCAATGGGGCGCAACAGCCCTTTTCAATCTCAAGAAGCCCTCTCTCTGGAGGAATAAGGACATGCTATAGTATTTGGGGGAAAGTTCAAAGTAACAACATGCTGATCTCTCACTCCGACTTTTAAGTAGAAAAGCACCAAGTTTCAAAAACCAGGATTGCCTTAGTAATTCATGTTGTGGCAATTCTTGACCTGGCATTTGGTCTGCTGTGAATTGAATTTCTATATTTCAATTTATACAATAAGTAAAACTATCTGGGACTTCGGGTTGCTGCATAATTTTGACAGGTTTTCCTTATATAGTCCTGTAAACCAGTGTATTTTACTTTAAATACACACACACACACACACACACACACACACGAAAAAAAGCACAACTAAACATTTCCACAAGTAATAAAGATTGTATTCATAGACACTGTAAGTCAATGATAAGGTAACCTAAGACTCTTTTTGAACAATTCAAATATAAAATACAGGCTATGCACATTCTATTTCTTGGCAACCATGCACAGTCATAAATTTCC
>NW_006294243.1:2958756-2999121 GCF_000327345.1 Myotis davidii | reverse complement strand
GTAAGAAATAATAATTTAAATATTCTACAAAATATGTAAAAAATTCAATGCGCTAGTCTCCTATATAATTTATTGTGAGGGAGCAAAAGATAAATAATACTAGGATCCTGTCTGCAAAGAAAGAATTTACAATATATGCAGAGAATAACACGATCAGGAATAAGAATATTTCATACTGTAAATTGACAAATATCATCGGAAGAAACAGAATAATTGCATGGAAGTTCAATGTAATTACACCTAGTGTGCACTTGAAATGGGAACAGGGCAATACCTTTGGAAGAGAAAATAAATATTTGAGTTGGGTTGAAATGACCAGTAGATTTTGGACATCTCACAAGGGAAGAGACACCCCATTTGAATATAAGCTAAGTCACTTAGATGGTAATATATTCACATTAAAGAAAAGTGTTTTGAGCACATTGAGGGGAGGGAGAGGGAACAAGGGTGACATGTTAAGGAGACTGTATAATTTCTGAGAAATAAAGGGGTGCCCACAAATGGTTTCTGAGCAAGGGAGGATAGTTTTGGAAGAAAAGAGATCTGATGAGTCAGAGAAGTGGGATATAAAGAAAAATTAAGCCATTATATTAATCCAGAGAAAATATTTGACCTATTGAAGAGAAAACAGAAACATTAGAAATGGCGAGAGGGAGATACATTAAAGAACATGATAACATTGATGAGACATAGGAAATTATGACATGTAAACAGGAATGAGCAGATTAAAATTATTTTTAAAAATGGGAATTTTAACTTACACTTCCAGGGCAATAGAGCTAATACCAGAAAAGGCACTAAGTGAGGAGGGACAGGTTTGGAAGAGAAGACATTTTCTTCTACTTGTACCATCTTGGTTGAGGTACTAATGAAGCATCCAGAATGAGCATGCCAATACATAGTTATCAAAGAGAGGCAGAATTTTTACAAGGATCCCTATTCACTTATTTTGCAAGTCAATATTTTCCCCTATTATATGATAGGCACTATGCTAAGATATGTGGAAATTGTGATTAATGACACACAAGTCTTCTCTATCAGTGATACAATGTTTAGACATATCCATCTAAACAGACAGTTACACTTAAGTGTGTGTAGGCCAGGATGTGGAAATCCAGAGTTCAATGAAAACAGGTTTGGGGAAGCCCAGCCTTGGTGCATCAAGGGACATGCTCTAGCAGTAAACTCTAGGCAACTTACTGGTAAGAACTCATAAGAGTTAACCAGACAAAGCAGGAAAGGATAAAAGGAAGCAAAAAAAGGGAAAAGGGAGAGTAGTGTCTAGATTAGTCATTCAAAAATAACTTGTCAAAGTTGGGGGGACTCATTGACCTGTCACAAGAACTAAGTGTTTAGATAGATAAGTCTTAAGTTTTGATAATGTTATTAAGGAAATAATTATGAAAGATAAAAGAGAACTTAGGGTAGGTAAGTCCTATGGAAATATATACATAAGGTACAAGACCTTGGGGGAAGAAAAGCAAAAGTAAAGGCAGGGAGAGAGAAGTAGCCAAAGAGGTAAGCTACCAACTGCTTTTCATAAAGAAGATACTGATTTACCTACTACCAGTGTACCATTTCACAAAGACAGAATCTCTCCTGAGAATGTCCATTGCCACTGGCACTTACGATAATATTAATACTCTTAAATACAATGTCTCTGGAGTAAAGGGACATGTACTGTGGTATGGAGGTAAAGTGGTTGAAAATGTTTTGCAAAGAAATGGAGAACAGTGAGTATACATGAATATTTTGTAAGTTTGGGTAATAAAAGGAAGAATGAAAAAAGATCTACAAATGCTAATGAGCACATGAACAGATATTCAACATCACTAATCATTAGGAAACCAAAACCACAGTGGCATACTTCATGTCCATTAGGATGACTGTTTAAAAAACAAAATGAAAGAGAACATAACCAACATTGATGAGGATGTGGAAAAAAGGAGTGTGTTTGTTTTGGTGATAGGATTGTAAAATGTTTTTCACAGTTGCTATGAAAAACAGTATAACAGCTCCTAAAAAGTTTATATTAAAATTACCATATGATCCTATTATTGTACTTTGGAGTATACGCTTAAACTAATATAAAGTAGGTACTCAAACAAATATCTGTGCATCCATCTTCATAATGGCCTTATTCACAATAACCAAAAAAAAAAAAAAAAGAAACAACCCAAACATCCAATAGGTGAATAAACAAAATTAACACACACACACACACACACACACACACATGCACAATGGTATATTATTCACCCTTCAAATAATGAAATTCTGATATATTCTACAATATTAATAAAACTTGAAGACATTCTGCTAAGTGAAATAACCCAGGACAAATGTTATAAGGCTTCACTTACATGAGGTGTTTAGAATAGTCCAATTCATAGAGACAGAAAGCAGAATAATGTTTATGAGGGGCTGGGAAGAAGGATAAAAAGGAAATTATTGTTTAATGGGTACAGAGTTTCAATTTGAAATGATAAAAATATTGATTGCGGACACATCCCCAGTGGTGGGGGGGGGGGCGTGTGCAGGATGCAGCTGATCGATGTTTCTCTCTCATCGATGTTTCTAACTCTCTATCCCTCTCACCTTTCTCTCTGTAAAAAAAGTCAATAAAATATATTTTAAAAAATAAAAAATAAAAATAATGGATAGCTATAGATTTCTAAGTATAAGTCTTCTATTAAATTCTAAGCTCTTAATAATATTTTACGGATCAAAAAGCATTCCTTTTCCACACCTCCAAAAAGTTCCGTTTCAGTTATAGATTGGGGACAACGGGTTCTTGATGGAAAATGGCACTGTGGAATGATAGCATGCCTCTTATTTCACAAGATACTCAAACGGCTAGACTCATTTATCATTTCTTATCAACATTCACTGAAAACCAATGGCTAGCTTTACACATGCTGCCTGGGGTATCTCATGTTGACAGCAAAGTGGCCATATTTACACATAAAAGTCCTAGGATGTTACCTCTTATTTGAACATTCTGGGAAATAAAATTCTTCTTTGGCATTTAAGAGCTATAAACCTGAGTTAAAATACATTGTGTAAGTAATCTTTCTGACTAAAAACATAAAATGTTGATGATTCCCCAGCATTTCAGAATTCTTCATGTACTTTTGTGTGGCTAAATTACCAAAAAGTAGAAAAAGTGACTATCATGCATGTTTTCCCTTGTATAAAGTTGACATGTATTTCTTACATTCTTATAAGATTTTATTGTGTGAATTATTAAGAAAATTCTGCAATATTGCGTATGAAGTACTTCATTTCAAAAGGTTTCTACTGTAAAAATGTCACATTTTTGCAGAATGAATTTTTTATTAAAAAACAATATTAATAACGGTAGGCCCTCTGAACAATCCATACATGTAAAATATTAATAATATTAATAAAATTAGGGTATTTTGAAGTTATAAATACCTATTTGTAGCTAGAATACTTTTCAATAATTAAAAATAACAAATTAATATGTTGTAATAGTTCAAACAATTTAGAAAACTATATTTATTATGTCTGTAGAATTTATATTGTATATGTATATATATATTTAATTCAATAACTTCTTAAATTATACAGTTCTAAGTTGAATTGCTCACCAACCCTTTTATGCATAAGATCTCTCTTGCACTGAATGAGGAATAAAAGATACCAAGAGATTTGGCTCTGCTGCCCCAGTAATTTATAGCAGATAAAATCCAGGTGAAAACAGGCTTATGACTAACTGATCTGGGCAATTTAACTGAAAATGAGTTAATAATATCTTCCTCTTGGGGTTATTGACAGGACCAAAAGAAAAATATAGTCGCCCGAGACCTAGTAGATACCACTATATTTTCCACTGGGTGCGGAAAGGTTAAAGTAGAGAGAAGAGGTTCACTAAAGTAACACTCTACCATTCTTAGAAGTAAGAGAACAAGATCATCCCTTCAAGAACATCAGTTTAAACACAAATCAAAGATAATGCAAATTAATGTTGAATATTCAAATTGCACTCTAAAATGCTTTGTGTTATATATTTCTCAATATAACTAAATCAACTTTTTAAACGTTTATTTATTTTAATTTTTTTGTTGCTGTTAGGGTATCCTACTTTTGCGAAGTTTAATGTGAGGCCAGCCTTTTTCTGGTATGTACCACTGTGGAAACGACAATAGAGGGGACGAAGAGGAAGTATATGTAGCATTTTCTTAAATTTATGACATACTGTAGCTAAATGGTCACTCTATTATTAGTTTCTCTCAAGTTTTTGAGTTTCAATAGTGGTGGTAAGCAGGGTGATGGCCTAAGAGAAAAATAAGATTTAGTTTCACACACATGCATAATTTCCTCTCCACTTTAGATTCCATCCTGAACTCAATAATTAATCTTTATATTGATAGAGAACATTCTTGGCAGTACATTTGTGGGATATTATTTTTGCCACATAACGCTTGAGTGTGGGATCCCTAAGTAGTAGCTGTGGAAGGATCTGCAAAGACTTTGGATGTGAGCTCTAAGAAAAAACCCTCCTTCTACATTTAGGGTTGCATGTTTCCTACATCAGGGTGTGGGTGTCTCGGGGATGGGGGGAGTGAATAACGAATGAGCATAGGGAAACCCTATGACATGAACTGATGGGATGGAAATATGAGCTGTGCTGTTCTATGTGGAGATACAGGGGAGGTAGGCATCCTCAGAGTAGGCATGGGTGCATGAGGAAGGATTATGAGTTTAGCTAAAAGGCAAGTAGTGAATACCCTGGTCACCCTGTCAGGATACTGGAAAATACTGGTAGGTGTTGGTGTCAAACCACCTTCAGAGATAGATTCTGGATGTGGAAGTTACTGGAAGTATATGTAATTACCGAGCTCAGACATGGCTCGAAAATTCTGATTCTGAAAAGAACTTGGCTACAATATATAGAATTAGCTCTTTAAGTGTTGAATTGAAAAAAAAAAAATCCCGGTAGTACTTATTGACATTAATTAGCTTAGATAGTTCAGTGAGCATCAGATCTTGTGTGAGACAGGTTTGTGTTTAAATACTTGCTCTTCCACCTATTAACTGTGTGACCTTGAACAAGTTCCTTAACCTCTCCCAGACTCAGTTCCCTGGTATGTGAAATCAGGATAATAATTTCTGTGCTGGTTAATAGACTGTCTGGCACTTAAAAAACACAGGGCTTGTTCTGTGGCCATTCATTATGACAAAGGGAAAGGATTAAAGGAATCTGGGTCTTAGGTCATATATAGAAATGTTCCTATATAGGTTGTTCATATAATGGGTCCTAGCATAACCACCCTGGAATATTTTATGCAGGCCCCTTTATATTCTTAAACATGTTCCAAGCTCTTAATGAAGTCTTCAATGTTATTTCATTTATATCTACCTGAAATGCTTAAAATTTCAAATGAGAGAACAGCCAATGGTGATTTAATAGTCAATTTACTTCTGATAAGTTTCTACTCCTTCCTTGACTACTTGAATGCTCTTTTTAATAATGTCCTACTTCTTGCTACCCTACAAGGTCTGCTCTACCTTAACTTATTCCTGGAAATGACAGTCACTCTGAGAAGGGAAATGCTGCAAGTTAATAAGGAGAATTTAAAAATGACCCTCAAGAGCAGCAGATGAATTGCTAATTAGAATTCTCACTGTTTCCTCAATAATACTGTTCTAAGGTCTGAATTATGTCAGGACATAAAAGTAGAAAGTTCATTATTTTTAACACATATCTATTATTTATAAAGCAAGACTGAGCTGGAAGCATAGACTTGAGTATATTACCAGATTCTCACTCCCTATCGTCCCTTGGTATCTTTTGTTATTCCTCCTTCCTGGGAGTAAAAGTGAAATGAGCATGGCTCTGCAATCAAATCGAGTTCAAGGTCAAGGTAAGCACTTACCAGTTGTGTGACCTTGAAAGGATGATTTAATATTTGTAACCTTCACTTTTCTCATTTGTAAAAAATCTAGGATAATACCTACCTCACAAGTTTATTATGCCAATTTAAAAGATTATCAAGGTGCAACTTTAATGTTTAGTAGTAGATTATCTGTACCTGGTAATGATTGTATGCTTGTTTTCTTTACAGTGTCTCCTTTCTTATCTTCTTAATTTCATTCATAAAGCTTTATTTTCATAGGGAGATAATGCTAGTGGCCCATAGTTACTGGTAGGCTCATGGTAATAACAAGTGTGTACTGAATTAGATCTCTCCCTCTCATCCAGTCTCTCTTGTATGCTTCTTAGAGAAGAATATTTGTTGAAATGGGTGGAAGCATAGATGATTCTATTAACGGAACAACATCACTAACACATTAATGACTCTGTCTTCATTAGCAATCCCATCTAAGTAATTGACAACCCACAAACATGTGCACATATTCTTACATAGAGGGATTATTATTTTTTTTAATTTGTAGCACTAGTTTAAATATAAGAAAATTGGAATAATAAACTTCAACCTCCCAAGATAACAAAGCTAAGTTAGTTTTCATACATTTAATATTTAATGATGATTCATACTATCAATAGTCAAAATTAATGAAAGAGTTGAACAAATTTGATTGTGTCCAACTTCTAGAAAATAATCACCACAAAAATCAACTTTTACCTTAGAAATTATTTTCTGGTGTATGGTGAAGTGTGAATGCTTCTAGAAGCAAATATTGCTGAAGATAGATCCATTTCATGTTTTTCTATTTAAATATGATGGTCAAAATTAATTCTCAGTAAATCTTCAAAGGTAGTAAAAAATATTTTAAAAATAGATGTAAATGAAAAGGACCCTAGGTAATATCATCAATCTACAAAAGAAAGCTAAAACATATCAAGCTTGAATATGGCTGACTTAATTAAAACTCAATTAACATTGTTATTGTGTAACTAATGGCTTGAAAATGGCAATGTCATGAGCCATCAATTATGGATTAGTTTTAAAAAATGTAGTTACTACAGGCTGGAAAATCACAATACGCCTTAGGGTGTTTGGGTTTTTTTTTTTTAATCTGAATTATATTTGTCAGATTTTAACATGTCATTACAGTTTATTAAAAAGGACAAACATGATGTCATTCATGAATTGTTTGTCACCACAAAAACTGTTGATAGGGTATTAATAAAGATTAGGGTATTTTTTTTTATCAAGTAGTATATTTTTTCCAAATCTAAGCAATCAATTTGACCCTGTTATAAAAAACCTCACGAACCTCTTTATGGTTCCAGAAAATGCCGTTCTCTTCCCAACTTTGTTTCCTGTGCCCCCTATATTGAAATTTGTTTTCAAACTTTGTATCAGCTGGAACATCAGTCTCTTTTTCCAAAGTATTCTCTTCAAACTCTGCTCCCTGAAAAATTCTGTGATCAGTGGAAGTGAGGTGTCCTCATCCCCACTGGGTGTTGGGAGCAGGTCTTTACAACATCTCGAGTAAAATAATTTTGTAAGGCTTGCACAGGAAGATGAGTGATTTTCATTTGCATGGAATTACACCCCTGGGTTTCCAAAATCTCATTTCCCTTAATCCAGCCCTGGAAGAAGTGCAGCTGGGGATTCAGTAGAAGCTAGAAGCAGAGCCAGTGTCCAGAGCAGCCGTGGGCAAACTACGGCCCGTTTGAAATGAATAAAACTATTGAAAAAAAAAGACCGTACCCTTTTATGTAATGACGTTTACTTTGAATTTATATTAGTTCACACAAACACTCCATCCATGCTTTTGTTCCGGCCCTCCGGTCCAGTTTAAGAACCCATTGTGGCCCTCGAGTCAAAAAGTTTGCCCACCCTGGCCCAGAGTTTCTGTTCCATGGTGGAGCTGGGTCAGGGACAGCATCAGGCCTGCTGCAAACATTAGTCCACTTTATGGGGTCCACGTGGGCAAATGCAAGAGAGCCAAGAGAGCACACTTCTTGTGTAGATGACCTCAGATCTTCTGGAGCTTTCCGTGGCCACCCCTACTCGGGCCAGTAACCTTTTGCCAGTTTGACTGACAAACAAGTGCTTGCCCTATGTCACCCAGACTTTACTGGACGTGCCTCTTATCTTCCCCGGCCCAACCTCTTCACCAGAGATCTGTGGGGAATAGACTGGTGGCTTCCTGGGGAGTGTTAAACTGCCACTTCCCGGCAAAGCTGCGCAAAGGACATGCCTGTAATATTTGGCCTTCGTTTAGTTCCTTTCCTGTTATTAATAACGAGGTTAATTACAATGGTATTGATACATGAAGTTGGGGTGTGGACTCTTCTTTGTGGGTTCTTGTCCTAGGAAGTTTGAAGAATAAATTCATGGACTAAAAGGCTTTATAAATAAAAATGTGGATGTTTATTGGCAGCATGTATAGGGTGTCCCAAAATTCACACAAGATTTGCCATTCAATTCAATTGCAAATCTTGCGTGAATTTTGGGACACCCTATATAAACTCCCCCTGGACAGGGGTCCCCAAATGGGAAAAGCCTGCTCTTTCTCCCTAAAATGGAAAAAAGTCACTTCTCTGAGTCTCTCTGTCTCCTGGTTTATAAATGCTGGCAGCTCTTTGTCACTTCATGACCCTTTCTAAATGGACCCTTCCTTAATTTATGACCCCTGTGCTTTCCTAATTGGTCATTCTTCTGCAGAGTATCAGTTTCAAAGGTCAAAGCCTACCTGATGCTCCCTCATTCTCTCCCCCTCATCTTGCAACATTCCTCTATCCCAGTGGTTCTCAACCTTGGCTGCACATTAGAATCACCTGGGAATCTTTTTAAAATCCTAATTCCTGGGCCTCATCCCAGGTGATTCTAATGTGCAGCCAAGGTTGAGAACCACCGCTCTATCCTCTGTTAAAGTAAGCATTCTGGCAGCTCCAAGACCTCACCTATGTATTTCTCTCCCATGGGCCCCCTTATTCCCTCATTGCCCATCCTGTTTCGAAAATTTCTTTCAGTATCATTTCCACCCTTTTTAAAACAACATTTGCTATTTTGCCTTATATAAATTTTTCCTCCGTAGATTATAATTTCTTCAAGTGTTATGATTTTAATCTATTCAGCTGTTAATTTTCTCAACATTTTATATATGTTTATGCAGGATACATAGTCAGCAAATGCCCATGGGGTCTATAAAATATTAATTTTAAATTGATATGTTAAAAATATCAGTATGTTTTTATTTTATAATAAATCAACAGATGTGTTGTTTTATGAGTGTGTTCAATATAACCATGCTTTCCATGGAAAGTTCAAAGAAGTTTAATAATGTCCATTTGTTTTTAAAAATGAAAATAGTCTCCCTTGCCTCTGGTACGATCTATACAATTTTTAGTTGTTTACAATCTAAAGCTTATTAGACTCTATCATAGTAGCAGACTGTCATATAAAGCAGACCACTTTTTCTCAATAATATCTTATTCCATTGTCTTACTTTTTAGACTTAACCTTCATTCTTTTAAAGGGTTAAACTAATGTAATTGTTTACTTGGCTTTATGCATTTGTGCAGAGAGGTTCCGTAGGGCAGGTGCATAACTCTATAAGATAGATGGCCTGACGTATCCAGACATCTCAGCTGGGCACAACCACTTAGAAAATCTTCATTGTAATAGAAGGCAATTCTAGGGAAACACACCGAGAAGCAAATTCCAAAATTGATCTTTCCAGGAAGGAGCTTAAACCCCTTACAAAAGTCATCAGGTAGAATTCAGAAACACTTGGAAATGCAAATGACCCACTTGACACAAGAGGGCACCTGTTGTTCTGCCTTGATTGTGTCTTGAGGCTTCAATTTCAATAAATGAGAGAACAGAAGAAAGGTGCTCCTTTGATGAGCTTGTCCTCAGGGTAATACAGGTAGAGGGAGAACTGCTAGGTGGTATCCATTCAGATTTTCTTACAGGCCATCAGTAATTACAAATCATTTACTGTCATTCTGAGATGTGTGTGTATGTGTGTGTGTGTGTGTGTGTGTGTGTGTGTGTGTGTGTTACAACTTTTATTATACTGCCTGTTTGCTGCCTGTTTTCCCAGAATCTTTATTAGTGAAACTGAGAAAATTAAAGAGAGCTGGCTAACTGTCTCCGGGGTAGAGCAAGGAAGGAAATTATCACATACTCATTTGGGTCTTCAAGGAAACAGAACATCAAAGTAAAGTTGGTGGTTCCAGAAAACGAGAGGCAGGAGGAGAGAGGTCTGAAAGAGATGGGGAAGAATGATGACTTGAGGGGCTTAGACCTGAGAATAAGTTTTCAGTTTACCACATAAAATGTGCTCATGAGATATTACTTAAAGAAGGCTGCAAGTGACCTAAGCTATGGAAAGGACAAGTCAGGCATCGATAAGTGATTTAGATGTAATTGATGTAATTTGTGTTGCTTAGTTTTCAATACCATTCATCAATAATTTTACCTACCTTTGGACAACTCTTGCATTTCCCCCATCTGATTATATTAGCCATTTCCTTATCCTCTCGCGGCTCCTATCCACCCATATTTGTCTTTCTCCCAGCATACCAGCAAATTCAAAATTATAATTAAAGTAATCAAGCATAAACTAATTTGTGTTCTTCCTTCTTTCAAATGTATTGACATCTTCATTTATCTTCAATTTATCTTCACTTTCCTATCTCATTCACAGAAGACTTGGTGCGCCTTTCCTTGATCAAAGCCAGTCTTTACACATTTATACTTGATCTCATCCCCTTTCTTGTCAACAGGGACTTTATTCCATCAATATCTCCTCTATTTCACTTATCATTGACTTCTAACTCTTCCAGTCACTTTATCTCCCCTGTATTTAAAGAATCCTCTTCTGTCACCCTTTTCAGACCTAAAATAAAACTTTATTAACTACTAGAGCCTGGTGCATGGATTCGTGCACCAGTGGGGTCCAGCAGCCTGGCCTGTGCCCTCTCACAATCCAGGACCCCTTGGTGGATGTTGGACTGCTGATTTGGGACCGATCCCCACAGGGGCCGGCTGGTCTTGCCCAGTCCCAACTGGGGCTCCCAGAAGGGACCATAGGAGAGCTCCAGGGAATATCCGGTCCATTTTGATTTGTGCACCAGGCTGGTTTTGGCCCGATTCCTGTAGGCCAGGCCAAGGGACCTCACCAGTGCATGATCAGGGCTGGGGAGAGACTGCAGGAGGGCTCCAGGGCATTTCCGGCCTGTCTCACCCAGTCCTGATCAGCCTGACCCCAGCAGCAAGCTAACCTAAAGGTCAGAGCATCTGCCCCCTGGTGGTCAGTGCACATCACAACAACTCTTTGAATGGTCAAATGAACAGTCGGACACTTAGCATGTTAGGCTTTTATTATATAGGATATACACTCCAACTATATTTACAAACTCTAATCTCTCTGATTTAATTGATTCAGCAATACATTGCAATATGTTTTAGCTTGCAATTACAATTACACCTCTAAATGGAGTTCAACAATGACCCAGCATGGCCAAATCCAGTGAGAATATTCACTCAATTTCCCGGACCTCCCTGTTCACTGTTTGCCAAGCATGACGTTTTAGAACTCATTACTGCCTGGAATTTGTTTTACTATTTATTCTACATACTTTTCATTTCTCAGCTCCTGCTGTGCCTATCACTTAAATGTTAAGGTTGACCACAGTTTTCTCAAATTCAATAATCTTGCTTTCTCAGGGCTATCTCATCTATTCTCAAGTTTTATGCATGAAACAAGGATGGCTTTGATGATTTCCAAATCTACATCTTCAATCCAGACCTGTTTCCCATGTTGCTTAAGGAAATTCATTCTTAGACAATTTTGTTGTTGTGTGGACATCATAGCCTGTAGTTACACAAATCCAGGTGATGGAGCCTAACTGTATACCTAGGTTATCTGTTATAGCTTATTGTCCCTAAGCTACTAGCCTGTAGAGCATGTTACTGTGAAAAGCAAAACAAACAAACAAAAAAACACAAAAGAAAGACATTGGAGGTTAAATCAAACACAAGAGAAAATGCTGCAATTAAGAATGTGGTAAACACAAAAAGGTGGTAAAATGTTGTAAACATAGCAGCATACTTTCTTTATAAGTAGAAAAAGTAGTCTCTAAAATAATGATTAAAAGTACAGTATAGTAAATACATAAACTAGTAACATAGCTTTTTAATTATTATTATCAAGTATTATGTACAGATCATAATTGTATGTACTATCTTTTTTTAAAAATATATTTTATTGATTTTTTACAGAGAGGAAGAGAGAGGGACAGAGTGTTAGAAACATCGATGAGAGAGAAACATTGATCTGCTGCCTCCTGCACACCTCCCCACTGGGGATGTGCCTGCAACCCAGGTACATGCGGTTGATTGGAATCAAACCCAGGACCCTTCAGTCCGCCGGCCAACAACTATCCACTGAGCTGTATGTGCTATCTTAATAGGACTGGCAGCACAATAGGTTTGTTTACACCAGCATCACGACAAACATGTGAATAAATGCATCATGTTGTTATCAGTGGAAGTGGGGTGTACATCGGGGGAAGTGGGGATCCCCTTTCCTATTACAGTGGGACCTTGACTTACGAGTGTCCTGACTAATGAGTTTTTTGAGATACAAGCCGTCTCTCAGCCGATTTTTTGCTTTGAGTTGTGAGCTAAAATTCGGGTTACGAGCCAGCTTCAGATACCCCACATTTTTTTATGAGATTCCTACAGGAGGATGAGTGATTTTTATTAGAATGGAATTACATCCTTGCATTTCTAAGATCCCAGTTTCTTAATGCAGCCCTGGAAGAGGTGCAGCTGGGGATTCAGCAGAACTAGAAGCAAAGCCAAAGTCCAGAGTTTCCTTTCTATGGTGAAGTGGGGTCTGGTGTAGTGTTAGGCTAGTGACAGTCCATCAGTCCATTGTAGGGGGTCCACATGGCTGTGGACCATGTAACAAATGCAGGAGTGTGAGAGTTATGGAAGCCAGGAGTCAAGCGCCAGCAAGCAAGAAGCGAGAGAGCAAGAGCAGGAATTCTTTTGTTTAGGGGATTACATATCTGAAATCTTCCTGTGCTTGCAGTGGCCACTGTGCTTGCAGTAGCCTCTGGCCTTTGCCTGTTCCCAGGTGTGACTGACAGACCTTCCCTTCATCACCCAGACTTTAATGGGCATGCCTATAATGTTTGCCTTCCCTTTGTTCCTTCCCTGATAATTAATAACTGGGTTAATTCATAATGGTATCATTGGTACCACATTATGATAACTATGAAGTCATTTGCGATAATTATTGCTCAAAAGTGGTCATGTGGCACATGACTGTATAATAACAGTGTAATATGCAACTCAACTGAACCAGGGAACGATCAGTTGGTGGGGGGTGGGGCCGGTGAGCAGGCGGCGCTAGGCCAGTCAAGGCACGTGCCAACAGGCAGAGGGAGCAGCGACCAGCAGTGGCGGAGGGGCCATGGGGCGGAGGCTGGCACCATACCCTGATCAGCCTATCTGGTCACCTTCCACAGAGGGAGGCCAGGTGGCAATGGTGAGGTGATGGGGGTGGTGCCATCCTCTTATCCCCTGTCCTCACCTCCCGCAGAGGCAGGCTAGGTGGCAGTGGACGGGTATTGGGGGCAGGGCCATCCCCTGATTCCCCGTCTGTTTGCCTCCTGCAAAGAGAGACCAGGAGTGGGCCTAAGCCATCAGGAGGACATCCCCTGAGGACTCCCAGACTGTGAGAGGGTGCATGCCAGGTTGAGGGACCCCCCTCTCCCCAAGTGCATGAATTTTCATGCTCCTGGCCTCTAGTAGATTTATAAATGAGCATATCTGCTTAGAGCTTCCACAGCCTTCTCAAACACATCAACTTTTACCTATTTTTTTTCAATCTTTGCCTGATCCTGCAGGCCTGATCAAATAATTGAATGGATACCCATCTCCTGGGAACTAACCTTTAGACCATTTCACAATGAACATTCCCTTTTGCTTAGACCACATTCTACTTGCTAAGACTACATTCCATTTGCTAAGACCATTATCCTTCCCTCTTGACCTTCCCAGGATCCAGACCTGCCCAGAGAAATCTCTGTCTAAAAAAAGCCCACCCAGCATCCTTTAAAATCTCTGACTCCCCATCCGTGGGTGCTGATGCCATTTTGGGGCTCAGCCCATCTGGTTTGCAGATGATGTAATAAATTCATAATCCCTCATCACTGTGGCCTCATGCATTTCTCCTTCAGCAACCCTGCGAGATCCCATTTGACAGCACCACAAAGTCACTCAAGAATATTCCTTGCTATCATGTTAAAACTCTCTTCAATTTCATTTTTCTGGCTAACTCATTTTTAATACAGAGTTAGCTCTTTTGAGGAGTTACATCTCTGAGAAAACCTTCCATGAAGTCTCAGACAGAGCTAAGTGTTCGCTATTATCCCATAGATAGCTAACATTGCATTTACCACAATAAAACATCATGGCCTTTTATGTGACTACCCACCTGATGAGGGTATTCTTCAGGACAAAGAGTGATGTTGTATTCATGCTATCTTGGCACCTACAGTTGGCTGACACAGCTTTAATAATCAACAAATGTTTATAAAACTGATCTGAATTCAGCCCATCAATATTATGATTTACATGTCTTTTTCTTCTTAAATAGAAAACATTAAAAAATAAAAAAAAGAGAAAATAGCTTCTGGGTAAGTTAACTGACATTGCATTGTTGGATCTGGTTTGTTTGTCAAAAGCTTCAGAGTGATATCTATTAGAATAAAATTAACAAACAGTGCTCTTATCTGTCTTTATAGTTTAAAAAGCAAGACAAGGGTATTTCTTGAATAATTTATCATTATTAATCATTGTTTTTTGATTCTGGATATTGTCTATTTTCACTAAATGATCATAAAATATTTTTAAAACTTGTTATTACTGTTCTTTATATAGGTAATGTTGAATATCATTAACTTGAGTTGAAATATACCTCTCTCCCACCCCAATTTTAAGAGTCCATTGTGAGGAGCAATTCTCAAATCCTAATTGCTCAAAAATTAATGTGATTGTTTTCTAAAAGAAATCAGGTATTTTATTATTTTTATTAAATTTATTGGGGTGACATTTGCTAATATGATCATACAGGTTTCATGTGTCAGTTTCTATGTTACAAGATCTGTGTATTGCTCTGTGTCCCCCCCCACAAGGCATTTATTTAAATGTTAATAACCTTTTTCCTAGGAAGTATATAACTGAATCACCCCCACCCATGCACAAATTCGTGCACCAGGCCTCTAGTAGTCATAAAGATATTCACCAATTTTGGGGCACCAATATGTAAGTTGTAGCATAAATATCTATGTGTGTGTGTACATATATGTACACATGCATATATATATACTACATATGTATGTATATAAGTCTGTATGTATATATTCATTTTTATATATTTAGGTACATATATTTCAAATGCACAAATTCGTGCACCAGGCCTCTAGTAGTCATAAAGATATTCACCAATTTTGGGGCACCAATATGTAAGTTGTAGCATAAATATCTATGTGTGTGTGTACATATATGTACACATGCATATATATATACTACATATGTATGTATATAAGTCTGTATGTATATATTCATTTTTATATATTTAGGTACATATATTTCAAACATTCTTGGGTCTTGTCCCACAGATGTTCTATGATCACATCATGTTACCAAAGTTACAGATAATTATTGTGTTTAGAGGTCACATTTGACATAGATGGTTTCAAAGTAAAAATTGAAAAAGACAAAGTTAGGTAAACAAAGATTTTTATTCAAGACTATTGCAGTAGGGGACATATGAACATCTGAACTCCATTCAGCTGAAACAGTTGGTGGGAAGGTTTTTTTCATGTGGGTTGGGACGAGCTAGTAGAAAAGTACTGGAAGATGATAGGCAACAGGTTGATCACAGGTTGTAGAAAGGGACCCCCCTTACCCTGAGGTCCCTTGTCCTGGCTGGCGATTAAGGCCTATTGGGAACTCCCCTGTAGGAGTGCACTGACCACTAGGGGGCAGATCACGGCTAGTAGAAAAGTACTGGAAGATTATAGGCAGCCTGCTAATGCTTTCCTCTGTGCTGAGGCCATTTGTATTTGCTAGTTGGTGCCTATGAAAGTTAGGCTTCTACCCTCCAACAGAGACTGGGAGAGATGGGTGTATGGGTGCCATCTTCCTTGATGACTGTATTTCAGGGGATGCTCCCAGGTCCTGAAATAAGACACTTCTTGGTACTAAAACTGACAAGAGGGCTTTAAAAAGATTTACATATATCTCAAAGGACCAGAGAAAGAAATTAAAATGACATGTTTTCTAAAGAAAAATCTCTCAAAAAGGGAGGTCAGGCCTAAAGTCTAGTCAAGATGAGGAAAATGTTAAGGCCATCTGGGTTAAAGGACATTTTAAGAATATCCAAATTCTATAGATACATGTTAAGTAGAGGAGTATGCCTGCAGTTTTATTTTGTTATAAAGTCTTCTTCAGAGAAACAAAACTCAAGACATGTTAGGAAGAAAGCAATATGATGAAGTAGTTTACATTAATGAAGAAATGGCATTCTCACATTTAACTTGTTTGCATATCTTTAAAAAGTTAATATAGGTCACACCATAATGGATATTAAAGTTAAAAAAAAAATTTCTGAAGAATAGTAAGATATGCATGATCTTAGATTCTTGGGAACTCTTAAGTCACCTTAGCTGGGCAGGTGCTTCTATGCTTTATCTGCTGCTTACTTAGGAAACTTAAAATTAAGTGAAAGAAACCTACAGTGGATTAATAAGGAAAACTATATTTAAAAAAAGTGGGTTGTACTTTTTAAATTTATTTAAAAGAGAATTTCTCTAAAAATCTATTAAGATTTAAAAGGGAAACATCGCAACCAAATAAAAAAATCAATTAAGGTTTAATATTGTCATCTCTTTTTAAACCTTTTTTATGTGTGAAATATTATATAACTCTTATTCTATTGCATCGTACATTGGACAGGAATATTAAAAAAATTAAAATGTAAAAAATTAATCTATGATTGTTTCAAAATAATGGGAAGCTGAAATTTGCAGTTGATTCTTCTACGTACGGGTTTATTTATTTTTTATAGATAATGGTGCATCTTAATTTTCACCATTTGTTTGATACTTTCTTTTTATAGTAATAAGAGTTTATATAACAAATATATATATATATACATATATATATGAGAAAATTTTTATTTTATTTGAGATAAAAAGACAATTAGTGAATTCTTTCAGTTTTTTGAAACTGATTTATTTCCCACTGATTTGAGGTGTCATGAAAATAAATAAGACTAGCATAATACTCTCCAGGTCCCTCCATTCTGTCTCAAAGGGTAATAGGTCCTTCTTTTTTTACAGATGCATAGTATTCCATTGTTTAAATATATCACAGCTTTTTTATCCACTCATCTACTAATGGGCACTTAGCTATTGTAAATAACACTGTTATTAACATACGGGTGCATATATTCTTTCTGGTTGGTGTTTTGGGATTCCTAGGATATATTCCTAGAAGTGGGGGAGATTATTATGTGAAGTGAAATAAGACAGTCAGAGAAAGACAAATATCACATGATATCACTTATATGTGGAATCTATTGAACAAAAACTACTGATGAAATAAATAGAACCAGAGACATGGGAACACGAAACAGACTGACGAATCTTAGACGGAAAGGGAGTACAGGGTGGCTGGGGAAGGAGAGGGGGCGGCAGGAAGAGATTAACCAAAGAATTTATATGCATTGCCCATGGACACAGACAATAGGGTGATGAAGGCCTGGGGGACAGGAACCTGGTGGAAGGAGTCAATGGGGAGAACAAGGAGGGGACATCCATAATACTATCAACAATAAAGACAAAAATAATTTTACAATAAATACGATTATTTTCATAATTGAAAAGTGTTACTCTATGAATTACATGCATCTTGTATCAAAATCATGACACACATAAGCTTAGTGTATATTTATTAAATTCTAGTTATAAGTAAAAGTGAATTTAGAATAAAAATAATATAAATTACCCCAAATTAAAAACTTTCTGTTTTTCTTAAATATAAAACTAACCCATAGGTTAAAATGCCATTCCTTTCCTTTTAAGATAATTACATAATATTTGCATTATCTTTCAATCTTTAGTTCCCTATTTTCTTAATAATTGCAGAAGAAATGTAATCAATTTCACAGTCTGTAATAACAAATATGCATTATCATAGACTATCATTTAAACAAGGTAAATAAGAATAACATGAATTACCTTTTGAGTACTTAATACAATGAATTTTATACATATAATCACTGCATTTGTATAGCTCCATTGTTGACAAGTTTTAAGAATTTGTGTACAGTAGTGTTTTTCTTTGACGTTTTAATAGATAGAATTAGTGTGGTTAGTAATTCTCTTTTATAATTTAAAAATATTTATTGTCCCCTAATTATGTGTGAGGCTCTGATTTAGGAGCTGGGATTACAACAATAAACTGCACAGGTTCAACTCTCATTCCTAGTGGGTAGAGTCTGGGGAAAAGTATTAAAGAAACAATATGGTATACTTCAAGGTTATAAGTGCTATAGAAGAGGGTCATAAATTAGGTAGTTCAGAAGTTGAAATGTAAAATTTTTAACATTTCCTTTTGCAAAATTATTGCGTGCATGTTTTTCAAAGTACACTGTCTTTAAAAGTGTCTTTAGCTTAGGTCTTTTATGTTATGCTTTAAATTATGCTACTATTTTCATTTCTATTAATGTATCTATTTTTGTATTAACCATATCTGGCACACATAGTTAAAAGTAAGAAAATTACAATTGTCTTTACACATCTGTATTTTTCCCTTAAATTTATAGCATGTCAAATATAATGAAACATTGTGGTTTATTACCATAAGTTTATATCATTCTAAGAAAAATTCAATGATGCAAAAATGAGTAGACTTTATAATATTTTTTATTATATATGTTGCGTTATTTTCCTATTTGTTGGTATTTTTAGATGAGTTTAGATGTCAGTTATTCTGTTAATTTTGCTTTAGTGTAGCGAAAAAACACCTGGATCAAGAGTTTAAAAACTAATTTCATTATGCAAATAGCTATATAGTGTGTGCATGCATTGCATGTTATTTTGATAGGGAAGTATCTGTCAAGAATGTTATGATTTCATTATAAATAGGAAGATTCAAATAACTATTTTTAAGGACAGCTTTTAGTAGATCCATGATGAACTCTAAATGATATGAGTTGTTAACCTTTAACTAATAAAAAAAGTTAATATTGGCATTCGATATACGAAATCCATTTTCTAAGCATAACCAAACAAGGAAAACCAGCTTATATTTTTCCTAATGTGTAGAAATAATGCACTAAAATATATTTACATTTATTAAGCCTTCTCTGAATGACAGTGTGCTTTAATAGAATAGAGTCTATTCCACCAGTGATGGCGAACCTATGACAAGCGTGTCAGAGGTGACGCGCGAACTCATTTTTTTGGTTGATTTTTCTTTGTTAAATGGCATTTAAATATATAAAATAAATATCAAAAATATAAGTCTTTGTTTTACTAAGGTTACATATATCAAAAAAATTGCTATATGTGACATGGCACCAGAGTTAAGTTATGGTTTTTCAAAATGCTGACACGCCGGGCTCAAAAGGTTCGCCATCACTGGGATAGACCTATTAGGAATTTTTAAAAAATAGAAGCTAGGTTAATTTTGTTAGAGTTGTGGTCCTTATAATGCCATCTTATATTATAAAACCTCATGCTTTCAGTAATGTCAGTTTTTAGAATCTATGGAGTTCTTGAAATGTTAGCTCTTGTAAATGACCCAACGGTTAAATTTCAGTCCCAAACCAGAGACTGATATTATACGAGTGGCTCCCCATCATATAATGTCGACTTCTACCAGGGACAGAGCCTGGAGAAAAGGAGGCTTCTGAGCCAGCTAAGTTTTTAAAAGTCCTGAATTCCATATGCATTCAATAATGTATAATTCTACCTGGAGAAAATTGAACCATACCTTTAAAAATTCCTTTCGTTTAACATGGCTATATGATGGCTTCTATTTTCCTCTGCAAATTGACCCTTAATATTAATTTTATTCTGATTTTTCGTGTAGCCTGGGCTTCTTATACCTTTAAGGCTTAATTAAGGTTGTATATTTTTTCTAGGAACATGCCTATGTATGAAACGTTTTTTTCTTAGAAACTCATTCAAAACTGCTACGTTTATCATAACTATCCATGTATTTTTTTACTCTTTCTTAGAAACGTGGTCAAATACTATCTATATTTCCACTGCTATCAACTAGCTGTATTGAGTATTTAATTATTTACAATTAATTGCATTAAAAACTTAATTTCTTAAGCACACTAGCCCTGTTTTAGGTCCTCAAGAGCCACATGTGGCTATTGGTTACCATAAAGATACAGACGGTTTCAAACATTGTAGAAAATTCTATTGAACAGTGCTAATTCATATTATTCTAATTAGTTAATAATGCAACTGAATTTTTAAAAACTCGGCCTGTGTTCTTCACCATTATGTGAATAGCAAAGCTGAAACTAGACTCCAGAACTTCCGATAGCTGTTTGAGAGTTCAGCTGGTCTAGGAACATGGGCTACTTATAATGACACATTTTCTATAAATAGCCCATGTTTACCTTGCAACCTGGAAGACAGTTTGTTGTTAGGTTCTTTAATCAAAGAAGATAATAATTAGGAGCTCCAGAAATTCTATTTAATTATTGATTTTAAAAAAATGTATGAATGGCTCTAGATGTTCCATGTGACCTAGATATTCAATAGTGTTCTTTAAGATATCTGCTTAGTTTATTATGTCTAACAAACTTAGTGGGGAGAGATAGTAGGGTAAACAAACAGGCTAAGTTTAATTTGTGTCTCAAGGCCTTAGGTTAGTCTGATAAACTTTATTACTAGTCAGAGGAAAATGGTATTTAGATAAAGCACATATAGGTCATATATACCAGCAAATTCCTCTTCCTAACTTGTGAGTCAGATTTGGAATTAGACCCCCAAAGATGTAAGCCCCAAAATATAAGCCTGTGAGGGATCATCCAGTGCTTCATCATGACGGCACAGTAGAAACAACTTCTTATTGCTAAGCAATAAAAGAGAGTTATAGAGAAGACCATTTATATCAGTTTACTTATAAATTTACTGCCGGAACTGAAGTAATCATTATAAATAGATAATTTCCTACTCAGTTCCATCTCAAAAATCAATTGTAATTTGTCAGAGAGTACATATCAGATATTGAGGGTTTAAAATGAATTCACCTACCAACAGAAATGGTCTTCCTTATTTACATGTGATTCCTGTTTTAATTTACTTTTCTTTCTTAGGATATGTGTTAATTTTCCTATTGATATACCAAAACATATGTATGCTCAAGTGATGTGCATTGCAATAGTGGCGCTGGGCCAGGACACCATTCAATGCTTGGGCCCCCCAAAAGATTAAGTTAATAGCTAAACATAGCATCTGAGAAATAGGGCATTCTACCTTACTTTTCCTGGAAATGGTTGTCCTCTTCAGTTTAGCCAAAGTACAGAAAGAATATGTCACAAATCCTTACTCAATAATCTTTAAATTCTGTTTTGAAATTTTTATTTAATATGGATTGTTGGCCCCCCTTAACTACATACCCTTTGTACTCTATTTGATTTATTTTCTCCGTTTCATTTCCTGTATTTAGGCAGTTATACATTTAAGGGAAAATAACTTTCATTTCCCCCTTTGTTCCATATAATTTACTAAATTCATAAAAAGTATTTAAAAACTCAAATCTCATGATAGTAATAGTTCCATTCATGTGACCCTACATTAGAAATCACCTATTTGCCTACCAATGCAGAATTCACAGAGCCTCTTCACACAAGTGGTTCTTGACCAGCATATGCATTCTTATCAACTGAAGAGCACTAGGGAAAAATGGTGCCAGAAAATTCCCACAGACCATGTAAGAAATCTGTACACAGACATGATAATGTATTTTTGTCAGCTCTTCTCTATATTTCTCAAATACCCTGTGATTCCACACTTCATATAATTTGACCAGAACATTGAAAACATTGTGCTTGTTTCAAAACTGATATGCTTTATTATGTCACTCCAACTCTAATTCATAACTGGAGAAATATCCATAACAAATCTCTATTCTTTATCAGGAGGCTTATGGAGGAATATTTTGTTGGTGTCTTCTAATTATTTAATCCATGTGTCAGAATGTGGTTTGGTCTGGTTTGAATAGTAAAGGAATGAGAATTGATGTCCTAGCTTAAGTTAACTATTAGAAAATATTTTTAAATTGAATTCATTTATTCTCATCTCTATAATGGTATGAATTAAATAGTCGATTTATTCAGGGACTAGCTCAGTTGAGACTATGGTTTTACAATAATAGCTTTATAAGTATAAATGTTTTTATTCATGATCTTTACCGTCTCAAGAGGAAAACAGTCAGGACATAGCCCTAAAGGTAACAAAATATAATAAAGACAGTGCAGTAATTAAAACATACCTTATATCAAGTCAATTTAACATTGTAAACATAATTATTAACATTTTAGTAATTTTTTATGGCTAAACTTGCCCCTCTCTTATACTTTCTGCTACTGGTATAGCCTTTACTTATACCAGTAATTAGTGTAAGACATTGAATAGGATGTGTTATACTTTGAATAAAGATTGCATGTATCAATGCAAATATATTGAGCTTATTTTTTAAATTAATACTGCAATGGCATATTCATTTCAGGACAAAGTTTTAGAGTTTTTAAACCAATTATGGATTTGTAATAGATTTTATTTAAAATATAATTAAATTTATTATTTAAAATCTATAGGATTCTCAACCTAAATTTCTTAATAATTAAAATGTGGCTAAATGTGACCTTCACAATGACCTTATTTTTCATTGTAATGTAATTTTGAGAAGAACAGATTTCCCCCCCTAAATCTTAGCATCTTTATGTCCATAAACTGAGGTAACCAGTCAGTGACAAGTTTATGTATACAGTTGACCAGATGACTAGTTCAGTTAACTAATTCAGGAAAGCAAAATATGACATAGTTTTTATAAGGAAACAAGAGGCCTGGTGCACAAATTCGTGTATGGGTGGAGTCCCTTGGCCTGGCTGGCGATCAATGCTGATTGGGGCCACTGGAGGTTGGCCAGGGGGAAGGGCTACAGGAGGTTGGCTGTGGGAGTGCACTGACCACCAGGGGACAGCTCCTCAGTTGAGCGTCTGCCCCCTGGTGGTCAGTGAGATCATAACGACCGATCATTCGGTCATTTGGTCATTCGTTCACTTAGGCTTTTATATATAAAAAGATGATCTCAAGGCAAAAAGGTAACACAGTGATTTATAAACAAGTGATCATCTATTCCATAGTGACTTATAAGACAAATCATTCACTCATTCTTTTAAAAATCATTTACTAGGCAAATATTACTTTTCTTGTGCTATGCCAGTAGGGAATAGAATGTTAAATATGCAAATTATAAAATAAAAGAAATAATTTAAAGAAACATTAAAATATAAAAGTAAATGAATATAGCCCAACTTATATTTTCCCTCATTATTTCCCAATAAATTTGAAAATTTTCTTACAGTGGAATTGCACATCTTCCATCTCTGTTGACCACTGCATTTTTACCTCTTTATTTGCTACATATGCAAGACTTTTGGTATGTGTTCTATTGATTTTTTAAATTACTTCTATGATTAGAAAACTTCAGTTTTTTTAGGGCTTCTGGGTTTTCTCTTATTTGTTTCAACTTCTAACCAAAGTTACTCTCAGAACTCTTTCTTTGAAAAATATGGAGAACATACCTATATGCTTATTACAATAATTGCATGTATAGTTCCTCCATAAGAATACAACTTATGAACTTTGTTCTTATTTATTTTATACTAGAGACCTGATGCACGAAAATTTGGGCACTTGGAGGGGGTGGGGGGTCCCTCAGCCCAGCCTGTGGCCTCTCGCAGTCTGGGAGCCCACAGGAGATGTCCGGCTGATGGCATAGGCCTAAGCCACAGTCTGGCCTCCCCTATGGGAGGTGACCGGGCAGGCCAATTGGGGGATGGTGCCAGCCAGTGAGTGCCAGCCCTGCCCCCCCAATCTCCCCTCTGCCACCGCTGGTCGCCACTGCCCCCCAATAGCTGTCCCCTCCCTCTGTCCGCTGGCATGTGCCTTGGCTGGTCTGGCGCTGCCTGCTCTCCAGCCCCACCCTCGCCAACCAGTAGTTTTGCCATTTGGTTGATTAACATATTACGCTTTTATTATATAGAACTGATTATCCAGTGAAAGCCATCTGAACAAAAAGGTAAAAAAATGCACAAACTTATATTAAACTCATATATCCATCCAAAAATGAGCATGATCTATTGTTTGAACCTTTATTCTACTTTTGCATTCATTATTCTCTTTATTACAACATAGGGATTATATTTTCCTAGAACTGTGCTTATTGCAATGGTCAGAGTTATTTGTTAAATACAAACCATGTTGGCACTTGTATTGTAAAATTTTAAAACTTTGTATGTTTCCGATATTTCAATATCCCCATGAACAGACTATGAGCACCCACCTGACCCAAGTGTTCAGGGGTGCCAGTGTAATAAGACTGGCCCCTCAAAAGTTCCCCTTCTTGCTCTCCCCTGATTGTGACCTAGTGACACTCAAACATATTCCTGAAATCCTCTTAAGCATTTTGTATAAACTCTGCCCCTCACCTCCATAAAAATACTTGAGGCTCTTCCCATGTGGTCCCTTGTATGGCATGCGGTGCTCCCTTCCCTAGGACATGTAAAGAAAATAAACTTATTAATTTCATATACCGCTTCAAATGGAATTTCTGCAGCTGTGCTTGAGTGATCCTTAAATACCCCACAAGGGTATTTACTCCCCTATTTAAAATATAGCACTATTAGGAACAAACTTCCGATATCTTTCTCTGAACCAAGATATATATATAATTTTTTAAAATATTTTATTGATTTTTTATAGAGAAGAAGGGAGAGGGACAGAGAGCCATAATCATCGATGAGAGAGATCAATCAGCTGCCTCCTGCACACTCCCCACCGGGGATGCGCCCGCAACCCAGGTACATGCCCTTGACAGGAATCAAACCTGCGACCTTTCTGTTCGCAGGCCGACGTTCTATCCACTGAGCCAAACCGGTTCGGCAACTAAGATATATTTAAAACAAAGTTCATTTTAAACTGCTAAATAACATTGTTTTCTCTAACTTTTACTGTAGGAATTACCATGGTTTTATAAAAAAACAACCTAATGCTCACAAAGATAAATTGCCTAAGTCTAGGAAAATTTGCAAATATAGAACCAATGAAGTCTTCAACCAGTGATTTAACAGAATGTCCAAAGTTTTTAATTAAGGTCAGTTCCTAAGTAACATGTAAATTTATTCAATCTAATATTGATGATGTTAGATACAACATAGTGATTTATTATGCAGTACTTCTACAATGTTTTCAAGATAAAGGAAGAGATTAAATGTCCCTGTATAAAATAATTGGTCATATAGAGTAATGTGGTTGAAAATAATTAATTTTTGTCCTAATATCACAGGGTGTTTCAAATTAAATGTAGACTCCTGAAATCCATTATTTTCATAAGCAGATTTTTATCTTCTTATTTACCTTAAATTACCAATAGAAAGTTAAAATTGTTAACAAATTTTCTTGTAATTTGTCAGTGAATTTATATGAATTCTTAGATGTAATATTATTAATGTATAAAAGTTAATTCTGTTTTTCACAAGCAGTGGTAAGAATTTAATTTACATATTAAAATAAAATTATAGAAATATTAATGCAGTTAAAATTACAATAAACAGTAATAACTACATTCAAATAATATTTTAAGATAAGTTGAAAATGTCCTTGACCCTCAGAAATTATTTTTATTCCTTTATTTTATATACTAGTGGCCTAGTGCACATTCAAAGGAAACTAATTAGAAGAAATATTTTAATATAGCTATTTGCCCTTTCTCTATAATAGAAGTGTCAACCGAATCACGATCTACAATGACAGATCAAAATACATGCGTATGATTGGTGCCAGCTAGAGCTTTATATGTATCATGCATGCATGAGTCAACTTAGACATTATATATATATAATTTTATATATATATAAACTTGCTTAATTAGACCTGCTTTCTGATTTAGTTAAACTTTTTCCAGCCCAGTGAAGCATCCCAACTTCTCTTTTAGGTAATTGTCAGCAACACAACAGTAAATATCAACATGAAGCAAATTACTATTGTAGATCACTGAGGGAGAGCAAAGGGTAATATATTTAACTGCAGCGGAGTTTGACTATATTCGGCATAGTGAGAAAACCAGAAGTCATTTTCAAGGTCCACCATTTCTTACTTCTTTTCAGTTGGGTCTGACCCTCAGAAATTATTTTTATTCCTTTATTTTTATACTAGTGGCCTAGTGCACATTGAAAGGAAACTAATTAGAAGAAATATTTTAATATAGCTATTTGCCCTTTCTCTATAATAGAAGTGTCAACCAAATCACGATCTACAATGACAGATCAAAATACATGCGTATGATTGGTGCCAGCTAGAGCTTTATATGTATCATGCATGCATGAGTCAACTTAGACATTATATATATATAATTTTATATATATATAAACTTGCTTAATTAGACCTGCTTTCTGATTTAGTTAAACTTTTTCCAGCCCAGTGAAGCATCCCAACTTCTCTTTTAGGAGATGAGGCATGGGAAAATGCTTCACAAACATTTGGTTAAAGTGTAAAATGTTTCCATGTGGCTATAAAGCAAGTCGTGTCCCCGGGCTGAAGAAACTCCAAGGAGGCTAGTTGCTAGGGAGAAGAAGCCGGGCATTGCTATGTGATGTCATTACCTGGTGCCTACAGTGATCATTTTTGGCTGGGCTGGGTTATGGGCCACATTTTGTGCCATAGGGTCTCAGCAGCAGTGGCTGCAATTTGGTGGGGGGTCACTCCAGGGTGGCCATGGGGCCTGTGTCCCACTTAGGTGAAGCCAAGTATTGCTTTGTGGGTGCCAAGTCCATGGTGCCGTTTCCTTGTAAACGGGCAGTAGGCATCATGGCAGCTCCTGCATTGTGTGTCTGACCCCTGGTGGTTAGTGCATGTCATAGTGAAATGTTGGACTGTCAGACACTTAGCATATTAGCTTTTTATATAGAGAGATTTTTTTCCATTACCATTTCTCCCCCTATACACTCTGAGACCTCCACCCAGCAGTTTTACCCCCACCCCCCAGGCAGTCACCATACTGTTTTCCATGTCCATGAGTTCTTTGTCTCTTTTTAAAAAAAAATTTTGCTCAATCCCCCTGCCTCCCCCACACCCCTCTTCTCCACCAGAGTTTTCTGCCTTTTCAGTTTGTTCATTAAATTCTATATATTAGTGAAATCATATGGTATTTGCCTATGGCTTTATTGGCTTTATTTACAACCAGAGGCCTGGTGCATGAAATAAGAATGCACCAGGGGGTCTCTCAGCCCAGCCTGCACCCTCTTGCAGTCTGGGAGCCCTCAGGGGATGTATGACTGATGGTTTAGTGTTGCCATGGAGACGGGAGAGGCTCCCACCACTGCCGCTGAGCTCTCCAGCCGTTAGCCCGGCTTCTGGCTGAGCAGCACTCCCCCTGTGGGAGTGCACTGACCACCAGGAGGCAGCTCCTGAGTTAAGTGTCTGACCCCGGTGGCCAGTGCCCATCCTTTGGTTGATTTACATATTAGCCTTTTATTATATAGGATATTTTACAAATAAATAAATGAATTGAATACTATATACCAGGCTCTATGTTAGTCACCTTATATACATTACCATTAATAGTCTCAATATTTTAGAGAATATAAATAACTTAGCTAACCATGACACTTCACCAAACCATAATAACCCTTTTTTGAAAAATGATGATTTTTAAAAAATTATTTAGTAAAATGTTTTTTCTTTTAAACCATTATTTGGAAGATGGTATGCTTCTTTTGAATTCATGTATTATGATTGAAAGATGCACACTGCACTTTCATTTTTTTTAAAGAGGACAACTTTCTTTTTCTAAAATATATTTTTATTGATTTCAGAGAAAAAGGGAGAGGGAGAGAGAGATAGAAACATCAATGATAAGAGAGAATCATTGATTGGCTATCTACTGCATGCCACCTACTGGGGAGTGAACCTGCAACCCAGGCATGTGCCTTTGACCAGAATCAAACCTGGGACCCTTCAGTCTTCATGCCGGTGCTCTATCCACTGAGTCAAACTGGCTAGAGCAGCACTTTCATATTTTTGAAATACATTTAAAAAAAACCCAAAACACTGGAATATTAGTATAGACAATTATGTTGTTTTACAAACCCTAGACAGTAGAGATACACAAAATAATCAGATAAATACTAGTAGCTTTACCATACCCATATATACTTACTTTAGAATAGTTTGAAGAAGATGTAAACTATATCATCTATCTATATAGAAATCTAATATGCAAATCGACCAAACAATTGATGGAACGACTGGTTGCTATGATGTGCACTGTCCGCCAGGGAGCATACACTCAATGCAGGAGCTACCCCCAGCCCGCAGGCCCTGACTGGCAGCTGTGGTGGGGGTGAGGGCTGGCGAGCTGGCGGCACCAGGCTGGCCAAGGCAGGTGGGAGCAGGGGGCCCTGGTCACCCTGCTGGCTGCCCCACAGGGGAGGGTGACCGGCGGTAGCTGTGGTGGGTGGGGCCCATGAGCAGGCAGCACCAGGCTGGCCAAGGTGGGTGCAAGTGGGGGCCCTGTTTGCCCCACTGCTTGCCCCTGTAGATTAGCCCTGACTGCCGGCCAGGCCTAGGGATCCTACCCATGCACAAATTTTGTGCACTAGGCCTCTAGTATGTATGTAAATACCTGAAATAACACTTTATTTTGTCTTAGAAATTTTATGATGAACATGCTTTTCTTAAATGACAATGGATAAATGTAAGCAATGTTTTGAATATTTTTTTTATTGATTTCAAAGAGAAAAGGAGAGAAACATCAATGATGAGAGAGAATCATTGACCGGCTGCCTCCTGCATTGGGGATCCAGCTCAAAACCCAGGCATGTGCTCTGACCAGGAATGGAACTGTGACCTCCTGGTTCATAGGTTGTTTCTCAACCACTGAGCAAACTGGCTGGGTGTAGACAATTTTAAAACTATTTATTTTATAAACATTTTTTTAAGAACTGGTAAGTCACAGTCAAGTTGTGTTTGTTTTTTTCATCAAAAAAGATTGATCTCCACTTTCTAGCAACTTGACAAAACTTTATTTTTCCTTGCAGTTTGGCTTTGGGCTAACAGCACCTAATCACTAACAATAAGAGCAAAATGCTTCTATGACCAAATAAGAAAACTTTAACTCAGCTTGTAGAAGCCATTGCAAATGAACTTCCCAGGTTGTGTCTGTGGATATAGTGGAGCAGTTTAATGAGAACCAGTTTCTGAGAAGTATTGAGGAGTTGGTTAATATTTACTTTCATAAGCAGAGCTTTAATTAAGTGGCACCTGGCAGGCAAGCTTTGGTCTGAGCTTAAGATAACAGATTTCTATTTACAAAATTACCTCTGAGGGTGTGCCATGGGTAAATATGCCTCTGCAAGTTACCTTTTAAGTGCTTTTGCACATAAACAAGTAGTATATATTAGCATTTAGGAATTTGACCCCTTTTATAATTATTAAGATACAATAATATATTATGCTTTAATTAAGGAGGTGCCATCTAGATAACATCATAAATTGCAAAATGCTCACCTATAACCACAAATAAAAATAAAGTTAACTAGGAGATATTTATGAATTATTTTCAGTGTAGCCTTCATGGTATCTATAATAATAAAAGTGTAAGATGATAATTAGACCAGACAGCTGAATGACCTTCTGGATGTCCTTCTGGACAATGCCAGGGCTGCGAGGGCTGAGGCAAGCTGCTACAGCTATGAGGGTCGAGTACCTTGAACGAATTTCGTGCATTGGGCTTCTAGTAGTATATAAGAATGTTTGCCATGTAAAATAGCCTTAATATCAATTAGTAAGAGCTTTTCTATGAGCTGCTTATACTTATAACACATTTTTTGTGATTTTAGCAGGGTTAATTATACTTAATACTGAATATCTGGTGATTTTTTGTTGTTGTAACTTCCATCAAACTTCAAATCTTATCAAATTGTGCTCACTTGCTGAAAATGTAGTGAGTAACCTTGTTAAATTCTTATTAAATGCAGGTAATAAATTGTCCTAAAAAGATGAACTAGAATTTTGACATCAAATTTTAAAGTAAATTTTAAAAAATAACAAAATAAATTTTAGTCATAATTCTATAACACTTTTTAACACAAAATATTTTTTAAATATATATTTTATTGATTTTTTACAGAGAGGAAGGGAGAGAGATAGAGAGTTAGAAACATCGATGAGAGAGAAACATCGATCAGTTGCCTCCTGCACATCTCCTACTGGGGATGTGCCCACAACCAAGGTACATGCCCTTGACCGGAATCGAAGCCGGGACCTTTCAATCCGCAGGCCAACACTCTATCCAGCGAGCCAAACCGGTTTCGGCAACACAAAATATTTGAGCTTGAAATATTTCACCTATTTTTAATAACACTAAATGTGTTCTTTGTCTCCATAACATGGATGTAATTCTATATAATAAAGATGTAATATGAAAATGGTAGTTATGCAGAGAAGCATAATGACCAGCCTTGTAATGCCAGGATCACAGATTAGCAGGAGGGTGGGGCAGTGAGCTACAAGCAGGTTGGTAGAGAGCTACAGGAGGGGACAGGGCAGCAAACTATGAGGGGGGTGGGGGAAGGGGAATGGGGGAGCTACAGGAGGGCGGGGCAGAGATCTACTGGAGGGCAGCAGCAAGCTACTGGTGAGGTACTGGAACACGGATTCGTGTGCAGGGCTACTAGTTTCAAATAAAACAAACTATGTTCTTCTAATACCTTGAATATTGCTTATTATGCTGCTATCTTATAACTTTGAAATTGTTATAAGAAACAATCCTATTTATCTGAATATATTAGAATTGATTCTCATAATTTAGTTTGATTCATAATAAATTATTATTAAATTAAACAATTTTGCCAAAATAAGCAATGACAGAGGAAAAATTTATAATGTAAATATGTATATAGAGAGATACAAAATAACACATAGTTTAGAAAACTTCATATGATTAAATATGTCAGCTCTATATCTGTGAAACAAACAAACCAAAAATATTTGGTTGTAAAACTTAATACAACTTCAAAAGGCCAAAATTACCAGTAATATTTTATATGCAGATTATAGGATTATAAAATTCATATTCCATAAACATTTTTTTCCTCACCAGAGGATATTTTTTCTATTGAGTTTTAGACAGAGTGGAAAGTAGGTGTTGGGGGGAGGACAGAGAAAGAGAGAGAGAAACATCAATGTTAGAGAGACACATTGATTAGTTGCCTCCAGCACATGGACCAGGAAGGGCCCAACCCAAAACCCAGGTACCTGCCCTTGACCAGAAATTGAACCTGTGACTCTTTGGTGGGTAGGCTGATGCTCTACCACTGAACCACACTGGCTAAGGCCATATTCCATAAACTTTTCAAATGAAGAATCACCTTCAAACTAGAAGACCAGTAACTACATTCTTTTATCCATTATTGATCATGTAAAAGTCTGGAAAAAATTATATTCACAACTTCAGAATTCTCTAGAATTTTTTTCCGTCTATAACAATAAACTGTATTTATGCTGTTATGTAATGAGGGCTATTAAAATTTGCTTACCCACTGTCACAATATAATCCTGTAATGCAAACAAAAATTTATCTACATTATCGCTATCTTACAAATGTGCACTGCTGCATAATTTCAAAATCCCTTTTCAACCAAAAGCACATACAGTATTCATTATTGTAATAAGAAATTGATGAGTACCATCCCCCTGTTAGAGGTGATAAAAACTAGTGCCAATCAGTTTAAATGACTGGACTTAGAATGTTAGTTTGTAAGAATCTTTCTAACATCTGCCTCCTAAAAACAGAGGAAGTGACTAGAAATGTATCAGTTGTAATAATTATAGCATCTAAATATTGCTGAAGAAGCATTCGTTCACAAACAGGAAACCTTTTACTTACATATTTGAGTTTTTCTCTTATATTTTATTTTTTTCAATATATTTTTATTGATTTCAGAGAGGAAGAGAGAGGGAGAGAGAGAAACATTAATGATGAAAGAGAACCATTGATCAGTTGCCTCCTGTACACTCTCTGTTGGGGATGGAGCCCAAAACCCAAGCATGTGCTCTGACCAGGAATCAAACCATGATCTCCTGGTTCATAGGTCAATGCTCAAACACTGAGCCATGCCAGCGGGCTAAATATTTTAACTTTTTGTTATGGAATATTCAAATAGAGAATTATTAGTGTCTTTAATCCTGAAGTATACATCTAAAAGGTTTTCTTTTTTTTACATGAATATACATTATATAGATAGATAAAGAGATGGGGTTTTCTCTGTTTACCTCTACCTTATCAAAAGGAGCAGGTGACATGGATTTTGGTTGCTGGTAATTCAGTGGATGGAATCAGAATTCTTCAGTGAGCGATGATATTGCTTTCAGCTATTCTTTTCTTTGTTGCATTCTGTTCCTAACAGGGAAAACTTACACCAATACACTTTATCTGTAGTGTCATGAAATATATCTTTACTAGAGGCCTGGTGCAAGAAATTCGTGCATGGGGGTGTGTGTCCCTCAGCCCGGCCTGCACCTTCTCCAATCCAGGACCCCTAAGGGGATGTCCGACTGCCTCTCACAATCCAGGACCTCTGGCTCCTAACCGCTCGCCTGCCTGCCTGCCTGATCACCCCTAATCCCTCTGCCTGCCTGCCTGATCACCCCTAACTGCTCCCCTACTGGCTTGATCACCCCTAACTATTCCCCTGCTGGCTTGATCACCCCTAACCACCTCTGCCTCGCCCTGCACCCGGGACCCAGGCTTTCCTCCTTCTTGCCAGCTGCAGGCACCCAGGATCTGGGCCAGGTTCACCCGTGCTGAACAGCCACATGGGATCGTGGGCAGGCAGCTTTGCCCAGGCCGCAGGCGCAGGCACCTGGGACCACGGGGCAGGTGGCTTGTCCCTTTCTCAGGCTGCAGGCACAGCCCCAGCCGTTGGTGCCCAGGACCACGGGGTGGGCGGCTTGTCCCTCTCCCGGGCTGCAGCCTGGTTGGTCCCCATTCCTCTCTCCCCAGTGTTGAGTGTGTGAGCCATTACAGCGTTATGGCGTGAGGGCGTGATGACCATTTGCATATTCTTTATTATATAAGATACTTTACTCATTATGTATTCCTAGTAATAGGTTACAGAGACTTTTCTCTAGGGGGAAGGTGCTGATTTTGGAAATGACATAGAACACTCAAGATGGTAAGAAAACACCGGTGAGACTCAATGATTGCCTAGAGGTTTCCTTCAGGGCTTTTTTTATTTGTTTGCTTATGATTTTACTGAACGGTTCACACTTCATTTTTTAAAACCAGTTAGGCATTTGGGTTTAGAGACTTAAAGTTCATAGATTATTAGGCAAATATATCAAGAGAAACTAAATTTTAATATCTAACAAGGTATTTTTATTTCCTAACTTTCAGGGCCTTTTAAAATTATATGGGATTCAATTTATGCTTGCTGTTATTGGCATAGTTTACAATATGCCGATATTCAAAATAAAGACAATTTCAACCAACAATTTCAATCATAAGGACAAAAATCTGGGGTGTCAGTAGTAATGGTTAAATAGAATTTGTGAAAATAAATGCTAAATATCAAAAACTATTTTTTATAAGGGTATCATATTCTTCACACTAACCTAACCATCCTGGAAGTAACAGCCCAACATGATGGAGTACCTAGGTACTAGAATTGACTAGTCACATCACTAGAGTAATGCATTTATATTCTCTTATCTTTAATCACTTTGTCTAAGTAAAGAAAACAAGTAGTAAGCTATAGTTTATAATGATTTTATAGTCTGGCTAGGGGTGGTTTCTTTAATCTGCATTTAGTAAACTAAGGGGAAAATGGACAAATGTCAGGAAAAGTGGAAGCAACAGGCCAAATTGGAGTTTTGCAATTTGAGCTCAGTACAGGGAAAGGAACCATGCCCACCACTGGTGTTCCATTGTGCTGGGCAATTACCTGTGAGGTTCAAATATGAGGTGTGAGCACAGCACTTAGAATAGTCCTGCTGCTAGCCATTCTGAAAAAATATTAGACTTCCTATTGGTCTTTTAAAATTTTACTCCCATAAGAGCCCTCAACGAAATTTAAATAATATTTAAAACATCATTGCGAAGGAGTAATGCATGAAGTTACTGTTTTCGAATATACATTTTAATAACAATAAAACTCACACACATGCTTGTGCATGCAAACACACACACACACACACACACACACACACACACACACACACACACCATATATTTTCTCCTGTTAGTCAAGAGAATGAGATCCTTGGTATTTTCTTGAATTATCTAGTCATAACTTCCATTTACCATTAGAGACAACATAATTCAAGTTTATGAGGAGTTTAATTTAAATGTTATATTTTGGCTTTTGAGTTATTTCTTTGTACTAGTCAGTATATTTTGTTCATAATTATATCCTATATAATAAAAAAGTAATATGCAAATTGACCATCACACCCTCACACAAGATGGCCACCTTCATGTGGTCAAAAATTAACCACCACAAGATGGGCTGCAGGGGAGGGCAGTTAGGGGCATTCAGGCTGGCAGGGGAGGGCAGTTGGAGGTGATCAGGCTGGGAGGGGAGCAGTTAGGTGTCAATCAGGCCAGCAGGGGTAGGAGGTGATCAGGATGCCAGGCAGAAGTGGTTAGGGGCAATCAGACAGGCAGGCGGGGGGGGGGTTGGGGGCCAGCAGTCCCGGATTGTGTGAGGGATGTCTGACTGCCGGTTTAGGCCCAATCCTTGTGGGAAGTTGGACATCCCCTGAGGGGTCCCAGATTGGAGAGGGTGCAGGCTCCTCTGAAGGACACCTCTCCCCCCGCCAGTGCACAAATTTCATGCACGAGGCCTCTAGTCATTTTATAGTTGGCACACACTAACTTCTTATCTCAGAGTACTTGCATTTTACCAGCTGATACAACTGATGAACTTTTTATTGATTTATTTTGTTTTTAATATTGTGAGTTCAAATAATAAAGGTTTTATTATGTGTATATTTTATTTATAAGAGCTATTGGTTGCCATGTAGATAAACTACCAAAAGCTTAAGGAGATAATGAAAAAGCCTCATTAATAGTCAATAGAAGTAAACATGTAAGTTGAGCTCTGATATCAAATGTTAACAAATGAGAAATTGAGCCCATTGTTATGGCATGTGGCAATTTTAGCAAAAAAAATGAGAGACAAGTTGGGAGCTCAGTTTTCCTCTGAAAAGAGAGATATTGACTACATGTCATGTTTTTGTCAAAGATAAATTACCTTATGAGAAGGGAGAAACAGCTAACCTGTGGAGTGATGGAAGGAATGCAGAAAGTATAAAACAGCAGGGGGCAGGTAGCTGGAGATGAAAGAGGACAGTGAAACGGGACTCTATAGAACAGGTGATGGGTTTATATTCAATCTGAGGTTCAAAACCAGTGGATAGGAAGGGCTATTCACTGATATATAACACATAGTCATTGCCCAATTATGAAATGACATAAGCCAGCATTATAGCTAAGAATCAGGAACCACGAAGCCATCAGTTACATAACTTACATGCATAAGATTGTACACAAGTCATTGCACATATTTTTGTGCAGCATTTTAAACACAATTATCCTTATCCAGAGAAAGTGTGTAGGATTCACTAATCTTCTTTGAGATGTAAAAACTAGAGAGTTTATAGTTAATGTTAATACTAGTAAGAACTAATGCAAATTAAATTATTTATTAGCAAACAATATATTTTTCTATAAGATGGTTCTAAGAACAGGGCAGATGCACTTATTTTATTTTTATTTAAATATTTTTTTATTAATTTCAGAGAGGAAGGGAGAGAAAGATAGAAACATCAATGATAAGAATCATTGAGCAGCTGCCTCCTGTATGCTCCCTACTGGGGATCAAGCCCAAAACCTGGGCATGTGCCCTTGACCAGAATTGAACCAAGGACCCTTCAGTCCATAGGCTGACACTCTATTCACTGAGTGCAAAGAGCTAGGGCTATAATGCCGTAACTTAGCATGCATTCAGTAAGTGAAAAGGAACTGAAAAAAATGTGAGGGGGGGAGGGGAATGGAAGTTACAGCACTGGAAGAAATTAACTGCTAATCCGTACTGAGCAGCAGTAGATTATAGTTTTCAAAAGCACTGACTCTGGAGCCAAAATGTTTGCTTGGATTTAAACCTCAGTTCTGCCAATTGCGACCGGTATAACGTTGGGCGTATTACATAAACTGTTTATGCCTCAGTTTCCTAAAATCTCTTACATTGGCATAACCTCAGTACCCGACTGGTGGGATACCATTTGTGAGGATTAAATGCTTGTCTCATGTGAAGTGTTTAGAGCAGGGTGTCACTGTAGGAAACACTATAATAAGATTTTCTCTATAACTAAGTATAGTAATAGTTTCACTAGGTCAAATAACACGCGTAACTCAACCTAAATATATAAATTGGTGATATATGTTAGAATATGTATTTAAAACACAGCTGTATTCGCAAGTTTTTAACACTATCCTCATAAACTCTGTCATATTTAGAAAAAAATGCCTGGAAGTGCTGCAAGTGCTTTGAAAACATCATCTCATGTAATTCTTCATTGATCTTAAAAGGTAGCATTATTATCTTGAAGTTTCAGTGGCTTAAAGGAGTTAAACATTTGCTAAAACTCAAACACCCAGCAAATAGAAAGTTATTTCTACAATTTGGACTTAGAACCGAACCATTTCTCTGGGTCATATGCCCTGTGAAGTTGCTGCTGCTTCTCATGTTTGGCAGAATATCCAGCTTGTCTTTAACCTGGCAGGACGCAGTCCATCTTTTAATTGGTGAATTAGAGACTTTGGTTATCTAAGATAGCTGTCATCACTTCTAGGAGTGTGGAACCCAGAGGCTCCTGAGAGCCCCTGGGCTCTGGGCAAACCACCTTACAGTAAACCTGTGATGTCTGATCCACATCTGTCATACTGATTTCTTGACAAATGCAGGTAAATTTAGTCAGGGACTAGGTACATGGATTACATAGAATTTGGTCTGTCATTCTCCTCTATCTGACTCAATCTTCTGTAAAACCCTGGATTTCATATAAGAACTGGTTATTTTATTTAAAGCATTGGAAGAAATTAACTGCTAATCCGTACTGAGCAGCAGTAGATTATAGTTTTCAAAAGCACCGACTCTGGAGCCAAAATGTTTGCTTGGATTTAAACCTCAGTTCTGCCAATTGCGACCGGTATAACGTTGGGCGTATTACATAAACTGTTTATGCCTCAGTTTCCTAAAATCTCTTACATTGGCATAACCTCAGTACCCGACTGGTAGGATACCATTTGTGAGGATTAAATGCTTGTCTCATGTGGAGATAAACAAGTAAATATAGTATAAACTTCCATCAGATAAAACCCACAATTTTCTCAAACTCTTCTTGGCCTCATAGTCTCCTGTGTTTTGGGCAATTTAGCACATTTCCACATCTCAGTATAACTACTTTCTCTAGTCCTGTTGCCACCTGCTTTCTTCAGTAGATGATATAGGTACTTGCTGTGTGTGTACAGTTACTGCTATATAACCACCAAATTCATGAACAACCCCCAAATCTCAGTGGCTTCAAGTAGCGGAGGCTTATTTGTTGTTGAAGCCTGCTTGCTCACCATGGTTGGAAGATGAATCTGTGCATTTCAGCCGTTCAGGGACCCAGGCTCCCGAACCCCCACTTCAGCATGTGTTTTCATGTTCCTCCATTATCCCAGGAGAGAGAGGAGGCGGTGAAGCAGGAGACTTTCTTAAGCTACTGACAAGAGGACATTCACATCACTTCTACCCATGTTCCTTCAGCCAAAGTGAATTCCATAGTTACACCCCACTGCAAAGGAGGGGCGGGAGTGCTGCTCTCCTTCAGTCTGAAGAAGGGCTTTGGAACTGGCCTTCCTGACCTTCATACCAGGATCAAGCTTATCTTCTCTCTTACACTGTGGTCTTAGCTGCATAGCCAGTGGCCTTTAACTATAGCTTTCTGGTCAAATTTATATATAATACAAGCCAGTTAAAAACAAATCAACTCTTGATATGAATATGGAATTTTTTTCTTAATAGTCATTTGCTTTACTAAGCATGCTTTATATGTTCAGGAATATGAAGCTGTGAATGAAGAATGGAAATTATCAAGGGATTTGGTGCTGGCCGAGAGCCCCCTAGCTCTGTGAATGCATATGGGAAAATTTCCCCTTACCTTTATTGCTTACAGTATGTGATTAATTGCCAGGGATATCTTTGGACTATTTTTATTGAAATAGTTGAAATGGTTATAGACTTACAGTTATTATGAAGAAAATGAACTATTTATTCCTAGTGAGTTAAAGTACAGATAAATTGCATTAAATTTAGGTGATGATCTATCTTTCATCCCTGGGAAATAAAGAATCATAAACTATGCACCCTTTAACTGAATCTCTTCATGGAAAATGAATAGGGCATGGCGGAGTCACTCTGTTAATTTTGGCTATATTAACCAGCCATGAGAACTCCTGCGCAGTCTCTCAGCCAGTATAAATCAGGATGACGACCTTAATGAGCAGATTGTCCACCAGTTAGCAGAGTTCGCTGAAGTGTAAAGGTGAATATTGTGTTTTGTGTGTTCAGAAAGTAATTATTTTTCCAGTCTAACTCATTATGTCATTTGATAATGTATTTAAACACATATCGTAAATTCTCTTAGGGAAGAGATTGCAATTACAGGCCAAGAACTACGAGCTAATGATGAGCAAAACAAAAGTATAAATATGGGCAAGAGTTGACAACTTAAATGTTAAGAAAACATTTTTGTTTTAGTATTATAAAATAAGTTTTAAGTAAAATTAAATAGAAGTAAGCATAATTCCATCTGGAAATTAATATATATTTGAAAGAGGTTTTTTTTTTCAATGATTATTTTCATCTAATTAGTAAAAGGCGTTGGTTGTGGTAAATTTCTAATGGTGGACCACAAATACTTATGTGAATAATGAGAACTGTGTGTTTTGAAACATAAAGTACAGATTGGGGCAAAAGTAGGTTCACAGTTGTTCATTTGGAAAATTATACAATAGTTAATAATCATACAAGAATAAACTCTATTTTGCATACTGACAACAATAAACTTACTTTTGTTCTACCTTGTATTTCTTAAACTGTTATTTATGCTTCAAGAAAAGTCCAAGGACCACCCTTTTCTAACTCTGTGCTCTAAATTAAAGCCATCATCTCTCTCCTGGAGTATTACCATAAGGGCTTGCCCTGTTTCTACCTTTTCCTGTCTTCAGTTTACTTTCAAAATCACAGCCAGCATTTTTTTCTGGTGAAATGTAAGTCAGGACATGTAATGCCGTAATTCAAGCTCTCCAAGGATTCCCATTCCACTCCAAGGAAACCAGAGTCCTTCCAGTGGCCTAGAAGGTCAGACACAATCGGACCTTCTCCGACCTCAGCTCCGGGTAGGTCTCTTACTGCCTCCCTGTGCTTAGGCCACACTGGTCTCCTTGCTGTGTCAGTGTTGAGTGGCAGAATGCACGGGAGAACGATCAGCCAGCACTCTGAGGGAGGGAAGTTTAACCTTTATTTCACAGATCTGCTAGTCCAGGGGAATTCTGGATCCAAACCCTGAACTGAACTCCTGGGGAGGCTCTGACCCATATATCTCCTCCTGTGGCGGGTCCCTGAGGGTCCTCGCAGCTCCGCCCAAGTCAGTCTTGGCGGGGCCTAGGGGGCATGCTCCTCAGCTCAGCCCAAGTCAGCTGTGGTGGGGTCCTGGGGTTAGGCTCTGCAGCTCTGCCCCTCAGTCAGAGTGGGGAAGTAAGACTACAGTTTTAATCAGATACTGAACTAGGTTGCAAGCTGCCCCCCCTCCCCGCCCCCATTTTCCTTTTCACCAGGAGCTATTTCTTCATTAGGCATTTTGTACTTGCTGTTTGTTACCTTAATATTTTGTTATCCAATTGGATTTCCACTCCACCAAAAAAAGCGTACTCTGTTAGCTTTTTCCAGACAACCCTCCTGACACATTTAACATCACCTGTTCTCCTTATCAACTTTATTTTCAATTGCATTTATGACCAACTAACAAAT
>NW_006294243.1:2951567-2958406 GCF_000327345.1 Myotis davidii | reverse complement strand
AATCCTCACCAGAGAATATGTTTTCCATTCATTTTCTTAGAGACAGGATGGAAGAGAGAGGAGGGTGGGAGGAGGGAGAGAGAAAAACATGGATGTGAGAGAGACACATCAATTAGTTTCCTCTAGCACAACCGCCCCCCGCCCCCGACCTGGGCCTGGGATCGAACTAGCAACCCAGGTACATGCCCATGACTGGGAATTGAACCCCCAACTCCTTGGTGCTTAAGCTGACATTCTAACCACTGAGCAACACTGGTCAGGGCACCATATGGTTTAGTTTAAATTCAATTCACATCAATAAACATTTACTTGCTCACCCACTGTGGGAAAGAACATCAGTACGGTGATTATCCAATTTATTTTAATTCCTTGTATAATTTAAAAAAATATTGGGCTGATGGTCAAGTTCTTAGTACATATTAGTCAATATATGTCTCATCTACCCATCTGTCTATCTTAAAATAAATACAAATTTCTTTTCTCACTATTCTATGTCCCCTCATCTCCATGTAATACAAAATAGTAACCTTGTATTATTTTCAATTTTACACGATGAAGTACAGGACTTTGTCAAAAACACTATTTTTCATGTTTATCATAAAATTTGAAAAATATAAAGTGGGAGAGAAAATGAAATTAAAGTTAAAGACAATAATTGTTTTATACTAGTGTAGTCTATCACTCTTTGGTTTGATAGGCAAAAGAATTGTTTCAATCATGTTTAATGATGTAGGCAAGTAAAAATAATGGAATGATATGATTTAAATTGACTTATATCCAATTAGATCTACTCATAATAATTAGCATATTTTAATTGTGTACACATACATAAAAATAAAGACATGTAGGATGTTACATAATATATGACATTTTGGATGAACTTAATTTACATGAACATTTATTTTTCCCCCCATTATCTACTTAACATATGGAATGTCTGGTATTGACATGAAAAGAGAAATTTTGTGCCAAGGACATTATCTAGACAAATATTAAAGAGAAAAGTTATTTCAGTTTGACATAAAAGGTTAAGTATAGAAAATAAAGATAAATTCTCTGGATTTGAGTTCCAGCTTTGTTACTCAGTAGCTATATGACATTAGGCAAGTTTTAACTTCTCTGTACCTTGATTTCCTCATCTGACAAATAAGCGTTATGTTTGTACTTCCTACGATTGTTGTGCGTTGATACCTGTAAACATTTAGGACAGTGGCTGACATGTACTATGTCAATAACTAGACTTTGCAGCCATAATTTCTTACACAGCACACAAACCACCAGATACATTTCTTGTTGGCCTTTTGCATATTAACCGTAATTGTACTGTAGTATCATTATGCCTTATATCAGGACATCAATTAACATACTTTATGATGACTCTTGTTGATGAATGTCTGATGAAGACATCATCAGTCCTTTTTTGGGTTTTAATTAGGCCTTTGTTTTATTGGCAAAGGAAAGCAGGTAGAGTGTGCAAACCCAAGCAAATTCCTCCCTAATAAATATTTTAAATTTATTAACTTTCCTTTGACTTTATTCATATATTATGACAATTAAATTTTAAGTTATTTTAGAATAATTAATGTTGAATATCTTTTATCAAAGTAACCTTCGGTGTATAGAAACACTTATTGCATTGTAACATTATGTATGATTGCATTTGGAATTTTATTTACTTCAAGTGGAATGTCAAAATAAAATTCAGATATAAATTGTTAAATTTCCAAATATTGCTTTTGTGGAAGCATAGATAAATCGTGTGAGATTTTCTATCTGAAAGACTCACAATATAAATGAGTTATTTCTAAGGTATTATTTCACCAAGTTTGGAGACTGATTGTATTATGGGACACTTAGGAATTTACATTCACAATGGTTTGATTTGTGAGTTGTTATTCCTTATATGCCTTAAAGCAAGGGCCACATAAAGGCATTGAAAAGGAAGGGATTGCGCTTGAATAAAATAATGGATTGACTGGAAAAAAAGCATTAAGAACTAGGTGAAGTACAACATTAATGGGGAGTAAGAAATTTCATTAGGGTGTGAATGGATTGTTTAGGCAGTGTTCAAAATGCCTGTCATTGGAAGGAAGAAAAGGAGGCATTTTCATGAGAGACCTCTAGAGGTGGATCTCGGGATTTAAACTTTTCTGTTAAGGTTCAGGGACCTGGATACCCTTTGTAAATTAAAGGGTGGTAAGCATAATGAGTATGAGTTATTGTTTTATTAATAATCATTACTAATAGTAAATTTCTCCTTCTTTAATACTATTTACTTATCCATGTTGAATTTTCCATATTTTATACTGTTTTCTTAATCCTGCAGCTTGAACTGTTTATAAACTTCAGAAATTATTTTTTGCCCTAGCTGGTTTGACTCAGTGGATAGAGCATCAGCCTGCGGACTGAATGGTCCCAGGTTTGATTCCCAGACAGGACACATGTCCAGGTTGTGGGTTAGGTTCCCAGTAGGGGTCGTGCAGGAGGCAGCCAATCAATGATTCTCTTCATTAAAGTTTCTATCTCTCTTTCTCCCTTCCTCTCTGAAATCAATAAATATATATTAAAAAAGAAATCAAAGAAATAATTTTCCAAATGAAAAGAACATAGGTCAATTGAATGTAGCATCAGTATGCAGTATGGCATCAAAACATCTATCTATCTATCTATCTATCTATCTATCTATCTATTTATCTATAAATTTTTTCAGGATGTTAAATGATTAAGCCTTTCATTTATGTTGATCAAATTATGCTATTTCTATTCCTATACTTAATGAGTTATAAATATACAATATGTATATAGAGAAAACTAAGACGTAAAGATGTGAAATTTGGAAATAGAAAGGCTCTGATCACATTTTTAATAATAATAACTAACCACTATGTATAAATAAGAGTATGCATATTGTGGTAAAATGGCACTGTTTTTAATTTACATAACTTGGAAATTATTTTAGAAATATATAATCTCCCCAAGTTGCTATTGCTTTAGTGATGTTTATATTTAAAGTTATAAACTTTTTAAGTTAGGCCCTGGCTAGTGTGGCTCAGTTGATTGAGCACCGTCTTATGAACCAAAAAGTCACTGGTTTGTATATTGATATGTATATTGATTCCTGATCAATATTGATATGTATATTGATTCCTGATCAATATATATACCCAGGTTGCAGGTTTGACCTTTGGTCAGGAGCCATTCTCTCTCACATCTCACTCTCTCTCATATCTCTCTCTCTCTCTCTCTCTCTCCTTCCTCTCTAAAAGAAAATCAATAAAATATATTTTAAAATAAACTTTATAAACGTTTAAAAATATATTTTAAAATAAATTTTATTGTTAGACATAATATTGATCCAACCTCATCTAGACAGGTTATTTAATGAATATCACAGTGTGTGAATAGACGTGTCTGGTTCCAAAATGCTTTAGCATAAAATGAGGTCAGCATAGGTTGATTCTTTCAGCCACATAGGCAGCTGAGCCCTCTCGAGTTCCAAAGCCAAGTCCACAGGCAGCAGAGCCCCCCAGGCTGCTGGAAAAGCAGCAGCTGCAGCCGGAACTGGGCAATTTCCCCTCCAGCATTACTTGAGAAGAGGGGCGGCATGCATGCAACTTATCTCAAGGAGCTGTGAAGAATATGGCTAAACAAATAAAAAATATAACTTTTAAATGTACAACTTTCAAAGATATGTGCAATTTTTGGCATGCTACGTTATTCTCAATGTGACACACAAATAATAATTATTAGGCACAAATGCATAATGTTTAAAATCACATAGTGTTTCATTTTAGTTTTATTAACAGCATATATAACAGGAATTTTTAATATACTGAAAGAAATTCCACAAAATAATTGTATGACATATATTTTCTCCCAATGTGTGCCTGTCTTTTTAATTTCTTTATGGTTACTTGTGATGAGCATACATTCTTAATTTTAACATAGTCAAATTTAAGAGTTTTTAATGGTTAGTGTTATTTTGTTTCTCGGTAAAGAAATTTCAGTTGTTAGATATTTTTCTCTAATACCTCCTTTAACATTCTGCTTTTCAGAATTAGGACTTTAATCCCCCTTTAATTTATACTTTGCATAAGGTGGAAGGTACGACTGTAATTTTATTTATTTATTTTATTTTTATTTATTTATTTTTTAAAGACTGTAATTTTAATATTAATGCATGGGTAACCACTTGCCCCAGGTTCAATTTGTGAATAGCTCCCCTTTGCCCATGTAGCTCCGTGCAAATTCTGTCATACATTCCAGTTGCAAACATGGGCATGCTTCTCTGTGGGATGTATTCTATTCTGTTGGTCAGTATAGTTATCTCTTCCCAAGTACCACAAGCTATACTAGTAAATACCACAGATTCATAGAAAGCCTTGATACCTTGACGGTTTCAATCTTTGCAAGAATGAAAATAATCCCTTTGCAGATTGAGGAGCCCTTCTCCTTCAGAAGTGTCTGGGCCATTTTTTGGGAAGCTTGTGCTCTGTTTCTCAGCCACTGCATTCCAGCTTTGCTGTGTGGGAAAGTGGGATAGAGAGAGGATGAACTCCCGTAGCCGTTGAGACCAGTGGTGCCTCCAAAAGTGTTCCATGCAGTGGGTCTGTAAATTGGACAATCCTTTAAAGCACATATATCTACACTAATAATAAAAATATATAAATTGACTGTACCTCTGTGACACCCCCACAGCCAATCAGGAGTGAGTATGTAAATTAACCAGACAAAGATGGCAGGCCTGTGGGCATTGCAGAGGTATGCAGGCTCTGAGCGGCTGGGGCTGAGGCAGGGCAGGGCTGGGTGGGACGCCTGCAGCATCGCTATGGTGACGCTGTGTGTGTTCCTGCCCCCTGGCCACTTGGGGCCTATGTGCACAGGTGCCAGTGGCTGGGGGCACAGTGGGAGTCCCAGGGACCTTGTCTTTGAACCTGTGGCCAGAACACGCATGCTCCCACGGCGCCAAGCGGCTCGGGTCCGGGGACACCACTGGAGTGTCCGGTCCTGTCAGCTGGCCTGGGGGCTGCTAGAGTTTGCAGTCCTTTTCTTTGTGCAGCCTCTTGACTGGAAGTGGGAACCAAGAGGGCAGGAAACACCAGGAATTCTGGGAATCATAGTTCTGGTGGCAGCCCCTGAACTCGAAGTGGAAGCCCAGAGTGCAGGGAGCATCAAGGATGCTGGTAATCATAGTTCTGGTGGCAGATGCATTGTAGGATCTCCTAGATACTAGAGCAAAGTAAACCTGGAGCAAGTTACTGTTGTGGGTGGGGGATGGAGGGAAAGCAAAGGTGAGAGACATAAGTAAAGTCACAGTGTTGAGGAAAAATTAAAGGGAAGATATCCTGCAACTTCTAGAAAATCTCCACCAATGGAGCAAAGAAAAAAAAAAAAGACCTCTACTATTCTATGAGCACTAAACCAAACTGGGTTGGGGGTTTCAGACAATTTGCTCATATGATTGCAAAGACAGACAGAAACTCCCGAATTGGAGAGGGCTCCCCTGAGGGCGCCCAGATTGGAGAGGGTACAGGTTGGGCTGAGGGACCCACCCCCCATGCACAAATGTTCATGCACCGGACCCCTAGTATCCTATCTAATAATAGACAAACATGGTAATTGAACATACCTCCGACATGCTTCCCATTGGCTAATCAAGGTGATATGCAAATTAACTGCCAAGAAAGATGGCGGTTGACCACCAACAAAGATGGCGGTTAATTTGCATATGTAGGCGCAATGATGGGAGGCGAAAGAGGAAGGACAGAAGAACGGTGATCGGAAACCCAAATGGCAGGCAAGAGCCGGGTGGCAGCCCTGGATTGGAGAACCAGGCCACCTTCCCCCCACCCCAGCTGGTGAAATTGGAGATCACGGGGCTGCAGGCACGGCGGCTGCACCTGGAGGGCCAGGTGCTGCTGTGCCTGCGGCCCTGTCATCGTGATCAGAGACCCTGAAGTGGCACGGGGGGGGGGAGAGATGCAAATGTGCCTGCAACCCCGTCATCGCCATTGTGATCAGAGATCACGACAGCCCTCATCCCCTCACCAAGGCTGGCCAGGCACCCAAGCAGGACCCCCACCCTGATCCGGGACACCCTTCAGGGCAAACCAGCTGGCCCCCACCTGTGTACCAGGTTTCTATCCTATATAGTAAAAGGATAATATGCAAACTGACCCTAAGAGCAAAGACTGGGAATGACTGATCACTGTGACACACACTGACCATCAGGGGGAAGATGCTCAATGCAGGAGCTGCCCTCTGGTGGTCAGGGCGCTCTTACATGGGAGGAGCTCTGCTCAGGCACAAGCCAGGCTGATGGCTGCCAGTACAGTGGTGGTGGTGGGAGCCTCTCCTGCCTCCTCAGCAGAGCTAACGATGTCCAACTGCAGCTTAGGCCTGCTCCCCACTGACAAGTAGGCATCCCCCAAGGCTGCCAGGCTTCCAGAGGGATGTCTGATTGCCATCTTAGGCCCAATCCCCTGGGGAGCAGGCCTAAGCCAGCAAGTGGTCACCCCTGAGGGGTCCCAGAATGCTAGAGGGCACAGGTTGGGCTGAAGGATCCCCTACCCCCAAGTGCACAAATTTTTGTGCACTGTGCCTCTAGTCCTATCTAATAAAAGAGAAACATGGTAATTGGCATATGACCGCTACCCTTCCCATTGGCTAATCAGGGCAATATGCAAATTAACTTCCAGCCAAGATGGCGGCCAGCATTCAGGCAGCTTAAACTGAACATGAAGCTTGCTTGCTTCAGTGACGGTGGACTCCAACGTTCCCTGCCTCCCTTGCCGGCCTCTGAGCGGGCAGTTTGAACATAGTAACAAATATAGAAGCTA
>NW_006294243.1:2919974-2950921 GCF_000327345.1 Myotis davidii | reverse complement strand
CCAAGCAGCCCTACCCTGAGCGTGACTGAGGGTGGCATCGCAACCTCCTGATCCGCCCTGCTCTGTGCATGACAGGGGGCGGTGCCCCAACTCCCCAATTGGTCCTGCTCTGAGCCCGACCAGGGGCTGCACCTAGGGATTGGGCCTGCCCTCTGCCACCCGGGAGCAGGCCTAAGCCAACAGGTCGTTATCTCCTGAGGGGTCCCAGACTGTGAGAGGGCACAGGCCAGGCTGAGGGACTCCCCGCCCCCCCTCCCCGAGTGTACAAATTTTTGTGCACCGGGCCTCTAGTATATATATAAAAGCCCAGTGACTGAAACGGGAGAACCACCAGAACGATCAGAATGACTAGACAACCCCCAGTACCCTGATCGGGGTGGAGCCAATCAGCCGGTCTGGCCTCCAATCGGCCCCCAATTCCTCAAGCAGAGTGGCAACAGCCAGCCAACCACCTGTGGCCCCTCCCCCTCACTGGTCAGACCTTATTGGCCCCCATTGGGGTGGGCTGGCTGGACCTCACCCTTGCACAAATTCATGCACTGGGCCTCTAGTAGTTAAATAAGGCTAAAAATAGAGGTCCATATTTCAAATAGTTTAAATTTTTTAAATTATATTTTTAATTAAGTCACCTAAAATTAATAATTAGGGCATTATAAATGTTTATCATCAATGTTTTTTAAAAAATCTTGCATTTGGCCCTAACAGATTTGGCTCAGTGGATAGACCTGGGGCCTGTGCTACTGACTGAAGGGTCCTGGGTTCAATTACAGTCAAGGGCACAAGCTTGGGTTGTGGGCTTAATCCCCAGTGGGGGATGTGCAGGAAAAAAAATTTAAAAAATTCTCCATTTGGTTCACCTTGTTTAAATCATCTGCATATGATTATGTATAATTAATCCTGAATATGTTAAATAGCAAATCAACTCATATCCTCAATGTCTAGAAGCACAATTCTCCCAATCAAAAACTATTTACCCCTTTATTTTCACAATGTCTTAACAATGGATATGGGTAGGTTGAATTTTCTGACAATGAGAAAGAAGCTACATGGTCTTTTCTGGTGCACCAGCATGGATATCCGAGTGAAGGTTAAGGTTAACTTAATTTCTCACTTCAGTTGAAAATCAATTCTTCTACCCTTTTGTCATAATCCTATCAACTACATAGAAAAACTGTTCTGCTATTGAGTTATATATGAATTTTCACAGGGAATTAAATTTTAGCTTTCAGAAACGGAAAGGTTTTAAAGGATGACAGGCCCTTTTTGTCTGTATTTACCTTATTAAGTAGTGACCCTGAAGTACTAAAGGGGTTTTCATACAGGGTCTTTGCTAAGAATAAAGGGCATTTAGAAGAGGAAGGCGTAGGTATATGTTTTTTCAGGTATGGGGAAATGGTTTACAAAAGACATTACTAAACTCACACATAGAAATACTGCACATTCAAAGGACATTTAAAATGTAGGTGGTAGTGATAAAATAACCACTTATATTTATGTGTTAGTTTTTTTGTGAATTATCACAGATTTTTCCAGTGAAGAGCAAATACTTCCTTTATTAAGTTATAAAATAGTTAGCATATAGGTGTGATAATTGCTCTTACCAATTTCCTGAGGTAGGATTTAAATTAGTTTACTTGCTGAAACTCAGTCCATTAAGAAAATAAGTCAGATGGCAAGGAAACTTCCCAGAGTGCAATGTGGGTACACCTGTCTAATTATATGAAAGGGCATAGTTATTTTGTTTATTGAGGATAACCTCACATCCTGGAATTTGACGCTTTTCAAGTTTAATGAATAGAGCAATGATAGATTAGGACACAAGGATATTACAAAGAACAAATGAGTACGAGCATGGAATTATATGCTAGGCCTGGCACAATCTCCAAATCAATGTCCCCGATTTGGAGAGCACTATAACTGCTACTCCATTAACTGTGTACAAATTCTTCTCTTACATCATTTAATTTTGAGCTTTTATACAAAATAGTTTATACTCAAACTAAACATATACATATAACAATTTACCATGAACATATTTTATACTTTTTATTTAATTACTAGTGGACCAGTGCACAAAATTCCTGCACATTAAAAGGAAATTAATTAGAGGAAATATTTTAATATTGCTATTTGCCCTATCTCTATAATAGAAGTGTCCAGCTAGCCCCACCCCCATTGGGCAACACCAAGCCCCAGCCAGCCCCACTCCTGTCAAGCCCTGCAGGAGGGAGGGGGATGCAGCCTCATGTCCAGGCGCTGGGTTAGGGAGCATGGCCTCAGGTCCACTGTCAAGCCCCGCTTGGCAGGGGGGTTGTGGCCTCAGGGGGCGCAGCCTCAGGTCCTCTGGCCCAGGGCTGGGCAAGGGGTGTCGCCTCAGGTACCCCGTCAAGCCCCGCTGGGCAAGGGGGCGCATCCTCAGTTCCCCCTGCCCAGCACCACGCAGCCTCAGGTACATGCTGATAGGCGTGATGGTCTGATGACTATTTGCATATTAGCTTTTTATTATAATGACTAGAGGCCCAATACACAAAATTTGTACAAGAGTAGGCCTTTCTTCCCCTGATGCCGGCACCTGCTTCCCTCTGGCACCCGGGAACCTGGCTTCCCTCTCAGCCCTGGCTTCATCTGGAAGGTTGTCCAGAGGACACATAGTCTAATTAGCATATTACACTTCTGTTATTATAGATTTGTATTGTTGATTTATCTCCATATCAATATACTTCAAAAATAATTTTGCTCTGAATGTATCATAGCCTATCATAGCAATAAGACTTATTATTAACTATTCTAGTTTATATTATTTAAAAATTTATACTATACATTTTATATAAATAGTTAGAATCCCAATTGCCATTCTATAGAGTAATTTTTGTAGCAAAAATTATATCCATGAATAAAAAACACTAACTTTTCATAATTTTGACCAAATTGCTTTTCAGAAAGTTTTATAATTTAAAATTATTTTTAGCAATTTCACATCATTAAAGTAATCATGAAGATGAAAAAGTATAGATGGGTAGATATATGTAGTTATATATCTATATACACACATACATACATGCATAGATACATATATACAGTGGGAAGTTTGGTATCTGCAAATGGAATAAAAATATTATTTAATTTATTAATGAGATGGAAGAAGACCTATACTTTTAATTTCTTTCTTATTCTGAATGAGGGTTTTCAGTTCTTCCAATGTTTTATGTTTTGTCCAATAAATCAATCCAGGAATTTCATGCTTATTTAGTTCTTTCTTATCTTAACATTAGTTACTGCTCTGGCCAGTGTTGCTCAGTAGATAGAGCACCCCAGGACCTGGTCGTGTGCATGTGGGAGGCACCAATAGATATGTCTCTCTCAGATTAATAAAGTGATCAATATTAGAAAATAGGAAAGCTTAGTTTCTATAATAGAACGGAACAAACTGAGTTCATATTTCATCTATTTTACATTTAATTGGACCAAGACAAAAATATGGCGTCCTCTCTCTACCTCTCTGTCTCTCTCTATCTCTCTCTCTGTCTCTCTCTCCCTTTTCCCACACCTCTTCTCTCCTTTCCACTCTAAAAGGAAACACACACAAAACAAAACAAAACAAAACAATCCTCAGGTAAGGATTAACAAAACAAACAAAAATAATAAATAAAAAAATAGTGATATCTTTTTCTTATATTTTCACTTCTCTGGCTTACATTTATCATTTTACACTTTATAGTTCATCTGGAATTTAAATATAAATAAGGATCTAATTTTATTTTTAAATGAAATTAATTTTCTTATAAAAAACAAATCTTTGTTTTCCTCATTAGTTTTCAAATTTCCTTACTCTGTATAAATGAACACACATCTGCACCCACATCCAGGATCACCTCTAAGATTATCTTTTTGTTGCTTATTTGTAGCATTTTTTAAAAAAAGTTATAAATATACAAATGGAATTCTTTCCAGTCATGATCCTTCTCAGAATTTTTCTTAGATACTTTCTCTTATTTATTCTTTCAGATAAAATTTAAAAGCATTACTTCAATAAAATACTCAATTGTTATTTTCTCGAAGCTTGCACAAAGTTTACAAATTTGTTCTCAACGAATTGACATTTATGCAATAATTAGTCTTCTCATGTAGTTGCATGAGGCTCTGAGGAATTGCACAACTAACTAAGGAATTTAATAATCGAAAGAACTCACATCTGGTGGGAGATGGAGAAAATAAATATTTCTTCTGTCCTGAATATAAAGTGAAATGATTGTCCAGTCCTCTGTGTGGATGAAGCCTGTCTCTGAGGCAAAGAGAGCTGGTAAATCTGCAGGAATGATGCATATTTCAGTAAAGCCATAGTTGTGTCTTGGTCCTATTAAATATAAAACAGATGAAATACGAACTCAGCTTGTTCCATCCTGTTATAGAAACTATGCTCTCCTGTTTCTAATATTGATCACTTTTAGCTGAACCAGAAAACATTTTATATCACAGTACTTATTGATTGACTTTGCTGAAATGAATGTTAGTATATTCTAGTTTTAAACATTTACTTTAGAGCTATGGAAAAAAGTTGGAACATAAGTTTTTAAGGATTTAACTGGGAAGACTGGAGGGTCAGGCATCAAATAGCTCATTTTGTCAGAGTGAGTGTTTCTGTGAGTCTGGGAGGAGATCATAAGTGACATCTCCTCCTGTTTCCATATTGCAAAGGGATGTCCTGGCCTTTTCATTTTCTCTCGGATATATATCAGGCCCTGGATTCCCACTTAAGAAGCTTGGTTAGCATGCTATTCCTCTAAGTTCAGATAATCAACAATTACCTGGTTTACACAGACTACTAAATTCTAGGTGAATTGCACAGAATACGCCAGTGATAGCGAACCTATGACACGTGTGTCAGAGGTGACAGGCGAACTCATTCTTTTGGTTGATTTTTCTTTGTTAAATGGCATTTAAATATATAAAATAAATATCAAAAATATAAGTCTTTGTTTTACTATGGTTGTAAATATCAAAAAATATCTATATGTGACACGGCATCAGAGTTAAGTTAGGGTTTTTCAAAATGCTGACATGCCGAGCTCAAAAGGTTCGCCATCACTGGAATACATGCTCAATAATCTGGACTGAATGAAGAAAAATAAGTAGATGTATAAGCAAAATTAAATAGATAGATAGATAGATAGATAGATGATAGATAGATAGATAGATAGATAGATAGATAGATGATAGATAGATGGATGATAGATAATAGACAGTAGATAGATGATAGATAGGTAGATATAGATAGGTAGATGATAGATGGATAGATGCAGGAAACTGCAGATGGGATGTATTTGCTGATAAGAGAAGACATTAGGAAGTTTCTATGAGTCATTTTGTTGATATAACAAGAAATATGGGCATGGATATATTAACTCAGGATAATGAATGAAACTAAATAGAAAAACGAAGTAGTTTAATTTTTAATGAACACTATTGCACAAATATTTAATGAGCTCATTATGTGAACAAGGTACTTTCTAACTGTTAGGCATTTAGCAATTAAAATCACAAACAAGTTCCTGTTTACATTCTAGCGTGTGAGTACGGTTTTACAGTATAGTCTTCTAGTAGATCTTCAAATCTGTGTCATGATGAGGATGAGAAGAAAGAATATGTGATCAAAGAAATGCTCCTCCAGGAAAATATGTATATTGGAAAGCTTGATTTTGGCTAATAATCCTGATTGCAGGGAGTTATGCAGAGTGCTTACCAATTATTTCTAAACATCATGGAATAAAAGACTTTTTTATATCTACAGACATGCCAGAAAATTAATTTATGTTTGTATAGGCTCACATTTCTAAATATTCTTTCTTATTTTAGCATTTAAATTAATGAATATGTTAGCACTGGAATTAACTAGAAATAACATTATTTTGATGTTTTAAAAATCTAATGGAAATCACTTGGTATTATATACCTGCTGTTTCAATAAAGTTGTGGTTGAGGTTTATGTTTCCATAATTTATACAAAAGGATTTTATAGAATACAAAAGAATTTCAATTACATGTACACATTGTTTATTTATCACCACAGTAATTTAAACAGTATTATCTCTGCACTTTACATATTATAATCTTGAAATGCAGCCTTTACTTACAAATTCAAATTGCTCAGAAAAATATTTTCAAAAAGTTACCAAGATTTAATTTCGTGTCGATCACATGTTGACAGTGTTCTTGGCAGTGATATATTTATGTGTAAATAGTGCCATAATAATATTGAATAATAGCACATATATGAATAGAGATAGAAATATTGTAAAGATAATAGATATATGCATAGGATAACTGAAATAACATATTATACAATTTAGTTATCTTTCTGATAAACAAATGGAAATTCAAATAACCTCAGTCTCAAATTTACCATGTAAATTTGAAATAGTTATACATAATTGTAATTCAATTGTCATTCTCTACTCAACATAGTCATGTATTGTGTGTCATATTCAATTATCACATTACTAGAGGCCTGGTGACGGATTTGTGCACTGGTGGGATCCCTGGGCCTGGCCTGTGGGGAACAGGCCAAAAACCAGCTCTCTGACATCCCCTGCAGGGTCCTGAATTGTGACATGGTACAGGCAAGACCAAGGGAACCCACAGGTACATGATCAGGACCAGGGAGGGTCCGTGGGAGGGCTCCAGGATATATCCAGCCCGCCTAACCCAGTCCTGATCAGCCAGACACCAGCAGCAAGCTAACCTACCAGTCAGATCGCCTGCCCCCTGGTGGTCAGTGCGTGTCATAGCAACTGGTTGAATGGTTGAACAAATGGTCAGACACTTAGCATATTAGGCTTTTATTATATAGGATGAAATGCATAATTAGCATGGTCATACGTTAACAAAACCAAATGATATATTATTACATTTTTGTGAGTAGCAAACCTCTAGTCCATGTTAGAAATACTGTAGAAAATTTAGGAAGGCTTTATATATTGAATGCTTTACAGTTTATTTGTTGGCATCCATAGCTGAGTAGGTAGATATTTGTCAGATGACATTTGAGGTAGATCTTAAAACTCTAGTAAAAAATTTATAGAGCAAGATGTGAAAGGGTGGTGGGTGGTGGTGGTGGTGAAAAGCACCGTGGACGTCAGAAACCAAATAAACTGAAGTGCAGAAGCAGGAAAATTCCACTGAACCTTGGATACTACCTCTTAGCTCTACTGAAGGTAAATCAATATGTCAGTGAATATGAGGCTAAGGACAAACTGATGGTATAGAATTTTTAATATATTTGGAGAACAAATAGGACCCTTGGGACTTTACACCTTCAGACCATAAAGCTGTGTATTTAAACTATAAAAAGAAAACGCAACCATATGCTGCCTTCAGAAGACACATCTAAGCTGCAGAGACAAATATAGACTCAAAGTGAAAGGGTGGAAAATGATTCTCCAAGCAAATAACATCCAAAGAAAAACAGATGTAGACCTATTTATATTTGACAAAATAGATATGAAGATTACAAAGGTAACAAGAGGCAAAGATGGACATTTTATAATGATAAAAGGCACAGTACATCAAGAAGACATAGCATTTCTCAATATATATGCACCCAATCAGGGAGCACTGAAGTATATAAAGCAACCCCTGACAGAAGTAAAGAAAGAAACAGACCAAAACACAGTCATAGCTGGGGAACTACATACTACGGACAACTCTAGACAGATCATCCGAACAGAAAATCAAAAAAAAAAAATCAGTGTTAAATGACACATTAGACCAAGTAAACATAATTGACATTTATAAAACATTTCATCCCAGAATATCAGATTATAGATTCTTCTCCAATGCACATGGAACATTCTTAAAGATAGACCATATTTTGGGTCACACAACTAGCCTCAACAAGTGTAAGAAGATTGAAATAATAGCAACATATTCTCTGACCACATGCTTTGAAATTAGAACTCAGTGGCACAAAGGAAGTAAACAAACCCACAAGCATTTGGAGATTAAACAACATAATATTAAAAAATGACTGGGTCCTAAAAGAAATAAAAGGTAAGGTCAAAAGATATGTAGAGACAAATGAGGATGACAATACAACACATGAAAACCTTTGAGATGCAGCGGAAGCAGTAATAAGAGGGAAGTTTATATCATTACAGGCCTATCTCAAGAAACAAGGGAAATCTTAAGTAAAAAACCTAACATTACATCTTAAATAACTAGAAAAAGAAGAACAAAAACAACCCAAGGTGAGAAGAAGAAAGGAAACAATAAAAATTAGAGTAGAATTGAGTGAAATAGAGAACAAAAAGACTATAAAAATTTAATACAACAAAGAGCTTGATCTTTGAAAAGATTAATAACATTGACAACTCCCTGGCTAGACCCACCAAGGAAAAAAGAGAAAATACTCATATAAACAAAATCAGAAATGAAAGAAAAGTTACCTCAGACATCACAGATATGCAAAGGATCATACTAAAATCTATGAAAGCCTATATGCCACTGAATTCAACAACCTAGAAAAAATGTGTACGTTTCTAGAAATATATAACCTTCATGAATGCACATGCAAAATCCTGAAGAAAATACTAGCAAATCAAATGCAACAACACATTATAAAATAATATATCATGAACAAGTGGGGTTCATTCCAGCAGCACAAGGATGGTTCAACATGCACAAATAAAACAAGGTAATATGCCATATTTACAAAAGAAAGGATAAAAATCATATGATCTTATCAATAGATGCAGAAAAAATCACTTGATAAAAGACAACATCCATTTATGTTTAAAACACTCAATAAAGTGGGTGTAGAAGGAATGTATCTCAAAACAATAAAGGCCGTATATAACAAATCCTCAGCTACTATTATACCCAACAGTGTAAAACTGAAAGCTTTTTCTCTTAAACCAGTATTAAGGCAAGGATGCCCACTCTCATCACTCTTATTCAACATAGTTCTGGAAGACCTAGGTATAATGAGATACCACCTCACATCTGTTAGAATGCCTATTATCAATGAGACAGGTAATAACATGTGTTGGAGAGGTTGTGGAGAAAAAAGAACCCTCACTAACTGCTGGTGGAAATGTAAAGTGGTTATAGCCACCATGGAAAATAGTATGGCAGTTCTTCAAAAAATTAAGAATAGAGGTATCCTATGACCCATCAGTGCCTTCTCTGGGTATCTACTGGCAAAACTAAAAAAACACACACATTTATTCACAAACATATATGCAATCCTATGTTCATTGCAGCATTAGTCATGGTGGCCATGACATAGACAACCAAGGTATCCTTTGATAGATGACTGGGTAAAGGTTGTATATATATATATTGTGGAATACTACTCAGCCATACTAAACAATGCAATCCTGCCATTTGCAACAGCATGGGTGGACTTTGAGAATACTATGCTAAGCGAAATTAGTCACAAAAAAGTTAAGAACCATATGACTTCACTCATATGTAGGATATAAAACTGAATCTTAGACACACAGACAACAGTGTGGTGGTTACCAGAGGGGCAGGACTTTGGATAGTAAAGATACAGTTCAGAACTTCTCCCTCCAACAGAAAGGAAATGTAAGGAATATCCTATCTAATAATAGACAAATAGGGTAATTGACCATACCTCCGCTACGCTTCCCATTAGCTAATCAAGGCGATATGCAAATTAACTGCCAACCAAGATGGCGGCCGGCAGCCACACAGCTGAAGTGAACAAGAGGCTCGCTTGCTCCAGTGATGGAGGAGGTCAAGGTTCCCCACCTGCCGCGGCCCAGCTCTGAGCTCCAGAAGCAACAATGTTGCAATTATAGAAGCTAAAACAACCCCAGATATTACCAGGTGCAAACAGCCATCAGCCTGTCACCCAGGCTGGCCAGGCACCCCAGTGGGGACGCCCACCCTGATCCGGGACACCCTCCAGGGCAACCCAGCCAGCCCCGACCCATGCACCAGGCCTCTATCCTCTATAATAAAAGGGTAATATGCAAATGACCCTAACAGCAGAACGACTGGGAATCACTGTTCACTATGACACACACTGACCACCGGGGGGCAGACACTCAATGCAGGAGCTGCCCTCGGGTGGTCAGGGTGCTCTCACATGGGAGGAGCTCTGCTCAGCCACAAACCAGGCCGATGGCTGCTAGTACAGCAGTGGTGGTGGGAGCCTCTCCTGCCTCCTCAGCAATGCTAAGGATGTCAGACTGCAGTTTAGGCCTGCTCCCTGCTGGCAAGTGGACATCCCCCAAGGGCTGCCAGGCTGCCAGAGGGATGTCTGACTGCCATCTTAGGCCCAATCCCCCGCGGAGCAGGCCTAAGCCAGCAAGTGGTCATCCCCTGAGGGGTCTCAGACTGTGAGAGGGCACAGGTTGGGCTGAGGGATGCCCCCCACCCCCGAATGCAAAAATTTTTGTGCACAGGGCCTCTAGTTGAGAGATATTTGGGTAGGTCTTTGCTCCCGCTTGGGTCCATTTCAGACTCTAGCTCTTGTCCCCAATAAACTATCAAGCACAGATCTTATTTTCAAAATCCTCAATACCCAACAGCAGTCCATCCGAGGAATGCCTGGCATCACTGACTTCCAGTACTTAAGGTTTCCTCCCTTTCCTGATTGGGCTGATGTAGGGATCTATCTCCTGAGGCTTGTTCAGGCTGCAATCAGGCATGTCTCCATTTGTAGAGGCAAATCTCTGCAATTGCTTCTTTATTTACTTTAAAATGGGAATCTGCTCCAAATGAATAGACACATTAGGATATGTCCTTACTTGGGGATTTATCTTTCACATGTTTAAACACGATATTTATACATTATTTTTGTAGAATAGTGCATTTGACATGAAATATTTATTTCCAGTTTTAATGACTACCTTGCTTTCAGACTTGAGAAGAGCATATGAAATTGTTTTCCAACAAAACATTTTATAAGTAGCCATGTGCTATCTTGAATATTAAATGTGGAGTCTCTCTTTCTTTCACCAAAAAGCAAAAAACAAACATTTAATATACATCTGCAACATCACATTGAATGGAAGATATTGAAAAGTACCTAAAAGCCCAAAGGCAAATAACTACATGATAAAAAGTCCTAAAATATAAGGAAACTGTATTTTTTTTTAAAATTTAATCTTCTAATGGGGTACTGTAGTAAGCTATCTCACCAATTTAATAAATCTATTTCTAGCTCATACAATCAGAACTCTTGACTTACATTTATCTTTGTACATATGTAAAGCCTATCACAAAGGACAGATGTTAAAACACTACAACCCTTTCATGAGATTATATTGCTTCTGCAAAGGTTATTTATTCTATAAATAAAGCTAATTATAGTCGCAAATCTTTCAAGAGATGTACTTAACTATTTCTAAAATGATATAAGAAAATTTTAAGAACTTAAGACTGAAAGATTGCACTTAAAAACAAAGTCCCAAAGCTATTTTAAAAATTATTTCTAATGCTTAATGATATTGCTTTAGGTGTCTCTCACTAAATTTGCAAGAGGAAATAAGTGCTTCTTCATAGTCATCTCATATAGGCTTATGGTTACACAATTTTAATGTATTTCTTTATAGTGACATACACTTCTAATAGCAAAAAAACCCCACAAAAAAAAAACACCCAACACACCACATTTCTACATATTTAAGGATCCTTTTGATTTTGTACATTTTAAGTATTTAATAAATGTGATGCATGTGAAAGGTTAAAGTTGGTAGCATGCAGGGGGCAGGCTAATAGCCATCTCAGATGATGAATGAAGAAAAATTAAGGAAAAGGCGATGGGGGATGGGAATATCCATAGGGGAGGGCTGCACAACACTGAGCCACATGGTATTGGGTCTATGATGGCAGCAAAAACACACTTGGGACAGTGGAACAAGGAAGGGTATAGATTAGAAGAAGCAACAGGAGAGCCTAGGTGGGGCTGCTTTGGCTCACTGGGAAGTCAGAGGAAAGGGGGTCTTGGAGACAGGTTCAGGGGGTGAGCCTAGGAAGAGCTGCCACTGCTCATTGCTCCCCTGGTTGCAAGTCTCATGGAGTCCCTTAGAGGTTGGGGGGCATGTGCTAGTGGGGGAACGGCACAGGTGTGCTCCTTGGAGGGAGAGTGCTCAATGGGTCCTTTCTCCTGAGCACATTTATCTCTCTCTTGCTGGAGGAAATTTCAGGGGAGGGTCTTATTAGAAATTCATCAGCTTCCCAGGTGTGCTCTTTCAGAGTCGTGCTCTCCACTGATTGGTTGGTGCCAGGGCAGGGGTCATTAGTCAGTGTAGCTGGTCCTGAGGCAGCCCAGATGCTGTATTGCTTGTCTAGTTTTGCTGCTTTTCTGGCCCTGGAGTTGAAATACAACTGAGGCTGATGTTATCTGTAAGGAGGAAATGGTCAGGGGTCCAAACTTGGCGACCAGCGAAATGAAAGATCAGGGGTCCAAACCACAGGACCAGTAGTGACATGTTCCGGGAGGATAGGTTAGCCTGGGGGCGAGGTTCTTATTTTCCCAGTTTTGCCCCTTGCTAGGCATCTGGGGCTGTCTGCCCTGGTGAGTTTCTGTATCTGGCAATCATCCTTGTTTTGCTCCTGTCTGTCTAATAGTATGTGTGATATATATTATCTTGTAAGATATAGAGTTCATGCCCTGATGGCATGGATCAGTGGTTGAGCATTGACCTATGAACCAGGAGTCACATGCCTGGATTGGGGCTCTATCCCCAGTGCGGGGTGTACAGGAGGCAGCCTATCAATGTTTCTTTCTCATCATTGATGTTTCTACCTCTCTCTTCCTCTCCCTTTCTCTCTGAATTAATAAGAATATATTAAAAAATAAATACAGAGTTCAGGCTAACTTAAGAAGTTACATTATTTAAAAATGGAGGCAATGATCTATAAAATGTCCATATTTTGTTTAAAATCAGTTGCTATTTTTCTCAGAAAGTAACTGATATAATATTTGCCTCTTAGGAAAATTAAATTACTAACCATTAATTATAGTACTCTGAATGAACTATTCTCAGTGGATTTGTATCAACTATCTACGGGTATTTGGCATAGGAGATATGGTCATGTAGCTACATTGTAAAATAAAGAAAATTAAGTTATGATAGATTATATCTTAAATTTATCTAGTATCTTTCTGTAAAGTCACTTTTTAATTTTTTTTTCTCAACAGTCTCCTGCAGGAGATAACCCAGAGGTATTTTTTTAAGGCACAGACAGTTTGAAATATAGGCCTGAGATCTTAATGTCATTTACAGAGTTGGAATTAAAATCAGCTTCACTCTTAGTCAAGCTCTACTTCATTACTATTGAGTCTGCCTTTGTAATTCTAAATTATGTAGCAAAGCAATATAAATGGAATGTGCTTATCTTTAGAAGACAGGGATTTAAAACATTCTGAACTTATACTATCCTATGTGTTGTAAATTTTTGAACCCTTAATTCACTGAGACATCCTATATAATAAAGAGGTAATATGCAAATTGACCATCACTCCCTTGCACAAGTCAGACATCCTTCAAGGGATTCCAGATTGGAGAGGGTGCAGGCTTAGCTGAGACACACACACACACACACACACACACACACACACAAACACACACACACAGACACACACACACACACATGCATGAATTTCATGCACCGGGCCTCCTGTCTATATAATAAAGAGCCAGGGTTGTAAAGTACACAACAACCAAAGGCTTGACCATACCAGGCTAGGAAGCTGAGGGAGCGGGAGCTGATCAATCAGTGGCAGCAGTGACTGGCGAGTGGCTGAGAGGCAGATCTCCTGGTCCCTCCTCCTGGCCCTCAGACCCCAATCAATTGGTGGTGGAGGTGGGGCGGAACTAGGGACTGGCTTCCTTAGTAGTCCTCTAGTTTCAATCCCAAGAGGACAGGCCATACACCAATGGACCAGCGCTGCTGGCAGGATCCTGACAGCGCTGCCGGCCTACTGGAACTTGGCCTCGGGCATAGACAAGGGGTAGGCTTCCTCTAAGAAGGAGCTGGATCCTAAAGAGTGAAAGCCAATAAAATTGAATAAAACACATCCTTTGAATTCTTATGGCAAGGAATATCATATTTCTTTGCCATAAGAATACTATGTCAAACAGAAATAGTATTATTGCCACAGACTAAAGGACCCTCAACAGAAAAACAGTCAGAATAATAGTTTGAGATCAAGTACTTCAAATTAAAACCATTTTTTTTAGCTTTCTTCTGCTATTTATTTGGTATCTATCCAAAATCTATGTGCATATGGGTCAAATGATTTATTTACCTAGGAATACATTTTGCAATCAATTTACCCTACAGCCTTTTAGAGTAAGTTATATTGCAAAAAATTAGATGTATCCTGGGTAAAATACTGATTTTTTTCAATGAATAAGATGGTAGATTGGTAACACCTGTTTTTTAAGTTTTCCAACAGAAACTCTCTGTGCCCTTTCTCTGCAGTGTTGACCTTTCAGGCTTAGTATATTTTGTGTATTTATTTGTCTTTATTTTGGATATTGGATGTAGCTGACCCAGATCTTTCTCTTTTGTTTATCCTCACCTGAGGATACATTTATTGATTTTTATTTTTATTTTTAAAGAGAGAGGAATGGAGAGAGCCAGGGGGAGAGATAAATGTTGATATGAGAGAGCAACATCACCTGTTTGCTCCCTTATGTGCTCTGACAGGATCAAACTCACAACCTAAGTATGTGCCCTGAGTGGTAATTGAAGCTTCAACCACTTGGTGTATGGGACAGTGCTCCAATCAGCTGAGCCTCCTCTCCAGGGCACAGGTTTGCTTTTAGAGGGGAAAAAATTCTAGGCTCAGACAGTTCTCGCTAAGACCATTTACCTGAATAAGTTTAATATTTGATTACAAATTTTCACTAAAATATTTTATATCACAGATTTGGATTTTAATGCTATGTCCAGCTACCAAGACCATAAGTTAATATAAACCTGTTATAATTTAGTAAACAATATGATCATTTTATTCAAGTATCAAGAGCCTGTAACTTTTGTATAGTAAATTTATTTCTCTAACTAATCAAAATGTTACAGTGAGACCAAGCCAGAGCACTGCAGCAGTGACTTTAGATTAAAATGTTTTGGTCCCTGAAACTTTTATATAATTGGAAAATAAATAATAACCTGAAGTCACAAGGGCTTACACCAAAATGAAATTGGAATTGTCATTTTCCACTATAATGTTAATGGTTTGTTTGAGTGTATATTGATACATTAGGTGACTTGCACCCAAGGATTCTTAACTTGAATAAGTACTATAACATGGTCAAAAATAAACCAACCAATATCATTGAAACATACCGTGTCTAGAAAGAGTTTTCAGAGAGACTATCTTCATAATTAGCTAAAAATATGTTGAGATTTTTCCATTAAAATAACAGATCATTGTTTTTCATATATGCTGTATATTTAAGGGTTTCTTTTTATCTAGTACATATTAAAATACAAATTATTCTCAGGAATGAAATAATAAATATATATATGCATTAAAATAGGTTTTCACAATTAAAATGCTTTATGCAACCTAATTAATCTTTATGACCTTCCTCTGAAGTAATCCTTATTGTAGAGATGAGACACAGAATGGTTTATCTACCTGCTTATTGACATCTAGATGAAGAGATGGAGTGCAGTTTAATCATCTATATTTATTTCTTATTTATTCCTGGGTAACCCCATCTAAATAGCCAACCTTATGAATTGATTTAGGGATTAAAGAATACTATATGTCTGGTTATACCTTTTTATTATTTTAGAAAAAATTTAACAACACAAATATGAATATTTTCATTAAAATAAAATTTCAAATAAAACAAACAGTATAAGGCAACCCCAAGTGTGATGTTGAGTCTCAAGCAGTGATTGCATAAACATATTATATGTACAGTACCCGACTTATTTTTGTGTCTCTAAAACCCTATGATTTTTGGAATTTACATTCCAAGAAGTGTATGTAATTAAGCTGATATTACACAATAAACTTTCATTTTAGACAAGAAATATTTTTACTTTCTTGTGCAATTTATAGAAATCTAAATAAAAGCAAAAGATAAATGTATTGTTCTAATAAATTAGTCTCACATTAGTGTGCCTTTAAGTATTATTTTTGTACTAGAGTTGTGGAGCATTGCCTACTGTCAAAAAAAATTAGGTTACCTGGGGATGAGTACTCTCTAATGGCAAGATCACCAGACTGTCATGGGTGAGCCTATTTCTATTCTTAGAATCACCCAATAATGCCCATCCTAATCTGCAAGACTTTTTAACAGTCTTCACTTTTGTTTCTTAAGTTGTAAAAATAGAGTTCAATTAAACACATTTTTTTTTACTAGCAAAGTAATGTAAGGGAACAAGGGGGACATAAAAAAGAACACAAGAGACCTCCTTAAGAGACCAAGTACCTACTGGGAATTCATTATAAAAACAACTATTCTAATAAAATCATAGAATTTATAGAATTTAAAGAGCAGGGATAACTTTCAGATGGTGATAACTGATATAATATACCTAAATGGAAGTAAGGTGGCATTTAGAAGATTTTGAAAATGATAGGACATTGGTTGTTAGAAGTGATAAGGGGAAGGATGAGGTAGGTGGAGGGATCAACAAAAGCTAGGGACCTGACAGGTGTAAGACATGTGATGGTAATGACGGGGTGCGTGGAGTGCAAAGAGCATTCTGAAACTAATTGTGAAAGTCTTTGAAGACCAGGCTAAAAAGTTTATTTTCCAGGCAATGGCTAAAAATTGATGTTTTAAAGGGTGGGTGTAGATAATTATCTAATATAGGGTTGCTGCTATTGAAAGATGCTTTCAGATTTAAAGATTTGAAATGGGATAATGGCTGTAAGAGTTGAAAGACTATATAAATATACCTTTTTTTCAATATCTGACTATCTATCTATCTGCCTCTAAATATATATTCAACAGTTGAACCACTCAACCTCTGAACTAGATAGATAGATAGATAGATAGATAGATAGATAGATAGATAATATCTAGATCTATGTATCTATATCTATATCTATTTATATCTATATCTATATCATCATCTATCTATATCATCATCTCTATCATCAGCTATATCTATATCTATTTATAACTATCTATATCATATTTATATAAATAAATTCAAAATTTTAAAATAAATATTTTATGTAATTATACATTATAACTAATGATTTTAACTCATTTATGTAAAAATATGGACTGTTTTATTTTTTATCAAGTTTTTCTTTTCCTTTTCTGATCTCAGTGTTCCTCATTTAATCATTCTGTTAAGGATTCTTGAGTTTTTCTCTTGACCAAATATAATAAGTCTCTCTGACATCTTAGGATACTGAGTATGTTTTTATTGAGTAACTGACAATTTGATAAATTTCTGGACTATTGTATACACATGTACATATATATTTGGAAGTCCACAAATAAAAAATGATAGGAAGACATTTTAAAGAGTAAGGGATTTTACATTATTTAAAGAAAATCTATTGAAGCATAAGGGAATGAGGCCTTTAAGCCCTGCAGTAATACAAACAATTCCATTTTTAAGGCTGCAGCTATAAGGAAAATCTGTTCTTAAAATCAATTTATTTCCAAATAGTGTCTGATTCTTTTGTATGTAGCAGTCATACCTACACATTTTAGTTGTGTTGCTGTAAGCAATCATTTTGTTTGTATCTGACTTGGACTGTTTGTTCCTTAGGGTAAAATCTTTGTCTTTTTATTATTCCGCACAATATTTTGGAGAGCCTTAGAATCCAAGAAACACAAGAGTTTTAAAGAACTCAGAAAGTTATCTATTTCAACCTCCTGGCTAATAAAAACCTCTGTGATGCTCCTGGCTTCTAATTCTTGTGTTTATCCTTGAAAATGCACAGTGCGCTCCCTCCATTCCAGCCCATCTCATTATTATGCAGTTCTCAGGATTAGAAAGTTCATTATTAATTGGGCTGAAAGTTGCCTCATTTTAACTTCTAAACATTGGCTCTTTACTTTCTTGAGAAACACAGGAGTCTAGTTCCTCTTTATATAACAGGCTTTCAAATATTTGAGGACTATTGTCAGTGCCCTGGAAGAAAGTGAATAGTACATGTGAGTGATAAAGTGTCAGGTTTGCTGTTTGTCTTCTTTTGTTTACTTATTTATTTGCCTTCCAGCTAGAAATCCTCAGAAAAATGGGACTAACTATTAGAAAACTTTTATTGGTTTACACTGCATTAATGTGGGTTGGTTTTTCCTCATAAGGAAATTTCTGCTGGAGTTGCTTATCGCCAGCTGGCTCATTTCTTATTTATTTATTTATTTATTTATTTATTTATTTATTTATTTATTATTTATTTATTTTAACATTCAACTAAAGGCATAATGGAGAATTTAAGAAAACCAAACAGCAGAATTCAATTTACTAATATTTAGTATTTTTGCCTTTAATTAGCCTTTATTTAATATGAAAATACATTTACTATAAAAATCACCTCTTACTGCATTTCAGTACTGACATGATATTTGGAGAAATATTTCCCAGTCATATCGAAATGTAATATGAAGAAACAAAGAAGACAGAGGTTGATTTCATTTAATAAATTGATGTGTCAGTATCAGAAAGTGGAGACAATAGCACATCAGTTATGCCCTATGTTAGTTTTGTGATTCTGTTCTCAAGAGATTATTGCTATAACTCAACGAGAACAAGAACAACAAAACGAACAAGCCAAAAAACTCGATTAATGAATAGGCAAAGGAGTTGAATAGACATGCCTCTGAAGAAAATATACAAATTGCCGGTAGGCACACGTTTACCATCACCAGGCATTAGGTAAATCCAAACTAAAACCATAAGGAGATAGCACTTCACCACCTCGGATGGATATTATAAAGACCCTGCAGCATTACAAAATGGAAACAGGCAAGAAAACAAATCAATAACATTTCCAGCTGTGGGTCAGGCCAATACACAACCTTGATAGATCCATTTTAGGGGTTCTGAAAGTTGTCTTGAGCATTCTGAGGAAGGCTTTTCTCTGTGGTGTCATAGGCTGCTGGGTCAGTTTGCAACAGGACATGCACTTCTTTGAGCCACAACCCCTTGCCAATTCACAAGGACTATTGGTAGATGGCTATCTAGTGATTTTTATATATGTTTTGTTCTGCAGGTATTGCCTTTATTCTTGGATTCTATATGTTGAAGCAAAATTAGGTCAATTCTATCAGTAATAATTTTAAAGTGATATCTTTGAGATGGTTTTATTCAATGAGATACTCTTAGATGAATGTCAGAAACCTCACTTTTTTTCTATCAGTGATGTGCAGTTTGCTGTGGGCTTTTATAATTTTCTGAAACTGATGACTCGATTGCTTTGGGGAAATTCACATGCAGATTTTACCTCGAAGAGTCAAAAAGCATTGCTAAATGATGGATCAAGTGTAATGGGATTAAGGATTTTTTTCCATTCTTTTTATATTAATTAACCATCATAAAGAGAGAAACTAATCACCCTGTCCCTGACGAATGCTCTGAAGGCTTTTGATATCTGTTTGATGAAACTATCACAAAAGATAAAACTGGAAAAATTATTTTCTTCTTTAGATACGCATATAAGACTATAGTTGGCAAGATATGACTTTCTGAAACCCAATAAATATGAAGTGATGAGATGCCACCTCAAATAGAGAGCAAAACTTAACAGCTATCTTTGATGTTAAAAATGTATGATAACTATGTTTCTAAAATTAAAGGCTTATGGCCCATTAATCAGACTCTACAGTCATAAATCTGGGACAAATTGAACTTTGGCTGAAGGAGGGCCTGTGTGTACAAGACAGTATGTGCTCCTTATCTATCCATGGCAGTAGTTTGTCTCTCATGCTTAGATCTAACAGGTCCTGAGAAATAGGAGCTGCTTGAGTTTTTAAAATAACAGGAATATTTGTTCATCTATTGTGACTCACTTCTATATAAAATACAACCATTTTCCTTTTTTCAGTTGTTCCATGTACCAAGTGATACTCCAGAACCACTGGGGAAGAAAGAAAGATCTCATTAGCCCCTCGTGGTGCAGGGGTTAGGGGCCATTTTCTTTCAAGCTAATTTTTTATTATATGCTCTTGATTACAGATTTAATATTAGACATTGAAATAATTTGACCATACTAATTAATGTTCAGATAAGTCCATAATGTTATATCCTGTACCTAGTTTGCTACATCCTGGGAATGATAACAGATTTTTTGACACTAGAAGACATATAAACATAGAGGACAGTATTTTTCCCTCCATATATGTTGTTGAGCAATAAGTGTAGTACTTCGTGTAATGTGTATTTCAATGGCTAAAATTAAAATGATTTACCTAGGAAGTCCAACCAACTATAACCTGAAGAACATTTTTCACTTTTCTTGAATTTTTATAATTGCTAGATATTATATGTGAGATGTATTAATTACTAGAGAATTTAAACATTTGTGTATAAAATATTGCTTGGAATAATACCTTTAGATTATTATAATAACTATAAGTTATTAATAAATTATTTGCTGAATTATGTTCTTTACTATATCTTTTTAGAAACACTTTACCTATTAATCAGTAATACATTATGCTATACTTTTTTAAAAATAAGAAATTAGACAAATTTAAAAATTCTAACAGTAGAGACCCATGTGTCACATAATTTCTTAATTCTGGAGGTTTTTAATAAAAACCTGCAGAAATTTGTAGAAACGGTTATTTTGCTTATGTTTAAATCCAGAGTTTTAATGTAATACTGATCTTTTTTTCATTAGAACATTATGAAAACAAATGAATTTACGAATTTTAGCCATCTGCCATCCAGGAAGCAAGCCCTCACACCAGATCTGCCAGCTCCTTGATCTTGAAGCTATCAGGGTCCAGAGCTGTGAGAAAGAAATGTTTTTTATTTAAATCACTAAAAAATGTTAAGATTAAAAAAATAAAAAATTACCTTTATTTTTGAATATTTAAATGGACCCCATTTATATATGTTTAAGCATTCTTTAGTTACAAAAAAACCTAAAAACCCATTTGTCTGCTTAAAACTCAGGTATCTAATTCAGCTCTGAATGTGTCTTTATGAATAATAAATGCCATGATACTGTGATAACTTCTACAAAAGGAACATAGCACATATTTTACTATTTATATTTGGAATGCTCACTTGAATACTTTAAAAAAGCTTGAATTTTACTTTTGAATACAACATGTACTAATTTTGACACAAATCAGTTAAAATACGTACAGTGTATGTTTCCATGACTAAAAAATTAAATCATATAATCTGACTGACTTTTCCTAATAGTTCAGTTATTATTAATGTGCAAGTGAGCTCTTTTTAACTGCAGTGATGCATTACCTAGTTATGAACTTATCTGATGTCTTCTCTTCTCTTTTTGTTTGATGCTTTTCTGTTTTTTCTTCTTACATTTGTGATATAAAAATAGGTTGCTTTTTAAACATGAGTGCAATGTCAGTGCAAAAAAATATAATTTGCAGATAATTTCTCTAAGTGTTCCCAATATATAGTTTGTAGATTCATGTTATTAGGATAGTATTTTTTTTCTTAATCGACTAAGTGTAGAAGGATGTAGTTAGAAGGTGTTGCTATCTGTTTCAACTCCATATACTGGAGTCTTTAGAGGATAGTTTTGGATAGATTCCTTCCACATATGCTTAGAAATTTACACCAAATGGTCAAACATATGTAATAAAACCTGAAACCCACAACTAAATTTGGTTTCTATTTTGAATATATAGTTCTAAACCAGACATCTTAGTGTTATGTGAGATTATCTTTTTCATTTAATAGGATGTACAAATTCAGCTTCAATAATAGTCCCACAAAATATATTGAGCACCTACTATATGTGAAACAATACTATAAGCACTGGGAGTGCAGATATGTATATATCACGGTCATTGAAACATAGAAATGTGTCATTTTAAATATTATATTACAATCCTATATAATAAAAGCCTAATATGCAAATTGACCGAACAGCAGAATAACAGGTCGCTATTACATACACTGACCACTAGGGAGTAGACACTGAACACAGGAACTGCCTCTGGTGGTCTGTGTGCTCCCTCTGAAGGGGCACTGCTCAGCCAGAAGCCAGGCTCATGGCTGGCGAGTGCAGCTGCGGTGGCGGGATCCTCTCCCGCCTCCACTGCAGGAAGGCAGGAAGGAGCAAGGGGCCCTGCACTGTGAGAGCCCTGGACTGCGAGAGGGATGTCTGACTGCCGGCAGGTGGACATCCTGCGAAGGGTCTTGGACTGCGAGAGGGTGCAGGCCAGGCTGATGGCACCCCCAGTGCATGAATCTCTTGCACCGGGCCTCTAACACATAATAAAACAATATCTTTTTTCTCTTTTACTTTATCTAGCTAGGCAGACAGACAAATAAGCCTAATAAAAAAAGTACAAAAATAGTAGCTTAGATAGGGTTAAGCGCCTCATTGGCAAGATTACTTTTGATATCTGGAAGAAGTGTGGAATTGGAAAATTTCTTCAGGCTGAAAAAAGAAGGTAAAATAGCCCACCTTACTTTTTTCTCAGTTTTCAACTTCTAAACACTTCGATGTCATTTTCTCTTAAATCACAAGTTTAGTTTTTACTATGGCCACTTATAATTCACAAAGTTCGACCGGATTTCTAATACACTATTAGAAAGAATACCTCAAGCTGTAATATTTCTGGAGGTCAACATTGGGCGATACCTGTATCAAAATTTTGGAGTAGATACATTGTTTGGTTGAAGAATAAATAATGAGAATACAATTTAAACTTTAAGTATATAGTGCTATTTTTTATGTAATTCAAATTTTTATTTATCATCTAATACTTGAAATGTAATTCCAAAGAAAGTTTTAGCTGAGATAGAGACAGATACTGAGGGAATTTGTGATGCTCTTACTTCCAAGGTATAAGAGATAGCTCCTAGATGAAAATGTGATGGGAAATTTTTATGGAATTAGGTAGAGGAAAAATAGAGAGTTCATGTTTTATCTCTGAGAAAGTTGTACATAAAATAATCCACAGTAACTGAACAAAGAATTACCAAAAATTCACTTGGCGGGTTTAAATGAATGTAATAATTCTGAATATAAACACTGATTGATAATATAACAAATAATGTGATGACAGTTTTATGAGGTTAATGTAGCATGTGCAAACAAATGAGCATGCCATATCTACTTTAAAAGTCACAGAGGTTGATTTTTAAAATATTGTATTTCATTTTTCAACCACATTTTACATTCAATACCATTCCACGTACAGCAAAATAGACAGAAAACCATGCACTCTACCAAGTGGTACCTGCTGCCCCAAGAACTCACGTGGCCCTATACCCTGTTATCTCAGCATGATTGACTGTATTCCACACACTGCTAACCACATTTCTATGGCTATGCTGGAGCTACCAATTTACACGGCTAAGTCCCTTTACCTTTTTCACCCAGCCCCACAAGCAACCACTGAATATTAAAAATATAATTGCCTTATGACCCAGGAATTCCACTTCTCAGAATATATTTAACGGAACCCGAAACACTAATTCAGAAGAATATATGTACCATTATTTATGTTCATTGCAGCTTTATTTACAAGAACCAATATTTGGAAGAAGCACAAGTGCCCAAGAGTAGATGAGTGGATAAAAAGCTGTGGTACATTTACACAATGGAACATTACTTGGTCATAAAAATGAGATAAGTCTTACCTTTAGTGACAGCATGGATGGGCCTGGAAAATATTATGCTAAATGAAATAAGCCAGTCAGAGGAAGACACATAAATATGATTTCACTTATACGTGGAATCTAATGAACAATATAAACGAACAAACAAAATAGAAACAGATTCGTAGATACAGAGAACAGACTGACAGCTGTCAGAGGAAAGAGGTTGATTTTTATAAGATGAAAATGCAACTGGAGATTTTATTTAAAAAATCTTCCAAGATACCCATTTTATAGTTCTTTAATTCATTCAATTAGTCAATAACATATATTGAAAGACAACTATGGAGTGAGATGAAAAAGGTAAAGAGGATCCATGGTCTTCTGGGGCTTATCTTCCATTGAGATAAAAATTAAACAAGATAATAATTGCAAGACAATAGAGTTATATGAGAGCAAGTGACTTTGAAGAGTAATGAAACGTTTTGAGGAGTTGAAAATTCAATGTAAAGTTATCACTTTTTTGAAAATCTTAGGAAAAACCTTTTTATTGGTAAGGGAATATTCAGTGTAAATTTAGTCAAGGATGGTTAAAGTTCCTTCATGGGTAAATTTACATTTACTTAATCACTATTTTCTTAAACTTTGATAGAAATATCAAAATTCTATAGACAGATTTTATCTATTGATTTCTTTAACAATATTTCATTTATTCTATATGTAGAACATTGCTCTCACCTTACCACATAAGAATTCTTTAGGAAATGTGGGGATACAATGATATAAAACAAATGGCTAAGAAAAAAAAATAAAGTAATATATATTTTCTTTATATATATTTAATATATCACTATTTTTAATAAAGTATGTATATTAAATAATACATGTCATATATGAGTCAATATTTTTAGGAACAAAATGGTAAATTGAATGCTACATCATGGCAAATCTATAAGAAAAAACAAGTTATATATACAGCCTCAAGTACCTTCCCCAAAATATTTATTAATGGCTGTGGTGCTTTCACATATGTCCACAATTCTTTCACACTTCTGCCTCCAAGAAGAGGAGCTTAATTTTCCTCCTCTTGAGTAAGGGCTGGATTTAGTGACCCATTTTAATGGAGTCTGGAAAGAAAAAAAAGAACCATACACTGGAGAAACTTGAATGATACCACCTTAACCAAGACATCTAAATTAACAGTAATGTCACATTGATATGTGTACCCATAATATAATATGATGGGAAGGACATTACATCTTTGTAGAATTCTTCCCTAAAATCCAGAGTCTCATCTATCGCGAGAAAACATCAGGCAATCTAAAATTGAGGAATATTCTGTGAAATAGCTGATCACTACTCTTCAAAAGTGTTAATTACATGGAATCACATTGGAAGAGACTAAGGAAATGTGAAACTAAATGTAATGTGGTATATCAGTTTGGGCCCAAGAATATAAAATTTAATTTTGATTTGTATACTACAAATGTAACATTCTAATATTAGGGAAAACGGTGAAAGGGTATATGGGACCCCCTATACTGACTTTGCATCTCCCTTGTTAATCTAAAATTATTTCAAAATAAGGATTTTAAAAGTATCAATTTTTATGGTTACCTGGTTAAATTTATAATTATGTATACATTTTTTTCTGGTAAAGTCTTTATTTGAAATCTGGAATGTGGAATTTTCTTCCTCTGATAACTTTTACAAGCATGATGTTGCTATTTAGAAGCCAAATTGTATGATTTTAAATTTAGTGACTAATTTTTAGACTTTATCATTCATTTCCCTTAGTAAAAAATAGTGAATGCAGTTCAATTATGTGTTACATTAAAATGGCTTTAAAATGCATGCTATGTATAATTGCAGTTTACATAAGATGCACTCTGAGTCCTCCTTTCCAGATGATGTAAAGAAAAATGATGCTCTCAATTAATACTTAGCTTCTCAGAAATCGCACCAGTGATGCTGAGGAAGGATTAAGGCATCAGAGGCTAAAACCTGCTGAGTGTGGTTATGCATCTGAGATTCATTTACTGAACCATGGATATACTTTTATTTTCCATGAAAAAGTCACTTGTATAAATGAATGCTGCACATGACTATTAATACCAACAAAGATAAAAATAGAGCATGTTTGTGCAAATAATTTTGTTGATCATATCTCTAATTGCAGTCCTCAAATACTATCTTATGATAGGATGATATCTTTTCCAAATTTATTTAAAGATTTCACAAAAATAAAAAGAGCAAGCAATATGTTACATTTCAATGTATATGTAGCTGTGTGTTGGAGAAGCCAGCTGCACAGTGATTTCCATGCCTGGGACACTTCCTAACCTGTTGAGAATTAACACAATCCGACCAGAGCCTCCAGAGAGCTGTTTGCTGAGACAGCTTTTTGAATTAATGGCTATTTTGTGTACGTTCATAAATCTCACTATGTCATATAAGTTTAGCTGTACAGTGTATTTTGAAGTGAGCAATATTTACCTATTAGATATTAGTCCTAGCTAAAACCTGGAGATTGCAGAGCTTATGATGTGAGACCTGATTCGCAGAACACAGTTCCAGAGGAATGAGGGTATTATGATTGTGACAGAGAAAATACAAGAGAATGATGCACTCAGTAAAGTTAATTTAATAAACATTTACTGAGTGGAACATGACTTTTAGAAAAAGTAAAGGCTGTGCCTTTTTTTACATACAGTAATAGATAAATTAAAATATTGTGTTAGCTGGAAAAGGTATGAGAATAAAAATTAAAAGTAACTAGTTATTTTGATGTTTAAATGACAGGGTCTGAATAAAACTGTAAATGGTTGACTAGAGAGTGAAGGAGCGACTTGAGAAAGTAAGATGTGACAGGAGCCAAGAAATGGAAGTGGTTTAATATGTATCTGTGAGAAGCAATCATAGCAAGCACGCTGACCAAGGTATGACAAATGAGAGAGAGACTTGGATTTTTGAGATCAAAGAGGATCAGGAGCATTCTGATACTTGGATTTTTGATTGACAGATTATGTGACCTTTTCTTTAAGAGTTTCAATAGATTCGTGAACATATTTCCTAATAGTTAAGAAGTCGGTAGTTTGCAAAGAAATGCAGGTGTAGACATGTATACTGGTAAATTGGATAATGCAGGAAATGATTGTTGTCTTAAGGTCAGTATTCCTGTAGCTACTGATTACCTTTTAGATCTGAGAAATGACTGATATTTTATTTATTTGTTTTTTTTTCTTTTGGTAATGATAATATACCAATGCATTTCATTTCATTTCACTTATTATTTCCAGTTCTCTGTAAAATATTTGATACAATTCTACTGTGTACAAATTATATTCTTGCCCACTGTGGGTGGTACTAAAATAAACAAAGGTTGAATTGGTCAAGATATTTATCCTAGACCTCAGCCCTCTACCAGGAGGATGAGCTCTATTCAGAACTTTGAGTTGTCCAAAAAGTCCAGGTAGGCTGTGCTTAGCTAAGGGGGAACAATGCCTCTTTTGGTATCCTCAGTAGTACTTTATGACAGATTGGCATTTTGACTTTGAAACAGCCTTACAAAGTGCTGAAGCGTTAATCCTCCTATAAGAGAAACATAACCCTGGCTCCAAGACAGATGACAGATAGGGTATTCTTTTTGACTTTCCTGGGAGAATGTGTTGGAGCACTGGTCTGAGTCCTATGGTGGGAAAAATAGAACACACAAAGGTTCTCAAGAGAAGATGCTCTATCTTTTTTGGCCGGAATGAATCTGGAGACAGTTCCCAGCAGTACTATGACTAATGTTCTTGGAAGCAATGATCTATATATTGATCCAAATAAAGAATATTTATTTTAAGATTGGCATCGAACTACTCTTACTACTTCTCAGGAGAAAAAGAAAATAATGTGGCAGTACTTATTAGAAATAGGAGCCTATGTTTCCCAAAATATAATAGCTTTTTGTATTGCTTAAACTTTGATATAAACAAAAAACAATGACATGTAATAACCAAATATGGTTTTGCATAATCTGCAATATAAACACTTATATGTAGCATTTTGAAAGGTAAATTTACAGTGTTTATCTTAATATCTATACTAATAAAAGGGTAATATGCTAATTAGACCATGAGACCTTCCGGATGTCCTTCTGGACAAAGCCATGGTGGCAGGGCTAAGGAAGAAGCTGTTAGGGGCAATCAGGCCAGGAGTGGAAGGCAGTTGGGGTCGAGCAGGCCAGCAGTGGGGGACAGTTGGAGGCCATGAGGTTGGCTGGGGAGGGCAGTTGGGGGCCATGAAGCTGGCTGGGGAGGGTAGTTGGGAGACATGAAGCCAGCCGGGAGGGCAGTTGGGGGCAATCAGGCAGGCAGGGGAGAAGTTAGGTGTCGATCATGCTGGCAGGGCAGTGGTTGCGGGGTGATCAGGCTAGCAGGCAGAGCGGTTTGGGGCAATCAGGCAGGCGAGTAGGTGGATTGTGAGAGGGATGTCCGACTGCCAGTTTAGTCCTGATTCTGCAGAGATTGGGCCTAAACCGGCTGTCGGACATCACCTGAGGGTTCCCAGATTGGAAAGGGTACAGGCCGGGCTGAGGGGACCCCCCCCACACACACACAAATTTTGTGCACCGGGTCACTAGTGTGTATATAAATAAGCTTATTTACAGTAGTAATGTATAACGTATCTAGACATGGCATGCATACTCTGCACATCCTTTCCCCGGTTGTAACAGTGTTATTTTCTTGACAAATGAAAAAGGAACACATTATTCTTGTTTCTGTATGATGGCATATGAATTTCTTCTACAGTGGAGCCTCTGAGGATTTGGTAAGAACAATTGAAGAGTTGTGAACTGCACTTAAGCATCTTAAAATAAAGTCTTTAATAAGTAGAAGTCATTTGCTTCTCAACTGCTCTTAAGGATAGCAATTCACAAGGGGGGAAATATAAGAATGAATAAATGCTTAATAAATATTTGTTGAATTGAATTGAGTAGGTAATTGATTATTTTTCAACCACAAAAGACATGCTGAAGCTTTTAGAAGGAAGGTATTGTGGCTATTTAGCTCAATCTGTGTAGCATTCAGGAGAGGCTTGGTAGGGGGAAGTCCTTGATATAACAAGGCAGCGCCTCAGCATAGAATTTGATATGACACAGGCATTCGAATATGCTTGTAGAGACATAACTGCTGGCAATATGGAAAATTAAAAATGTATATTTTAAACAAAAACAAAGAATATGACAGTTTCTAACTTATAATACTTGCTTAAGTTCGTTATGAATGTTATTTTTTTCCCTTTACTTTCTGGGTAGGAAATTAGACAGATTCCACTGAATTTATCTAGTTTTAAGCAACTAGGAAAGAGCCTATAGCAAATGGCCTCCCAGCACAGTAGTGAAATAATGTTACTTGTTTTAAAAATAGAAACTTGATTTTAAAAATAGAAACTAGAATCCAATGGTAAAACCCTACAACTAATGAGCAGATAACATAATGACACTAGCAAACCACTTTTAAAAAATCTTATTTTTTTCTTATTTTTTCCTAATGAAACAGAAAAACCTGTAGCTCACTTTTACCTTTTTAGGCATATTTCATTCATTATATTCATTACTAGAGGCCCGGTGCATGAAATTTGTGCACAGGTACGGTCCCTAGGCTTGGCCTGCGATCAGGGCCATCTTCCCCGGCTGCCCACAGGTGGCCCCACAGCCCCGTCGCCATCCACTCTTGGTTCCTCATTTGCCATTGGGTGATGGGAGCCTGATGGCTGGGGGAAGGGACCAAGAGGTCACTGTCACTGGCCCCCGCCCCCACCACAGGTTTCCCTCTGTGTGGGGTGCAACTGGCGGAGCAGGGACCCTGGCCTGGCATGTCCATGTCCCCTGCCACCCACCCCCTGTTCCCTATTTTCCATCAGGCAATCAGAGCCTGCCAGCTGGGGAAAGGGACCAAGAGGTGGTCAGTGCACCTCATAGTGACTAGTGGAGCAGTTGTTCTGGTTGTTCCACCGTTAGGGTCAATTTTCATATTACCCTTTTATTATCTATTTATACTAAACCCTGGGTGTAACACCCTTCATGACCGAGGCTTGACCAACTGGAAGGAAGTCAGTTCTGCAGGGGTTGCCTTGGCAACAGGTGCGCCCTCCCTGAGCTGTTTCCAGTGAGGGCGAGGTTTGAGGCAGGAACCCGCACCCAGAGCGTGGAGGCACTGAGTCCTAGGTCACCGCAGCAACGGCTGAACCCTCCCTGAGCTGTTTTCTGCAAGGCCTGAGAGAAGAACCCACGCTTGGAGTGCCAGGAGCGCCCAGTGCCAAGGTGGAGGCCACAGCATAGTAGAACTCTGTGTCTGCCCCAAAGGGGGCATGGCTGGCCTTCAAACCAGACCCTGACAGGAGGGAGGAGGGAGTCCCATTCCTCACAGAATCTGCTGTTGGATAGCTTGCTGTCAGTGTCCTGCCAGCCAGGAACCCCAATCACCTGCACCCAGGACCCTGACAGGAGGGAGGAGGGAGCCCCATTCCTCACGGAATCAATAGGTGGCCAACTTTCTGTCAGGGGCCTGCCAGCTAGGAATCCTATTCACCTGCATATCTGTATAAAGTTTTAATACATTATATTAGAGGTCCTGGTGGTACTGTTTTAGCCACAGCGTCTAGGAATTGCTGCAAATTTACTCCTCGGTGGAAGGACCTTTATTTCCCAATATAAATTACCAATTCCATTAAATGAAATTCAATTTCTAGAATCAATATAAACAGTGAAGTTGCTAAAACTATTAAAAAGACCCAACTTCTCATTATTGATGAATGCACCATGGCATCCAGTCATGCTATAAAAGCCATAGACAGATTACTAAGAGAAATTATGAATTTGAATGTTGTATTTGGTGGGAAAGTTCTCCTTGGAGGGGATTTTCAACAATGTCTCAGTATGGTAATGCATGCTATGTGATCGGTCATAATACAAACAAGTTTAAATTACTGTAATGTTTGGGGATGTTTCAGAAAGTTGTCTCTTACAACAAATATGAGATCAGAGGATTCTGCTTATAGTGGATGGTTAGTAAAACTTGGAGATGGCAAACTTAATAGCAGTTTTCATTTAGGAATGGATATTATTGAAATCCCCTGTGAAATGATTTGTATGGATCTATTATTGAAGCTACCTTTGGAAATAGTATATCTACAGATAATATTAAAAATATATCTACACATGCAATTCTTTGTCC
>NW_006294243.1:2900779-2919719 GCF_000327345.1 Myotis davidii | reverse complement strand
ATACTTTATCCCAAGGGAAATTAGACAAGCACTCTGAAAGTATTTTCACTCTTAATGTGGTATACAGGGAGATATTAGAATAAGTTTAATCAATTTATCAGTGTTGTTTTTATATTATGTTTTCATATCATGTTTTTGTTGTTTTTATATCATACCTCTGTTTTTGTTATATCCTTTTGTTACTGTTTATTTATTAATAAATTTATATATTATTTTCATATACATTCTACTAATTTTCTTTCATCTCCCACATTTCTATTATAAAGGGCAAATAGCAATATTAAAATATTTCTGCTAATTTATTCCCTTTTAATGTGCACGAATTTCATGCACTGGGCCACTAGTATAGGATAATTCAGTTACTTACATGATATAATGACTGCCTACAGAAACACCAAGACAATATATATCAAACATAGCACAGTTGAGAGGCTGGATAATCCTTATTTTGAAGACAATCTTGTACATCTCAGGATGTTTAGTAGCATCTCTGGCCTCTACACACTAGCTGCCAGCAGTAGGCCCTCCCTAGTTTTGGTGAGCAAAAATGTCTGGTATTACCAAATGGCCCCCAAGGGATACTGAATAAGCTAACTGATAAATCACATGTATCTAGTTGTGTGTTTATACTGTGAATTCAAAGGGACAGATGATTTCTGTAAGAGTATAGCTAAGGAAGATGAGCTTTTTTTGCTTTAATATACTTTGAAAAATTCAATTGCTATTGTACTAATATTTATTGATTGATCACAGAATGAGGTTTTCTTTGTGTTCTTTTGAAATAATGCAAGTTCCTTTTACAATGAACAGCAGTTAAACTTAAAGCCCTGAATTAGAGTCTTTACACGTATTATTTAACCTCCCAAAACAAGTATGTATGGAATGTACATCTCACAATTAAGGAAATTGATGTCTGTAGGACTTACATTGTCGGAGGTCACACAGTGAGAACTCAGAGTCAGCCCTTCTTATTAAAACAGGTAGCCTTTCTAGGTCAGCACAGTAATATTGCATGGTGTAAGAAGCTGGGAGGAAATATTCTGGCATATCTACTTTTTGTAGGTCTCCAAAGTAATAGCTTGACTGTTATTATTTTAAAGATTTCCCAATAGTTTGAGACTTTTTCCTCCATTCAAATTTTAATACAATTTAATATTAATGATTTTCAAAACATTTTTATGTTTTCCTTGGTAGTCTTGACAATAATGTAACTTGAGTACAAAAAAGAAACCTCCCTTCATAATTTTGTAGGAACCTCTTTACTAAAACTATATTAAATTTATTATTTGTAGGAAAATATTGGATTATATTACATATTTGTAATTTTGTTTCTTTGTTATTTACTAAATGTTCAACTTGCTAATTTCTGAACTCTCTTTTGACTGAAAGAGCCAAGATAAATTGCAATTGGCAGTTTTGAAAATGAGTCTAAATTATTTTCTTTCATAAGTAATATAAAAAAATTAAAGTGTAATTGATGTTCATTAAAAATCAATGTAGATTTTTACAAGTACATAAATAGATAATTTTGTCTTTAAAAAAGGTAGTTGAAAATGTGATTTTAGTGGATTTTTTAAAAGAATAAACATCTTTTGTCAAATCTCTGCCGACATTGAGGCTTTTTTGCAGTATTTTATAGAGACATGTAAAGTAATTATCATATTTCATTGAAATCACATGCACATTTTTTGTCATTTGAAATATCTGAATCTGTGAAGCATCTTAAAATCCATGGTGTGTCAGAGTTTAACTGGTGGTATTTTTCTCTTATAGATACATAAAATAAGGATAGAAGTTACAATTGATATTTAGATTTAATAACAAAATATAGCAATACATGTCGATGCTTAAAATTTTGATCCTAGAAATAATAACTCATATATTACATAATTTAAATAATAATATTAATTGCTGATTGTAACTTCTTTTATATATGATTTCTGGGCAGAAGCCTGTAAAATAGATATATTTCTAAAATATTTCAGCATAACGTTTTTATGCTGTCATATTTTACAAGTTATATTCTCTTTGCTTTTGTCTTAATGCCACGTATATATACAAAAATTTTCAAAAATGCATATTTAAGTGATCATAACACTGCTATTTACCTATCAAATACATTTCTCAGTTACGATAGTGGTTTTTGGCACATTATCAGTATTCAAATTGTATTTGATTTAAGAGAATGATAACTATACATAGTTATAATTATTTTTGTGTTTGATCAGGGTATTTTTGGCCTATTGTTTTTTATCTGATAGAGGAATTTACTATATTGATATGTAGTTTGCATAGTCACACATTATATTTTCAGAATATATAGTATTCAATGAGTGCTTTCATTTCCTTCATATTTATATACCCATTAAAAATTCCTGCACATGTCAATCAGTATAACCTGGTTTGAACAGGTATATTATCATAGATTACATTTGGTTATCTTTTTCTAACCATGAAAAGCCCTTGATATTATATCTTTTAAGCAAACATTTTAAAAATGAAGAGCAAATAGACAAGATATTTTTAGTTTGTCTCTGCTCATGCAGAAAGTAAGCTATTAATATTACATATATTCAGACTAATCACAATTTGTGGAATTAACTGTAAGTGAAACCATGTAGAAGGATATTTCATGCTTCTGCTTCTTGTGATTTGAAAGGGAGATGTTTTTCTCTGACAGATTACAGATGATTTGGTATCAACTTTCCATTTCTCAAGTTAGGTTGTGAGTTTGTGTGTGTGTGTGTGTGTGTGTGTGTGTGTGTGTGTGTGTGTTTTGTTTTAAGTAACAAATAAAAGAGACCTGAAGCATGATAAATAATTTTTCATAACTAATAATCCAGAGCTAAAGTGAACCAGGGATTTGAAGCAATTATTTAGGTAATTGAAGTTTCAATCAGTAGTTAATTTTGATAGAAAATCCTATTATGCTCATCAAGAGAACACACTAAATAATTGATATGCATTTATTCTCTGAAATAATGTACAAGGCTTAGGCATTGCTTTGCTTGTCCTCCAGAAGGTTACTATTTTAACAGAAAATGCACAGATGTGTGCTGGCATAGATAAGTGTGGATAAATGGAGTAAATGATAGTCCACTTGAAACAACAAATATTTATTATCTCATAACTTTTGTGAGTCAGCAATCTAGGCAAGTCTTAGCTGGGATATATGACTCAGAAGCTCTTGCAAAGCTGTGATCATTGCAAGCATGGTGTAGACGGGGGGGTACTACATCCACTTCCAGGCTCAGTTGAGGTTCACATCCAAGTTCTTGGCATGTTTCAAGTCCTCCATGGCTGTTGCCCAGAGCTCTCAGTTCTCCACTGGGCAGCTCACACCTAGCAGCTGGTTTCCCTCAGCGGGAGTGAGAGAGAGCAGAGAGGGTGAACAAGACAAAAGCCAGGGTCTTTTGTAACCTAATCTTGGAAGTGACATCCCATTACGTTAGCCATATTGTGTTCTTTAGAAATTAGCCCCTAGGTCTAGACCATGCTCAAATGAGAGGATTACAAAAACAGGTATGAATATTCAGAGGCAAGGATCGCTGGGGTCATTTTAAAGGCTATCACCACAGGACCAGTTCTCAGCAGGATGCCAGTTCTCTTCTAAAGCTGAAGTTTTTCTCTCTTTTTATTGGCTGTGTTCTTCTCCCTGCTAATGAATATAGTTTTTTCTTCCTTTTCCATGTCCTTTTTTTCATGTTCTGAAAAGTTTTATAAACATATTGTGTCAATCATCTTAGAAGGTACTTCTAAGACTTAGAAGGTACATTCATTTGTAGAAATGGATACTCTCTGCCTTATGCGGTGTTGGAGTCTGTCTGAATGCCATGGCTGTATTTCAGGTGGACTTAAGTGGAATTAAGGAAATTAATAAATGAAATTTTCCCATGATACTCTATTATTCCCCAAACTCACACAAAATCAACACTGGCAGAAAGTTAAAACAAAGTGATAATATTGTGCAGGGCATTTTTGGAGATGGCAGAGAATAAGAAATGGTAGGAGAGTACTGAGAAAATTAATGTTGACTCTGAATCACTGAATATAACAAGGGGATGTGTCCTCCTATGAACTGCCATCCTCAACTTGTAGCATGCAGTGATTATTACTTTGTAACAACTTACCGAAGTTTTAATTTCCCTTGATGAACTAGGATTTATTGTTCTCATAAAATTTTCTTAATAAATGCAATGAAATTGGTAACTGTTCCAATTAATTAGTCAAGTACATATAAAATCCCTAGTGTTCATTTAACTTGATATTTAAAAGAGAGTCAAAACATAGATATGTAAAGAGCTAAAATGTGTAGCAACTGTTTTTTTTTTTCAAATTGTTTAGAGAAAAAGGAAATGTATAGTTTATAATATTTGTAATTGGTATAGATGAATGTTATTTTATGAGTAAAACATGCATATGCAAATGGAAGTCCTTAGAGAAGGTGTAGGCCAGGAAGCTAAAACATATATTTTTAAAAATAATTGCTATATAAAATTACATTCTTCTATAATTGCCTATTGCTTTCTTTTTACATATTCTAATCCAAAGTCTCATTTCTTCTCACATTGTCTTATATTTTGATTTAGATTATACTTTATTTTTCATCAACAGTAAGCAACTTACTTTTATAATGAGTGCGCATTGCTTATAACAATCTTATAATATTTTAGGTATTACTGTAGTGAACAGTTATTTACTATATACTATGTGATGGAACTTTTATTAATACTTTAATAATATTAATATACTTAACCTCCAAAAAATGTTTCTACAAAAATACTGTTATAATCCCCACTTTTTGTTGAGAAAACTGAGACACAAATAATTTTAGTAATTTACTTATAGCTGGGACTGTCAACCTATACAGTTTGGCTTGAGATTTGTGCTTTAAATAGATTGTGATTTAATTACAAGTCATAGTGACTGATGTAAATCAATAGCTCTGAACAAAGGAAAAAGCTTCATCCATTTCATGTTCCAAATATATGTTATATTCAAATAGATGTTGAATGAATGAATGAGTAAATCAATGAATGTATAAATATGTTATGTGGCTAGCTGGGTTTATAAGGCTGAATTCAGAAAGCCTCAATGATGGTCCTGTTTCCTTAAACACCAGTCATCAAAAAATTGTTTTGTTAATTTCCAGAGGTGTTTATGTTGAACTAGCTCAAAAACCTACAGTCTGTGAACAGCTGCCATATGCAGGATCATTACATTTATCTCATGGGAGAGCAGATTCTGAATAGATATATTAAGATGAGGCGGCTATTTTTCATTAGCAGCTGCATAAAGCTCAACTCAATCAAACATGTTTTCACAATGTCTCATAAACTCAATTGTTCAGATGAAATGGAATTTTACTTGTAAATGCATATTTATTGACAACTTATAATAAACTAGAGGCTCAGTGCATGAAATTCTGCACTGGTAGGGTCTCTAGCAGTTGCTAGCTGCCTGCTGGGGCCTCCCTCCCTTCCTTCAGCTGGCCCTGCCCCCTGGTCAAATGCCCGGACTAACTCCCCATTGAGGGGACAATTTGCATACTACACTTTTATTATATAGGGTCATTCATAATAAGGGAAAATAGATCACATTGTCAAGAAATATGGGCAGAAATTAGTGGTCTATCAAATAAACTTTAGAATATAAAAAAATGGTACAAAATTGAATTTTCAAGATCTTAAGTAGTTCTTTGCTGATAAATTTTAATGCTCCTTTGTGAACTTTTAAAACAAAAGTCTTAGAATTCAATTATTCATTAAAAACAGCACTCACCTTCCTGTTTTGCTTAATAGTATATTTCTTTATATTTTATGTTATTTTTTTAGGCAGAGTTTATTAGGGTTGTGAAGTAGGAAGTAAGACATGAGCAGGCAGAGCAGAGCCTGCCCTGTGATGATCAGCGGTGGGACCAACATTGCCTTCAGACCCCCTCTCTATGGGCAGCCCAGCAGCCAGCAGACCACCAGCACGCGGTTCAGAGCTAGTTGGTTCTTGGTGCAAGCTCAGAGGAAAATGACATGATCTCAATGATACCTTACTAGGGCCCTGGAATAATTATAATAAAATTTGCATTTTGGTTTTGACCCCATAGTTTTTTCTGTATGCATTATGGGTAAGTGCCCAGAAGTAACAGTTTCTGTCAATCATTCCTGAATGCAAATGAAAGTCTCCACCCAGAAAATCCCTCATCTAAACCCAGTAGTTAGGCGCCTTTCTCTCTCTATCTTGTGCATGCACACTCTACCTCCAAGGAGCACACCCGTACCATACCCTTTCCCTTCCCTTCCCCCACAGGCAAATATCCCTCATGAGACTTGCAGCCAGGGGAAGAAATGGGTAGCTGAAGCTCCTCCTGACTAAGCCCTTGAACCTGTCTCCAAGGTCCCCTTTTTCTCTGACTCCCCAGTGAGCTAAAGCAGCAGGATCTTTGGGTCATTGGTCTCTCTCTCTCTTTCGCTCACTCTCTCTCTCAACTAGCCCGCTGCTCCTCATTTGGAATGTAGCTCTAAGAAACCCCACTTTGCTTTACTTTCATTTGACATTAAAATATGTTCTGTGTCAATAAAAATAATGGAGGTCCTAGTTGGTAACTCCAATCAGTAAAAGGATGACACTGGTTAATAACATTACATAGCTTTCAGGGGTATAATTCTATATTACATCATCTGTATTTTGTATATATTTTTAAATTGATTTTTAGAGAGAAAGGAAGGGAGACAGATAGAGAGAGAAATATCAATGAGAAAGAAACATCATTGATGGGCTGCCTCCTGCACACCCCCTACTGGAGATCAAGCTTGCAACCTAGGGATGTGTTCTGACTGGGAATCAAAACGGTGACCTCTTGGTTCATGGATCGATGCTCAACCACTGAGCCACAATGACCGGGCTGTATGTTGTGTTATATGTTTAACACCCCAAGTTAAGTCTCTTTCCATCACCATTTATCCTGTTTTTACCCTCTCCTACCTCTCCCCATCTCCCTTTCCCTCTGGTAATCACCATACTGTTGTCTGTGTCTATGAGTTTTTTTTATTAATCCATTTACCTTTTTCATCCAGCCCTGCAACCAGCCTCCCTCTGACAGCTGCCAATCTATTCTCTAATTATGAAAAAGTGGAAACGTTTTTATGTTTCATGTTAACATTGAAATGAAGTCATTTGGCAAATCCTGGTGTTTTTATTGTTTTCTTGAGTGTCATTCTTTCTCAAGAGCTCCTCTTCCGTACATTGTTGAGGGCCTTAAAGAAACCAAATTTGACTTTGATGTAGATGACAGCAGAACCATTGTAAGTTCTTTTTAGATGAAGGCAGTATTTTAGGGAGATTAATCTAGCAGGATAATGAATGATGGGCTTAAGAAACTAAGAAGCTGTCTAGAAAGGGAGAAACTTCAGCATTTCATGGCCAAATTAAGGAAGTTTCAAGTTTCCACGAATCATATTAGTGTAAATAAAGAAATATGGCTTATATATCTAAGAAATTCTGTATGGTAAAACAAGTATTAAAATGCCAGGTATACATGGTGTGGGTGAGACAATTTTTGTAGGATTCATAGGACTTTATAAATTAATGGTATGATTACATTTTTTTTTGATCTGGATAGTTAGAAGAAAGATGATACCAAGGTTATAATAGCTCATTTCTCTTGATTCAATGTCCAACTTCAGGCTGATGATGCTAGATTTTAAATAGCAGACCTAACCTATACAATAAAAGCCTAATTTGCAAATCAAACAGCGGAACAACCGGTAGAACAACCAGTCGCTATGGCACACATTGGCCACCACGGGGGCAGATGCTCAATGCAGGAGCTGACCCCAGCCCACAGACCCCAAGCCAGCCAAGGTGGGTGTGAGCAGGGGCCCCTCAATTGCCCCACCAGTCGCCCCACAGAGGAAGGTGACAGGTGGAGGCGGTGGGGGGTAGGGTCTGCAAGCGGGTGGCACCAGGCCAGCCAAGGCATGTGCCAGCAGGGGCCCCCAGATCACCCCAACAGCTGGTCACCCCACAGATCGGCCCTGATTTCAGGCCAGGCCTAGGGACTCTACCAGTGCAAGGATTTTGTGCACCGGGTCCTAGTCTATAATAATTATAAAAGCTTCTTGTGGACAACTCACTATTTTCAGCCATAAATTTGTCCTTTGCTCCAAAAATATGCTTCTCCTTACATGACAGACTTTCCTGAAATCTCACTCTCCTTATCCCTGCATACACACTTAGCAACGATTCCCATTATTGCCTTATTTCTTCCAAACCCTAGTACTCCCTCTTCTCCTTCCTCTAGCTCATTGTCACTCTCCTTATCTGGACCCTCACTGTTTCTAGCCTAAACTGATCTCTAGATTAGGTGGCTCTCTGACCTCTTTCTTTACTTTCAGTCTATTTCCACATCAGTGCAATCTCTATCTGCTGTGAAATAGGTTTCTACCTTTGGTCATGTCATGCCCAGCCTACAAAATTTGTTATCCTCTTGTCCCTAGAGTAATTCTCAATTCCCTGGGGGATATAAAGCACGATTTAAATCTTTTACACATTAAACAAATGTATGGACTGAACTCCTAAAATGTGCCAAGCACTCGCTAGGAAAGCTAAAGCTGACATGGTCCCTGCCCTTGCGGTACCTGGAGTCCAGTGGAGGAGGCTGTCACTCATGAAATAATCACATAAAAATGTAAAACTGCAGCTGTGAACAGTGTCATCTAGGAGTTTGTGAGATTGTCTGACAGGTGTTTTATCCTAGGGGGAGGTCCCAGAAGATGCCCTATGGAGATAGGCTAGGTCCTTACACCAGTGGTTGCCAACCTTTTGGACCTCACAGACCACCAGTGATCCGCGCACCACTGGTTGGCAACCGTGGGGCTAGGAGATAAAACTGGAGAATAGCTTAGTGAAAAAAGAGAAGCAGGATTACTTGGAGAAGACATTTGCAAAGTCCAGTTGCATGCAGAAATATGCTGGGTGAGAGGGACTTAAACTTTCAGTTATTCTGGACCAGAGAGTGTGTGGACCAAATGTCACAAAATAAGGCTCAAGAGCAGAATAGAAACCACAGGGCATTGTAGATGAGTGAGTTTATTCCGAAATATTAGAAATTAATGAAAGACTTTATATAGGAGGGTGGCATGATCAGAAAGGTACTTAGCAATGAACAAGGATGGTGGATTGGCAGGGAGCTATCAATCTGCACAGACCAGTGAGTGCTTGCTAGAATAGCTATGATAGTGGTGATCTTAAAAAGGAAAGAAGTTATTGTCTGATGACTAACATGTAGCAGTCATTAGACAAAATCTATAGTGTAGAATGAAGGAAAAATATATATAGTAGGAATAAGGGTAAAAAGTAAGCAGATAGAAAGACGATGAGTGGGAAGCTATAAAGTCATAGAGGCTGAGGTAGAAAGAAATCTAAACTCATTCCTGGGAATTTAGGATCCACGCCCATTAGAACCATGCTACTTGTACCTAGAAATCACAGTTGTCTTAGCAGCTCTGCCATAAGCTTTGCAATCCTATTCTTTCCAGGAGGCACTGTATCACATTTGCTTAAAGTTTAATCTGAGAATTACCTGTATTGATAGCATCAAACATAAAACCACCTCGAGAACCACATTTTTATCAAGTCCTACTAGTCTTCTTAGTGGATTCTAAACATTGATAAGTAGTGAACATATATACTGGAGTGTGAGTTTCATGTCAAAAGTTTAAAGTATAGCACATATCAAACATGCTCAAAACCTAGCAAAACCTTTGCTTTAACAGACTGAACTTCAGATCATAGCTGCATAGTTTCACTGGGTAACCTCATATGAGTAATGTAACTTTTGTGGAATTCAGATCAAGAATGTATGTATTGCTTTTTCAAGTCTCCTGTCTCTCATTAATCGAAAATATGTTCCATGCCCTTCTTGGTTTTGTACCCACCTCTGTGAGAAGCTCTGGGAAAGCCAGTCTCTCTGAGTTCCATCAGGTCAGATCTGGGTACTAGGAAACCTCTGTGTCTCTGACCTAAGCTCAGACCTAATCTATGGGAGACTAGATACTGGGGGCCTCTGCACTCCGTTAGGAAAATGCCGGTCTGCAATGTGGGAAGTACTTAGACTAGAAATGGTGCATAAAGCATCACGAAGAAGGAAATTCCTTTCCTCTATTCCTACTGCATTTTCAAGTTTTGCAAGTGGTTAATACCCCCCAGAAATTCTTAGCCATTTTTTAATAAAGAGGTGTGCATTTTTGACTATTTCAATAAACCATGAAACCCAACACACACACACACACACACACACGCTTTGTTACTGATTCGAAATTGTCAGTAGAGCTAAGATTGTCTAGTTATTGTAAGAATTCAGTTTGCCATCTGTACCAAAGTAGTCTACAAATTTACATATATATGCTAAGAAAACGAACAAGTGTATGACTACCTACAATTCTTAGGTATATAATAACTCAGCTCATTTTTGGCTTTCAATAATAGATTTATTAAAAAATGTGAGCATTTAAATAGTTTTATCACTTAGATTAGTCCACTACTTAATTATTGTTAAACATTTAATGGACAATAAAACAATATTAATTTTAAACAATGCTATTGTAATATTTGAAATACCCTGAGAAATACAAGTATTTTTATTTTCAAAATTAACAAAAGTTGCACCCAAATCATCTTGAATACTATTGTTCCCTGGGGAAAAATCAATGTGAAGCTGACAATTATGCACATGGCAAATCTTTTTGCTGGGTGAGAGTGTCCCCAGCAGGTGGTTTACTTATGATTAATGATTTTCAATTCTTGAATATTTAGATTGGTAAATGTGCTTGAGCTTTTTAATTGCCAAACACTTCTTACCCCCAGGTTGCTTTATGACAGTTTGTCTTCATTTTAAACATGTTGCTATTGAACACGATTTAAATTGAATGCCAAAAGTGTGAGGTGGTTTCATGCATTAACTCTTATGGGCAAACACCTGTACAAGCTTTTCTTCTGTGTTATCAAAAATAAAAATAAGGTATGATTTTTATTGCTTGCTCAATATATTTAGATTTTTAAAAAGTAGTTTTTAAATTTCTTCTATTATAGTTTGTGGTGAGTTACAACTAAAAATGTAATCAAATACCCATTTTATCATCCTACATAATAAAAGGCTAATATGCAAATCAACAAACAGAGGGATGACCAGTTGCTATGATGCACACTGACTACCAGGGGGCAGACAATCAACACAGGAGCTGCGCTCCGGTGGTCAGTGCACTCCCACAGGGGACCCCCTCCTTGGCCAGAAGCCGGGCTCACTGCTGCTGAGTGCAGTGGTGTGGCATGAGCCTCTCCTACCTCCAAGGTGGCACTAAGGTGTAGTGAGTTGGACTCTGGCTGAAAGGTGCTCACTAGGCCTAAGCTGGCAGTCAGACACCCCACAAGGGGTCCAGGACTACAAAACAGCATAGACAGGGTTTAATAACCCCTCCTCCCCCAGTGCACAAATGTCATGCACCAGGCCTTTAGTAATCAATAAGATGCCTACATTTTAAAATTATAACTCATCAGGAAAGTAGTTCAACTTTTATAGTATTTGGCAAAGTTGAAAGGATCTAGGAAAGTTATAGAGTTTTACAGGTTTAAAATGGTTTATCCTAAAAAGAAGATAAAATAAAGCAGTGTATTGATTTTTATTTGAAGTGCATGAAGGCTTGTTTTGGTTGATGACAGATCATAAAAATACGTAGAAAAACTCAAAGTGTAGAAAGAATCTATTCTTAGAAGACCTTGACACCTATTAATTATCATCCAGGGAAAGTCATTTAAACATCTCTAGAATTTTGTTCACTAATCTGTACTTTGAAACTAAGAATAGCTGTCCTAATTATATCACAAGTTCTTTGAGAATCAAGTGGCTCAATTTCCTGTGAAATTGTGGGCATGATGTGGGCAAGAACCGTCTTGCTTTAATTCCCTATTAGATAATAGGTACTTCAGTGTTTGTTAATGAATGACTCAATATAAATGTGAAAGTGAGGTACAAATGGTAAAACTTTACTTTGTGAGCTTTAGTGAAGAAGGTAATTTTAATCAGCCTAGGGAAAATCTTCTTTATATGTTAGGACAATCATTGGTACTTTTCAATAACACAAATTCTTATACCCCTAATAACATTGGAGGAATATTTTCTGTTTGTTTCTTTTTGTTTGTTTGGCTTTTAATCTTGTAAAAAAACAAACAAACAAACAAAAAACAGAATCAAAGGATTTAAGTGTCTGTCTTACACATTCTTTTTTTTTTATTTTATTGATTTTTTACAGAGAGGAAGGAAGAGAGACAGAGAGTTAGAAACATCGATGAGAGAGAAACATCGATCAGCTGCCTCCTGCACACTCCCCACTGGGGAAGTGCCCACAACCCAGGCACATGCCCTTGACCGGAATCGAACCCGGGACCCTTCAGTCCGCAGGCCGACGCTCTATCCACTGAGCCAAACCGGTTTTGGCAACACATTCTTAATATTTTTATTGAGTTACTGAAAAAATGGGCTTGGATCTAGGTCTCATGGACTTATGTCTAGTTTAAAGGAAGAGGAAAAATGCCACATAAATAGTTTTATAATCACAATAGTGATTAATGCAATGTGCAATCGAAGTTTCAGAAGGTTAACCTAACCTCACACCCTACAAAGTAGAAAACAATGTATCAGAAATTTTATAACTATTTTATTCAAAAAAATTATTTAGTGTATACTTTGGGCCACTGTTTGATAATGGGGGTATACGCTTAGGAGAGATAAGCAGGTTGAGACAACATTTTACCTATATTGTCTCCATTTTACAGAAAAGAAATGAGAGCTTCAAGAGATTAGGTTTCTTGCCTAAAATCATAGAGATAATTAATTAATTGGGACTCTAATCCCAGAATGTTTGACTCTATAATATTGCTCTCTAATTTGTTTAGACACTGAAGTTGGACAGGTATTATTTAGGGACTAGAGGCCCAGTGCACAAAAATTTGAGCACTCAGTGGGGTCCCTCAGCCCAGGCTATGCCCTCTTGCAGTCTGGGACCCCTCAGAGGATGATGACCTGCTGACTTAGGCCCGCTCCCTGGGGGATTGGGCCCAAGCTGGCAGTCAGACATCCCTCTGACAGCCCGGGAGCCCTCGGGGGTTGTCCACTTGCCAGAGGAGATCAAGCCTAAGCTGCAGTCAGAAATCCTTAGTGCTGCTGAGGAGGCGAGAGAGGCTCTCACCACCACCGCTGTACTGGCAGCCATCAGCCTGGCTTGTTGCTGAGCAGAGCTCCCCTTGTGGGAGCGCACTAACCACGAGGGGGCAGCTTCTGCATTGGGCGTCTGCCCCCTGGTGGCCAGTGTGTGTCATAGTGACCAGTCATTCCCAGTCTTTCTGTTGTTAGGGTCAGTTTTCATATTACTCTTTTATTATATAGGATAGAGGCCTGGTGCATGGGTGGGGGCTGGCTGGTTTGCCCTGAAGGGTGTCCCGGATCAGGGTAGTGGTCCCGCTGGGGTGCCCGGCAAGCCTGGGTGAGGGGCTGATGGGTGTTTGCAGGCTGGTCACACCCCCTTCATGGTGGGGGTTCCCACTGGGGTGCCTGGCCAGCCTGGGTGAGGGGCTGAGGGCTGTTTGCAAGCTGGTCAAACCCCCAGTGGGGACCCTCATGCAATGGAGGTTTGGCCAGCCTGGGTGAGGGGCTGATGGCTGTTTTCAGGCTGGCCAAGTCCCCTGGTGACAGAAGCTCCCATCTTCTCCTTTTTTTCTTTCTTTTTTTTTTTCTTTTGGGATTTATTTACCTGCTATAGTTGAAAATTTGTAGCCTTGAGAGGAGCTCAGAGTTGGCCAAGGCAGGCGGGAGGGAAACCTCCTGCTCGGTCTGGTTCTGTGGCCACAACTGGCTGACAGCAGGTATCTAGGGTTTATTTACCATCTATAATTGAAACTTTGTTGCTTTTTGTGGAGCTCAGAGGTGGGAAGCTTGGCTTCCTCCATCATTGGGCAACCAAGCCACCTGCTTGCTTCAGCTCTGTGGCTTCTGGCCGCCATCTTGGTTGGGTTAATTTGCATATAGTTGCTCTGATTGGCTGACTGGCATGGCTTAAGGCCTGGTGAAGGTACGGTCAATTTGCATGTTTGTCTTTTGTTAGTGTAGATGCTTCCACTAGGGAATTCAATGTGTCCAATGTAAATGACACAAGTCAGCACAAGAGGATTATTGTGCTGGTATTATATTTCCCAAATGTCATAATGTCTATGTATTTCTTATCATGGTGCTGCCCTATATATTACCTTTATTTTTAAAGAGTGCCTCCTAGGAGCACATCCATGTGTTTACATGGATAAAAGTGTAATCCGCCCAAGTGATCATCTCAATGGCTGAAGGGCCTCCTCCTGCTAGAAACAGGTCTTAAATTCATCATTTGTATGAAGTCTTTTTCTCAAAATAGATAGTATTGCTGAATTCAATGCTCTTCTCATAAACTCTTCCCAGTGCTTATTTCTGTAACTATTTCCCTGATACCTTGAGGTGCCCTATTTAGTTACCCCAATGCAGCTGTCGGTATGACTTATCTAACTCTGCTTCTTTTTTATGCTAATCCTGTTTAGTTTTTAGCACAATGCCTTGCACAAATAATACTCAAAACACATATATTGAAGCAATTGGTCTAATTCATAGAACTTCTAACTTTATATGTATTATTTTCTTTCAGTATTTGGAGAAACCATGATATTTTGATATATGCTAGCATTGTTACCAACATTTATAATCTATTTATCAGTTCACATTTTCAAAATAATTGTCAGTATAAGATTGTTAGAAATATTAAAATGTCCACTGGTGTGCAATATATATAGGATGAATTTCTTCTAATTATGATCATTTATATGGTGATATACCTTCTTTCTGTGCCTGTTTGCAACCTAATTTACCTCTACTATGTACTCACAATACTAGTAACATTTATTTCTTTAGTTTTTACATTTCAGTAATAACCCTCAATAAGTAGCATACCCTAATTTAGGCCCGGAACACACTAGCACTATCATTTGGCTAATATCATATGACAAACTATAAGAAAATTATTTAATGTTCACATATGATTTTGCACTTTGATTTTTTAAAATTTGTTCATTTGTTTTATATTTAAACTGGCTATTTTATCAAGTACATCTATATCTGTATCTATACCTATGCATTTCTATCACAATAGTAGGCATTAATCACTTCTATAATCTGTGAGCCAAAAAATATATTGATTCTCTTATTGTTCTTGACCACATTGAGATAAGTTCACTTATTTCTTCCCATGTGAATTAAATGTTGTCTCCACTTTTCTTTAATTGCTCTATGTTTAATTTTCCTCCACTGCAGGAAGCCATTATTTATAGGTTTAACTTCTAGTAGATTTTTTTTCATCATTTATTATTTACTGGTCCATTACAATGCATTGTCCTTTTATGATTCATGTTGTGTTATATTTATTACTACCAGATTATATGTTTTTCTTATTGGCATTTTTAATATGTACTTTAGTGTGCATAACATATCAAATTATTTACAATGAGCAATTTGTGAGGCAAATATTATAATATGAATATGTGTGAGCTATTATTTCTGTAATTTTACAACTATGGGTTATCAGGGTGGGAGTGAGGAAGGGCCAGAAACTGTCCTGAATTAATTCTGGGTGGTGTGTGTGTGTGTGTGTGTGTGTGTGTGTGTGTTGAAAGAGAGAGAGAGAGAGAGAGAGAGAGAGAGAAGCAAGGAGAAAGAGAAAGGAAAAAAGGAATAGTTAGAAACTGATAAACATAAAGAGAGAAAATAATGATTTTATTAGATATTTTTAAAATTTATCTTTGTTAGATATAATATTTACAAACAATTAAAGTAAACACATTTTTCATTCTTTTGTTTTCTTCAGTATCTAGCTTTGCACATGTGCATGACAAATGTTTTCTTGAATACAGGTGAATTAAATTTATAAAATTTTAGCATAAATGGTGAAGGAAGTTAACCATAATGTATTTTCTGATAAATACAGCAATACTCAGATTTAGCCATTAATTGGATAAAATAAGAATAAACTACATAAGATTCTTAACATCAAACTTATCATAATCAAGTGGGAAAAACAAACCTGGAATCAACTAATTTTAATTAATATTCAAAAGTCCAACTTTGAGATATGTAAATATTGAGATATGAACATATACTATAGAGGAAGATGTGATCAACTCTGAAGGAATCAGTAACATTGTGTAGATGAAGTGAGCCTTCAGTTACTTGAAGAGTACATAAATTTATGGTATTTGATCTATCAAACTCATGGTATCTTATGCACATAAAATTACCTCATGCATGCATCAGTGCTAAGTAAACTCAAAAAAATACATGCAGCCTTGGCCGGGTGGCTTAGTTGGTTTAGAGTGACCCCCCATACACCAAAAATGGTTGTGGGCTCAATTTCCAGTCAGGACACATACCTGGGTTGCAAGTTCAGTCCCAGATCAGGACATATGCAGGAGGCCATCAGTGATCACAGTTTCTCTCTCTCTCTCACATCGCTCTCTCTCTCTCTCTCTCTCTCTCTCTCTCTCTCTCTCTCTCTTCACACACACACACACACACACACACACACACACAAACACACAATTAATAAAAACATACACTTGGTATGAGGATTAAAAAAGACAAGTAAATAATTGATGTTGTAATTAAAACATTCATTTTTTATATCATCATTCCTATTTCCAGCATTAATTGACAGTAGTAGTAACGTTCACTGGGAGTCCTTAGCTAAGATATGTGATTTTAGGTGAATCTCTTTAAATTCTTAGAAACTTGTGTTTCTCATCTATAAAATAGAAGGTAATAAGGATCACTTTGAAGGCATTTTGAGACAAGTATTGTAAGTATCAAAGAGAAAATATTGGAAGTGGTGTGCTCATTTTCCGTGATTAGTCATTAAGTTCATTAAGTAATTCTTCCTGAGAAAACATTTTCACTCATTCATGGAGCATCTTGAGCTTATTATTTACCAGATACTGGTAACACAGGACACAGGGCTAAAGATACTTGGAGCTCACATTTTGGTTAGGAGATTAAGAAGGCTGGTTAATTGAGAAATGCTTAGAAATAAGGAGAGGACGGGGCACCTCACTTGGGCCAATTAGTATAATAATACAGTGGTTCTGAAAGTCTTTCTAGAAGAGATCTTTAAATAATTTCTGATTCCAGTGATGCCAAAATTTTCTATCCTGTCCGAGTTTGTTGTCTCACAAATTTGAAGAATGAGTTCACAGATAAAAACAGTAAGCAGAAGCAAAGTTTATTGAGAAATGTATGGACTCCCTGCAGTGGGGAGCAGCAGGGAGGGGGCCCAAGTGGGTTGCCTGTTAAGATTCTATGTCTAGGGGTAGATATATATTTTTCTGCCTTCTGATTGGTAATTTCAAAGAATTCGTCCTTAGCAATATCCATACATTTTCAAGCTCAAGTCCCCCTCAGGGGAGGACCTGCTTGAGGACTGCCACTTAAGGTCTGAGGTGATGTCACTGTTCCCACCTTGCTGGGTTGCCTTAGCAACTCCCACCTATGTGGGTTCATATTTAGGTAATTTGTTTTATGCCTGCGGTTAATCTTGGGACACGGCACACTCAACAAGCTGAATCTTGCCCACCTCTGCAAGGTCCTGCTATTCTAGGACTTCCCCATTCTTCTCCCTCTCCCAAGGTTCCCTCCCTGACTACCTACCTATCTTCTATCTCCTCAATAGAGTTAAACCAAGGTAATAAGACAAGTATGAGGTTGCTATGAGGTTGTTAATAAAAGTATTTTTATAGCCCATTTAAAACAGATTTTTTATTTCATATAATAGGAACAATGATAAGTGAAAAGATGCTAATTAAATTAGAAACACCTATAAGAAGTTTTAATATTAATATTAAATTTAATATATTAAATTTATATTCATATTATTATATTATATTTATATTAATATTAATTTTAATATTAAAATTCTTAAATAACTTGGTTACTTTAAAATAAAAAGTGAGGTTTTCGCTAGAGCTAAAATGAACAAAACCTTTGTCTTTCATTGTTATATCATGGAAGGTATAATAATAATTTTAGAAAATCCTTAATAATTTTGTTGATTTAAAATAATGTTATATAAAATTATGACACTTTTTAAAAAATTCTTTATTTTTTAAAGAATTACATATGTCTCCTTTTCCCCCCATTGACCTCTCCCCTATGGCTCCCACCCCCCAGTACATGCCCTCACCTCCCTCCTGTCTGTGTCCATGGGTTATGCTTATATGTATTCATACAAGTCTTTAAGGTTTCTCTCTTACCCTTCTTCCCCCCCCCCACACACACACACCTTCCCTCTGAGGTTAGATGGTCTGTTCGATACTTCTATATCTCTGGATCTATTTTTGTTCATCAATTTATGTTGTTCATTATATTCCACAATAGAGTGAGTCATGTGATGTTTATCTTTCTCCTACTGGCTTATTTCACTTAGCATAATGCTCTCCAGGTCCATCTATGCTGTTGCAAATAGTAAGAGTTCCTTGTTTTTCACAGCAGCATAGTATTTTATTGTGTAGATGTACCTCAGTTTCCTAATCCACTTATCTGCTGATGAGCACTAAGGCTGTTTCCAAATCTCAGCTATTGCAAATTGTGCTGCTATGAACATAGGGGTGCATACATCCTTTCTGACTGGTGTTTCTGATTCCTTGGGATATATTCCTAGAAGTGGGATCACTGGATCAAATGGCAATTCCATTTTTAATTTTTTGAGGAAACTCCATACTGTTTTTCAAAGTGGCTGCACCAGTCTAAATTCCCACCAGCAGTGCAGAAGGGTTCCTTTTTCTCCGAATCCCCGCCAGCACTTGTCATTTGTTAATTTGTTGATGATAGGCA
>NW_006294243.1:2899403-2900219 GCF_000327345.1 Myotis davidii | reverse complement strand
AGACCCCAAATAGCGGCAGTAATCCTGAGAAAGAAGAACAAAGTAGGTGGGATCTCAATACCAGATATCAAGCTGTATTACAAAGCCACTGTTCTCAAAGCTGCCTGGTACTGGCACAAAAACAGACATATAGAACTGAACAGAGAACTCAGAAATCAAACTAAGTCCTTATGCTCAATTAATATTTAACAAAGGAGGCAAGAGCATAGAATGGAGTCAAGACAGTTCCTTTAATAAATGGTGTTGGGAAAATTGACAGATACATGCAAAAAAATGAAAAAAAATATGACTCTTTTGGCATTCAATGTAAATAGGATACACATATATTGGTACAGATATAAAAAATTGGTTTAAATTAATTTGTCGCATTTTCTTTTATAAGTCATTTTGATTAAATTTTATTTAATGCCAAAAGTAATTAATAAATAAATCTGTTTAAGTATTTGCCTTGCTAATTAATAGTTTACATTCTAGTGATATAGACCTTCCATGAAACTCACTTTTATAGCTACAGAGGGGTATTAATTACTCCTTACTCTTCCTTATTTACACAATTTGTCACTTACAAAATTGCATTATGCTCTAATTAATGTTTCTTTCTTTTTTTGTTGTTTAACTCTCTGACCTCCTACTAGCCTACAACATCTATTTTTTTCTTTTATGTTCTTTGAAAAATCTAGTATGATGCTCAAAAATTATCTTTTCCACCGCCCAGCCTCTGTGGCTCAGTGGTTGAGCTTTGACCTATGAACTTGGAGATCACTGTGTGATTCTCAGTCCAGGCACATGCCTGGGCTGAGGGCTCGGTCACCAGTC
>NW_006294243.1:2897311-2899321 GCF_000327345.1 Myotis davidii | reverse complement strand
GGAGGTGCCTGCAACCCAGGTACATGCCCTTAACCGGAATCGACCCTGGGACCCTTCAGTCCGCAGACCGACTCTCTATCCACTGAGCCAAACCGGTTTCGGCTATAAAAATATATTTTGACAAATTACCTCTGGCACCAATTGAACTGATAGTCAAGAATTTTAAACACTGAGTAACACTTGTGCTTAACAATGTGCTAGGAGTTTTTATTATATTTATGCATATTAAATCTTATTCTGATATTTCTAGAGCTTAACAAAAATTTGGACTAAGACCTTTCCTTTGGCAGTTGAAAGTTATAGGGACATTTAAATTAAAAATAGAACAAGTTTAAAGCAAATGACAAAAAATAACTTTTGAAAATAAAATGAAAATTTGATAATCTTGCAATTATAACTTATTTATGAATAATAAAATGCATAGATATCCCAGATAATATTAACATATATCTTTGAACACTTTATTTTAATCATACTTTTGAAAGTGTGTTAAAATACATGTGTAATTATTTATGCAATTTATATATAAAATACAAATACATGTATTTCTTTCATATATATATCTATTTAAGTATGTGTCCAAGTTTCTCCATAAATTTGAAGCAGAATTTCTACCTAAATCCATAAACAAACATTACTACAAAACTGTATATGCTGATTTTGTTAGATTATTCTCCAGGAGTTTTCTGTGTATTTCTGTGGTATCTGTGTAGAAATTTATATTAAAATGTTTCCATTGAGATCTGGAGGTTTTAAATTCTATAAAGAAAAAAATACTAATATTATAATATGTCATCTTTTTAGAACTAGCAATTGAAGGATGTTTAAAAAGAAAAATTGAATAGTTTTAAATATTATAGCAAGTAGAATAGATTACTTATAAAAATAACTTGATTCCAGTAAAATATTATTAAAAACTTTATGTTTTCTAATGACATGTAGTGTGTTGTTGTAGGCTCAGCAACACAGTACATGAATATTTAGTTTTAAACTCAAACCAAGATCACCTCTAATTATTGAGCTTGGATGTTTCTTTCACATCTTTAGACAACTCTTGTGATTCTTATGACCTTTAATACCCACTGTGTATAATTTTTCTTGAGAAATAGCTCAAACTAATAAAAAACAGAAACCTAAAAGAAACAATAACAAATAAACACTATCTAAACCAGGAAAACAAAACAAAGCACTGAAATCCCAATGCAGTATAGTCTAAGAGTTCCGCAATTTAGTTCGATATTCTATTTCTCAGTTCTGGCATTTTCTGTGGCCCAGATTTATTTTGTTTTTGTTATTGGTGATGTTGCTTAATTTTTCTTAACCTCATTTTTCTCATCTGTCAAAACAGACAAGGAAAGATTTGATTATTGAAGTCATCATTTATTATAAGTGAAATTTTAAATTCTCAAATTACACAATCAAATCACAGTAGAAGAATTTAGGTCATTTTATAAACTGATTTAAGTGGCTTTTCTTCAGCCAGTCATAATTAATTAGTTAATTTTTTTTCTATAGTTAAGTTTTTCATTGTTATTTTTCTAGTTATATATTCACAATTTTATTTAATCTAATTTATTTTATATCAGATTATATTATGTAAAATACATTTTTATATTTTTGGACTTATGAACATACAAATTATTAAATATTATAAATAATATTAAGTTGCTAAAAAAAGGAATACCTTGGATTGGAAGTATTTTTTTAATTAACTTCACAATCATAATATCTGAAATGGAATTTTGTCACTGTCTTAAATTCCTCTAAGAGAATATTTAAGACCCTACAGAGAAAATACATTAAAGAGAAGGGGCTACTAGGCAGTATTGGTCACTTAGGAACACACACACACACACACACACACACACATAATTACAAATTCTACAATTACACTGGTAGCATAAATATTTTATCCAAAATAATTTGAGAAATATATAAGCATTCAAAATTTATGCTTTAAACCTGTTACTAAATCCAAGATAATAGTGAGGTAGGTGTGTAAAATATACT
>NW_006294243.1:2896551-2897198 GCF_000327345.1 Myotis davidii | reverse complement strand
CCGCCCAAGACAGTCCCCTAGCCTCCCCCATCCCCCAGTGTCTTATGTCCATTGGTTATGCTTATATGCATGCATACAAGTCCTTTGATTGATTATGCCATATATTTAAATATTTGTATAGAACACGTTTTAATGCAAATTCATAACCTTTTAATAACACACACACACACACACACACACACAATAATTACAAATAATAACTTTTTTATTAAACAATATCAGTTTATTTCAAAATTGAGATAAATAAAATGATAAATGTTGTATTTTATTTTCTTTGTGAAGGATAACCTTCTTTATCCCCAATGACGTTCATCCAATCTGGCTGTTCCAAATCTCTCAGGAGGTAAATGAATGAATGGGCCAGCTTTGCTTATTTGCTTCATCTTCTGAATATTTCTTTTCATTTATTGCAGGCATTTCTGCTTTATATACTGGATAACTGACATATTCTTTTATAAGAACTATAGTTTATTAAAGTAAAACATATCTAATAAAAGAGAAACATGGCCAAAACCGGTTTGGCTCAGTGGATAGAGCATCGGCCTGCGGACTGAAAGGTCCCAGGTTCGATTCCGGTCAAGGGCATGTACCTGGGTTGCGGGCACATCCCCAGTGGGAGATGTAAACTTCCTTACCCTAAGGGCTAC
>NW_006294243.1:2890960-2896525 GCF_000327345.1 Myotis davidii | reverse complement strand
GGGGTCACGGGTTCGATTCCGGTCAAGGACATGTACCTGGGTTGCGGGCACACCCCCGGTGGGGTGTGTGCAGGAGGCAGCTGATTGATGTTTCTCTCTCATTGATGTTTCTAGCTCTCTATTCCTCTCCCTTCCCTCTCTGTAAAAAATCAACACAATATATTTTTTAAAAAAGAGAGAAACATGCAAATTGACAGTACCTCCACTAAACCCATAAGTCACACCCACCAGCCAATCAGGAGCGAGTATGCAAATAAACCCAACCAAGATGGTAGGAGCCACAGAGCTGGAGTGAACAGGAGGGTTGGGTTGCTCCTGGCGATGGAGGAAGCCAAGCTTCCTGTCTCCCCTGGCCAGCTGTGGACTCTGCTCAAGGCTACAAAGTTTCAATTATAGAAGACAAATAAATCCCAGACCTGCTTCCAGGCGCTGTGGCCTCCACTCAAGGAGGGTCTGGGAGTCTAGGATGATGGGACAGTGTCCAGCCAGCAAACAACCATCAGCCACTCACCAAGGCTGGCCAAGCACCCCATAGGAACCCCCATCCTGAAGGGGGTGTGGCCAGCCTGCAAACAGCCCTCAGCCCCTCACCCAGGCTGGCCACACCCCCATACGGTGAGGCTCCCCGCTGGGGAGCATGGCCAGCCTGCAAGCAGCCATTAACTCCTCACCCAGCTGGCCAGGCACCCCAGTGGGGACCCCTACCCTGAAGGGCTGTGCCAGCCTGAAAACAGCCCTCAGCCCCTCACCCAGGCTGGCCACACCCCCATAGGGTGAGGCTCCCCGCTGGGGAGCATGGCCAGCCTGCAAGCAGCCATTAACTCCTCACCCAGCTGGCCAGGCACCCCAGTGGGGACCCCCACCCTGAAGGGCTGTGCCAGCCTGAAAACAGCCCTCAGCCCCTCACCCAGCCTGGCCATACCTTCATGGGGTGAGGGTCACCACTCGTGGGTTTGGCCAGCCTGCAAACAGCCATCCATCCCTCACCAAGGCTGGCTAGGCACCCCAGTAGGACGCCCCCATCCTGTAGGGTGTGTGGCCAGCCTGAACATGGCCCTGAGCTCCTCACCCAGGCTGGCCACGCCCCCCCCCAGCAGGGAACCTCACCCCTTTGGGACGTGGCCCACCTGCAAATCACCACAGGCCCCTCGCCCAGGCTGCCCAAAACCCAAGGGAACCCACACCCTGATTCAGGACACCCTGCAGGGCAAAACAGCTGGCCCCCACTCATGCACCAGGCCTCTATCTATACTAATAAAAGAATAATATGCTAATTAGACTGGGAGACCTTCCAGGAGACCTGCCGGACATTCTTTTGGACAAAGCCATGGTGGCGGGGCCGAGGTAGAGGCAGTTAGAGGCCAACAGGGGAGGGCAGTTGTGGGTGATCAGGCTGGTAAGTCTGGGGCCGTTGGGGGTAAGCAGATCAGCAGAAGGGCCACTTGGGGGCAAGCAGGCCGTCAGTGGGGGTCAGTTGGAGGTGATCAGGACAATGGGGGAGGGAGTTTGGAGTGAGCAGGCCAGCGGGGGGGAGGGGAGTTGGGGTTGATCAGGCTGGTAGGCAGAGTGGTTAGGGGCAATCAGGCAGGTGAGCGGTTAGGAGCCAGCAGTCCCAGATTGTGAGGGGGATGTCTGACTGCCGGTTTAGGCCCGATACCTGTATACCAGCAGTAGGACATCCTTTGAGGGGTCCCGGATTGGAGATGGTGCAGACCGGGCTAAGAAACACCCCTTCCCCGTGTATGAATTTCGGGCACCGGGTCACTAGTTTAATATAAACATATATGATATCTAGAAGTGCTTCTTATGTCTTTGTGTTTTATTTCATATTCCTGTGTGGTACTAACATTCTTCTAAGAAAAATCCCAAGCTCACTACTATTCTTTGAGCAGCCACCAATTCTAAAATCCAAAATTATAAATCAGAAATATAAAGAATGTTCAACCATTCCTGACTAATCACTGTATCATACTGATTTGATAGTGACTGAAAAAGAACAATGAATATAATTTAAAGTATGTGTAAAGAAATGACGCTTAAGTTCAATTAAGGGCATGGATAACAGAAAGAGTCACTTCAAAATAAGAAAAGCAATTGGCATAAGTCAATTTGACAAACATTTGATAATTGTATTTATAAGCTCAACTTGAGAAGTTAATAAACTACATCTCTTTGTAAGACCTTAAAGAAACCTGGGTCTAAGATCTCTCCATTCCTCCTCCACTTCGTTTCATGGATTTCATATACTGTTAGCATTGCTCTTATCATCAGCCTTTATTGTAGTCAGATACATGTGCAGTTCTTTAATAAACTGTTGTTGTTTTCTTTTGTTTTGTTTTGTTCTGTCATCCTTGCGGCCCTGGCAATGCCTGCCACCTAAGGCCTTACATATAGTCTGTGCTCTAGTTGAAGGATGACACAAATGTCATCCAAAGTGATTAACTATTAGCTTTTCAAAAAAAGAGTGATTTGCCTTGCAGTTTTTGCATTACTTATAGGCTTGAGTTTTGAGATGTCCTTCTATATATGACCCAAATTTTCTAGGCTCTAGGTCAATTCACAGATATATAAAATTCAAATTTAATTTTATGATTGTTATAGCAGCCTTTTATGTAATGTTATTGGAAATGTTTTAATAAAAGTACAATAGTGAGACTACCACAAAAGGGTAGCAATACTGAAAGGTGTATGACTTAGCCTGATAAGACTTGCCACAGGAAAGTAGAGCAGCTTTAATTTACACACAGATGGAAAGGAAACCAACAGTGAATTGAAAAATGCAAAGTTTTTCTCACAAGGTGACCTAGGAGAAAGGCAGTCAGTGGGGGTGAAGATTTTACTGGTGTAATAATAAGTATACATAAATAATTAGTTTGTGACAGTTTTAATTACAACCCAGCCATGGGAGAAGATAAATCTACATATTGAAAGAAAGCAGTTAAAATGTTGACTTGCAAAATGACAGAGGTAAAGAGGATACGTTTAAGTGGAGACAGGCAGCTTGTCTAAATATGGCTAATATTAAATACAGGTGATTATAGCATTTGAAATTGAAATTAAAAATAATCTCTGATTCACTTATTTTAAAATTCCCATGTCCCCTCAGCTGCATATTTCACCAGGTGCTGGAGCAGTTGAACAACAAGCATATCCAATGATTTAAAAATAACATTCACGGTGTCACCTGATGTGACTCCAGATAAGAAATGCGGTTCCAATTAGAGAACACTCCCCGGTATTCATCCTAACATCTTCCAAACCTATGCTGCAGATTTAGGCCATGCATTTTAATAATGTGTTGGATCTTGAACACGTTAAAGAGATTAAGTTTTTTGAAAGTTTTAACATAAAAGAAATGATACTCTGGTTTTAGAAAATTTATACATGTACAGATCTTATTTCATGATTGGGTTTAGAGATTTTGATTGTTCCCTCCAAATGCTAGGAACTGAGTCAACTATTAGTGTAGTTTTCATGACTTCTTGTTCCTCAAGAAGATATTGAACACCTACAGTCTCAGGCTACTCAACTATTAGCCTCCTGAATGTATCAGTTCAGATTGGGGAAGTGAGCAAACGTCTATCAAGGCACTCAGGCAAGCCATGTGTTAAGTGCTTTGTGCGCATTTATTTTTCCCAGTGACAGGCCTATGGGGAAGACATTTTATCTGTTTTGTAGATAAAGTCACTAGAGTCCTGAAAGGTTATTGATTTTCCCAAATCAAAAGGAAACTTAGCAACATGACAGGATTGGCCCATAGAATTCTATGGAAAGCATAAGCTTTTCTGTTAATGTACCTAAATATCTCTGTGAGGGTTCCTTCTCAAATTTATATGAAAATAAAAAAATTGTAATTTTTTAAAAAGCATTAATGTCACCTCTTATTGCTCCCCATCACTGATTTTAATTTATATCTGAAAACAAAGCATCAAGAATCATAAATGCATTTATTTCTATTGGTCAAATCACAGATTGATTTTCTTTAGGCATGTTTAAAAATGGCTTTCTATGAAACATGTTAAGGGTATTACATTCACTTTCCACTATTCTGAAAATGAACACACTTGACTTAAATTAGAATAGTCCCAGATTTATACTGTGTGAAATTATAGAGCAGATCATGGACAGAGATTTCCTCATCTTTTCAAGTAATTCTTGGTGAAATGTATAATTGAGAGAATCATAGAAGATAAAACACAAATAAAACAAATAAACATAAAATATCAAGTAACACATGATAATTATTATGATGAGTCAAACATTTAAAAAATTTATTGTGTACATATAAATATAATAAAATATATGTGCCATCTCTCACTCTTGAAAGTCATGGAAATCTAGATGAAAAATAAAATGTGAAGTAAAATATTAGATGGAAAAAGTCTAGTAATGCCATAACGCTATTAGAAGTTTTCAAAAAAATGAGAGATGGTGATGTTAATAACTTAAAAAAGCGCTAATCACTTAATTTTTATTTATTTGGGTGATCATGTTAGTCTGTAGAGACCTTACGAAGCCAGACTCTTGGCATTTTGACAACACTGCTAATATCATTTTCCATCAAATACTATAGAAAAGTGTTATTTTTTCCTCAATAACTATTTAATAAATTGAAGAAGACAATTAATTGCTAATGAATATATTAAAGGAGAACAATGTTTTCTGAAGTATTTTAGCTACACCCTCCCTGCCTCCTCCCCCACCCCTGCCCAGCCAGTTTGACAAAGGTGGTGTTCCTTAATTAGACTCTACTTCAGTTTGCATTAAGCCCATCAATCCAGTCAGTTTTCCTCACATCTAGGCTGTATTTCTTCATATTGCACACAAGGTTTTCTCAGAAATGCTGCCGACTGCTTGCTGAGTTCATCTACATCAAGGTGACTACATTTTTCTAAAACTAAAAATGTCAGAATACTAAATAGAGCAATATGACATGATATAATAAGGTGAATTTATGATGCTGCCTTTAGGGACATAAGAGATGCCTTTCTTGCTAAAGAGATGGGAAGGGAAAACAAAGGAAATTAACTGCCAGACAAAACTAGAGAACTATGTGAGCCTGTTTCAATTTATATTGTATTAGATACTAGGGATAATATTTTTTATTTGAAATTCTGTTTATTGACTTACATATCCTTAGCCTCTTAGAAGCCTAATAAAGAGTATATCTTTTTAATGATTTTCTATTACATTTATTGGGTTGACATTGGTTAATAGGATCACTATCTATATCTATATCTATATCTATATATCTATATCTATATCTATATCTATATCCTCTTTTCGAATTGTATTATGATTTTAAGAGGGCGCAGGAGTTTCTTGTAGGACGGATTCTCTGGTAGTCTTGTTCTGGATTTCATAGGCACCTGTGACAAACCAAAAGGTTGACCCTGGCAGTGCTGAGATCCTAAAGGTTTAAGGATGTGTCAAAACACCACTTACTCTTGCTCCGGAGGGAAGACACTCTTATCATGAAGGTGGATTTCCAACTGTGAGGGCCATGATCACACTCCCACTGCGGGGAGCTCTTTGACTGTTCCAAATGTGAGAGTGTAGGAAGGG
>NW_006294243.1:2885642-2890236 GCF_000327345.1 Myotis davidii | reverse complement strand
ATAACTCCAGCTCTGAGATCCTGGCTGGCTGAAAGCATGTTTCTGGGGTTTTGTTTAGCTTCTATATTTGTTACAATGTTTCAAACTGCAGGCTCAGAGGCCGGCAGCAGCAGGTGGGGAACGTTGGAGTCCTCCGTCACTGAAGCAAGCAAGTCTCATGTTCACTTCAAGCTGCCTGGCTGCCGACCACCATCTTGGCTGGCAGTTAATTTGCATATCACCCTGATTAGCCAATGGGAAGGATAGCGGATGTACGGCTAATTACCACGTTTCTCTTTTATTAGATAGGTTAAGTTCATTGCATAGACTTGGTTGGAATACCAGTTCAGATCCTTGTTGAGTTTGTTACCATGGTTGCCATCAAAATATAGCACTACCTGACCTATGAAGTCATCCCTGTGGTTGGCATTTCCCATTGGCTGCTCCTAGCCAATGACTGAACATGGCAAGGACATTAAGGCAAGCCCATTCTGAGAAGACATATGACTCCTATGATGGTGATCTGAGCTTGAAGAATACCAGATGACCTTGCCAAAACTTTCAGGGAACTGCACTGCATTTCAAGATGCTTACCCTCAACTTGCCCTCCTTACCTTGTTCCTTTACTCAGGGTCAGACATACCACACAATTTGACAGTACCAGCCTCTAGTGGCTGCCATCTCTTTAACTAACACAGGTGTTTCCCCAAATAAATCTCTCCCATATATAATCCTCTCTTAAAATCTGTTTCTCGTATTATTTGGAATAATTGGTCATTTAAGATCCTTTATATTTCATTCAGTTTATTCATCTTTAATTTGGAGTTACTATGTAATTTATTTGGGTTAATATGGAAAAGAGATTATTATAACATATTTTTATACAATGCATGTATTAAGTATTATGCTCAAGTCAAATTGCACAACTCATCACTCAATGATCTTTTGTTCATATCACTTTTGTTCAATTTATGCTCTCACCTTAAATTATCCTCTCCATCTCTACATATCTAATTCTCAAATCATTAATGCAGGGATAAAAATTGAAATTAAGGTGAAAAAGTATCAGAAAATGTATGTCATAGATTCATGTGAAACATACTAAGAGAGAAAGGATGTGAGCACTGCAACGTACATAAATATCTTAATCCAAAACATATAAATCAAGTTAAGTAGCATATATTTAGAATTATTGTAGTTTTTTTCTGTTTAAGACTACTAGTACACTTAGATATTTTCTCTTTGAATGACCATCAATTTTTTTTTTCATATGTCCCATTCTGGACAGAAGTATTACATGGTTAGGGGCTCTCTCTCATCCATATTACATGGAATCTGGCACCTTGGGTATCAGTAAACATTAGTTAAATTTTAATAACTGTTTATTTACTCATAGTTAGGGGTCATATCAAGTAGAAATTGGCCATAGAAAAAGTTTGGCCTTTTTAAGTGCAGTGAGAAGCCACTTATAGATTCTAAGCAGGCATTGACAAAAGAGGATGTGTTTTATATTGATTGCAATGGGTATTCTGTGGAGAAGATATTGGGGTTGGGATTTAAGTCCTGTTCTATAATTGGATACTGCATTTGTTATTGCAAAACACTGCAGTTACACTATAGCGGTTACCACTGCAAGAGACTAATCATGTGTCCTCTCTCTTTAGAAACAGTCACTCCATCATTTTCCGGCATTGATAACTAATCTGTAATCTAACCTGTGCCATGAAACTGGTGATGAAGACATTAGAGTCTCAGGAAGTAATGACCTTTCCCAGTTTAACCCAGATCAGTAACCGTGATGCTGGGAAATCAATTCAGGCTGGCAGGAGTAGAAATTAGGCAATGGAAATCTAATGGGAGACCCGCCCCGCTCAGGCCCTGGCCTGGCCCGATAAATGGCATTTCTTCAAAATTTACAGGATGTATTTCCTGTTCCTATAATCTCCAGGATTTATTTCTTGCTTCCTCAGCAAGAGTACATTGTAAAGAAATCGTAGGCAGAGGTGTATGGTGGCAGGCTTCAGAGATTCTGCTATTTGTTTTAAATACTGTAACTTCATTATTTAGATGAATGTGGGTCCCTAGACTATAAAACACGAATAAACAAGAATACAAAACCTATTCCAAAGCCGAGCCTAAATGACACTGTCTCAGATTATCTATGGTTCTTATCCCCTCCATTAGTGCAAGTAATCGAGTGTTTGAATTTGAAAGTGCACGTTTATCTCATTGTTCCATTATAGGTAATAAAAGTGACCTATGTGAGGATATTAGATTACTGCTTTTTACTTGGTATTCACCTTCTGCTCAGAAGGTGTGAAATTGTTAACTCGTTCAAATTAAGTCATTATCCAGTTATGTAACAAAGAGACTTGTGCTTAAAAATCTTAACTAAGCAGGTGCAGAGAGAAAGCAGCAGCTCCACCAAATGCTTCAGGAGGCCCTTTCTACTGCTGCTCCGTATTGTTACATCTCATTAACAATGATATTAACGATCACCAACTGCTCAGATAGAGGAAAGGGAGAAATTAAGCATCCTGCATAATCTTCTTAATACTATTTTAAGTACAAGGAAAAGTAGGTTTCTGGTTCTTTGTTAATAATCTTAGCCTTGTCATTTTGAATCTTCTTGTTGCTGATAAGTAGATATACGAGGAACTCTGATGAACTAGTAGGCTTGGGCTGTCATGACAAGATGCCATGAACTCAGTGCCTTGACAAACAGAAATTTATTTATTTATTAAATAATTTTTTTAAAATTTATTTTAGAGAGGGGATGGAAGGGAGAGGAGAGAGAGAGAGGCAAAGTGAGAGAGAACCATGGATCGGTTGCCTCCTGCACACACCCCAACTGGGGATTGAACCGCAAGCTGGGTATGTGCCCTGACCAGGAATCGAACCTGCCATCTTTGGGTGTACAGACAACACTCCAACCAACGAGCCATGGCACCAACAGGAATTTTCTGCCAACGACCATTTGGATAGTTATAACATTATTTGCAGGCCATACAAAATAATCAACTTGAAAATTAGCCTGCTATATTGGGTTAAACATTTAATTAACTCAACCATAATGCCTTGGCAGGGCCAGACCAGATGATTTTGCTGGCCTCATGTGGCCCGCTGGCTGGACTTTCCCCATCCCTGCAAGGTAAAGCACTTGGTATATGCTGGTATTAAGATACATTGTTCAGGTTGCTAATTTGATTTCCTACCAAACAAATTTTTTTCAAGAAAGTTTACATAGAAAATAAAGACCTTCCTAAAATCTTAACAACATAAAACCCTCAAATATAGTTTACTTTGCAGAATTGTCACATCAATATACACACCAAAGTATCCACCAATAAGCAAAGGCCCTTTGATATTATGATGCCGAGTATAACATGAAACCTTAAGTATTCTAATACTAACAATGATCTATTTCTTCTCTTTCTCTCCTAGGTGAGTAACTGAAGGTTAAAAATCAGAATTCCTGCATATGAAGTATTATATGCTTTTTTATTGGTGTCCTGTTGGTAAGTAAAGAAAGCGCCTTGGCTTCGATTGAATGCTGAAACATGCTAGCTATAAATTAGTGAGCTGGAGCATTCTATTACTGAGCATCATGATCAAATCTCTAAAACCTATTTGAAGTTAGGCACGATAGTGTTGAGTGGGAAATGTTTTCGTATATTTTAGTTTGTAATTATGCCATGCAGACCCAGCACATCAGTAACTTTGGGTACTTTGTACTTGAACAACAGTGATGTGCTTTGACATAACTATTGTCCATGGATCTTAGATGGTTTGAAAACATAAATGGAGATATGATTTTGACTATTATAGCTATTAACACTGAAGGCTCAATTAAGTTGTGACAAATAATATTACATTAAAAATCAGAAATAAAGACTTTTTAGTAATTTTTTAAACCTTTAGAACTTAGATTTTTTCATCTTGGAAATATAATGGACCTCACTTTTTATCCAACATAATATTAAATATAGATAAAATGAAGTACACTTAGCTGTGGCTTAACGTTTAAAAAAAATTAAAGAGATAAATGAATTATTCTTAAAATTAGAATAGAATATTTTTGTATTTATCTTTATTAAAAGAGGTTTTATAGAATTAGGGGATTGTTTTTTCCCCATTCATTTTTTTTTAACAAATGCTGATTTGTTCAAGGATATGAAAAATATTTCCAATAAGTAGCTGTTCAAAATTATTTCAAAAGACAAAACAGCTCTTAGAGTATAATCCAAATGTCAGGAAAGTCTTTTTATTAAATATTAATTGTATTCATGGAGGTTATTAGTGCACATAGAAACTTATGAGCTGGAAATCTACTTTAAATATTAAAGTATTAGTTCCCTTAAGATTTGATTATAACATTAATAAATTATATTATTTAAAGAATATATTCCAGAGAAAGTAGAATGAATGAAATTTTTGTCATTATACCATTTTGTAAGGCATTTTTAATTTTTTTATTTGTTTTTGGTTTATTAGCATTCATAAAATGTGATATTGGTTTTCTTACCAAATTTAAGTGCAGTGTGATGATAAATATTTTAGATAATTTTTTATGTTGTTACTTTATTGAATATGTTATTATACTTGGAAGTGGATG
>NW_006294243.1:2870922-2885201 GCF_000327345.1 Myotis davidii | reverse complement strand
GTAGGGAAAATAGGTTTGTTCTTTCTGGATTTATATTTTTCACATGCCCACTTTTAGCATGATACATCACTTTCAACTTGAAAAAAACCAATTTCTTGAAATAATTTACTTGTGATAGAATTTTGTGTTTATTTTAGTTTGTGAAAATTATTTGTAAAGGTCATAGAAATTACTTTAACAAATGCGAATTAATGCTATTATATCTCAACTCTGGCAAAAATGATTATTGTCCATAAAATATCTAATTAGAATGACATCAGTTACACATTTCAGCTCACCAGACTAGGTTAATGACTCTTAGTTTGGAAGCAATAAACATAACAAAATGAATGGTTGGGAGGGTATAGTCTAGTAGGGACTCAGTCTCTGAGCTTGGCATAGCATTCTCAATGCTGCAAAGTTCCCAGGTCACTTCATTTGAGTTTAAGCTGTGTCAAAGTCTCTTTATTTGCTCAGTCTGCTAAAATACCTAGTAACAACAAAAAAGGGTTGGTCTGTGTTATAGATATAACTATTATTTTGAAATTGCCGTCACTTTAATGTTATCACAATATTTACTCATAATCACGTGTGATAAAAATTTCAAAATCAGATGAATTAGCATAAATTTTGAATATATAGTAAAGCAAGCTAAGTATTAGAACTGAACCCATTTTAATATTTAAGAGTGAGTTGCTGGGCATTTACGTGTTTAATTATACATGTGTAGATTTAATTTACTCTTGAGATTGGCAGCAAAGCAGCAATAACATTTTATTACCATAAGCCTAAGAGTATTACCTCTGTATAACATCAGCAAAAGTCCAGTGCTCAAAAAATAGAGAATATTAAAAAGGAGATTATCCTATAGATAATATGATATTCCTTGTTGAGGAAATACATGATAAGGCTTTGATTTCGAAGAACGTTCTGGCTTTATGAAAAGAACACTTTGAAGAAAAGAATTACTCCAGGCACAGGGTTTTAAAAAAAAGCTTAGCCCAACCAGTGCGCCGAGGTGGTTGAGTGTCAATCTATGAAATAGAAGGTCACAGTTGATGCCCTGTCAGTGCACGTGACTGGTTTGCAGGCTGGATCCTCAGTGGGGGCGTGCAGGAGGCAGCCGATCAATGATTCTCTCTTATCATTGATGTTTCTATCTCTCCATGGCTCTCCTCTCCTCTCTGAAATCAGTAAAGATATATTTTAAGAAAGCTTAAAGTTGAAATGTATTAATTAGGAAAATTTAGATTCCTAAAATATGTTTCATTTATTGAAAATGCAATTCTTATTTCAAACATACTTGGTTTATAAGGTAGGCTCAGGATTATATCAACCAATTGGAAGTTCTTTATGGTTTAAGAATGGGAAATAAACAGTCTAAATATTCAGCTGGTCAGTGAACTATCTATAATAATAAAAGCATAATATGCTAATTCGACCCAACTTCCATCTGGACAACCTTACAAACGTAGCTGGGGCTAGAGGGGAGCCAGGTTCCCTGGTGCCAGAGGGAAGATGATGCTGGCAGCCAAGGGAAGGAAGGCCTGCATGAGTTTTGTGCATGGGGCCTCAAGTAGTTGATAAAATAATTTAGGTTAATTATAAAAATTAGATAATATCACTAAAATTAGTAAATATAGTTTTCGGTAGATAAACATCAAAATACTATTCTATTTATATATATTTTCAAATTTGAAATAAAAAATAATATGCTCATCACATTCAAGCATATTATCTAATTTATTAAAATGTTACATATCTGGAGAATTTTATCTATAAAGGAAAAGCTATAGGAATCTACTCTATATCCAAATCTAACACAAAGAGAGATTTTCTTGAAAATATTCTTAATTCATTCTCCTTCTCTAGATCTCTCTTTTGAGTGTCTTGTGAAAGGTCACTCAGCTAAATAGATAGAACAGCTGCATCTCCAAGATAACATTTCATAGTCAAGCATGTTATTTCTTATATAGTTAAGAAAATCAGAATTTCAATTTGAATATTTCTTACATAAAGTTTGGGCATCAAAGAAAGAGTCTTTATACGAAGTTTTTATGTATTCTCATGATGTAGTGTAAACTTTTGAGTTATAACTTTTCTACATAGACTCTTTAAGTATCTACATGTCAGTAAAATAAATAAGATTAAAATAAGTGAGATTAATATTAAAAAGTAAATGTACCTATTTAGAAAGAAGAATAGGCTTGCTCTGTTCTACAAATTCACAAATAAATGTACAATTAAAGAGTCATTTTTAGTTAAAAGGTAAATTGAATTAAACAGAAAAGTTTCATTTTTCCTCAAAACATTTATTTTATTTCTACTATATTTCAATAGCATTGCATATTTTGATTTTAAATAGTTATGGATAAATATATTTGAATTATTTGTTTAATAAATGATACTTTCTAGAGTTCTAGATATTGTTCAGTGAAAATCACTAGGCATTGCATCTCTATTTACAGCCTGCTGTTTCTGACTTAAATTCTCATCTGGAAAGTAAGATAATGTAACTGAAGTTATAATGCTTTTCACATTAGGTATGTGCCCAAGGGATTAGAAGGTCGTATCCAAAGAACTATCGTCCATATATTAACATTGTCAAGTGGGTACTTCTTCATTACTGAAAGCACTAATCACTTGTCCAAAAGTAATAGTACTTTGCATTTATAAAGTACTTTATATTCTTTTAAGTGATTTTGCATGCATTACTCATTTGGTCTTGATGGAGGGAGGCAGCACATTCACTTGTCCAGATGGAGTTAGAAACAGAGTGTTCAGCCATAACTAATGTCCCCTCAAACCAAAGTGAATACATATCTGGCAGAGACCTGCTTATAATAATGGAAGGAAAAACCAACATCCCCAGTTCTGTTAGAATCAGACTTTGGGAATATGCCCATTCGACTCTTCATGTACGTTTTATAATTCTTATCAAGTTAGTTACTATCAGAACAAAATTCAGTTAATTTATTCTGATAGATCAGACACAATCATTTCCTTCATTGTCATTTTAATATTTAATAGACACATGTTTATATGAAAAGCATTATGGAATTAATTATTTAATCCAAAATATATTGAGTATCCCTTCTTCTAACATCTTACAAAAAAGGATTCTAGTAACTGAATATTGTTAAAAATCAGAAGCTAAATTTTAGAATATGTTCTACATTGTAGAGTAATAATCTAAGTTGCTAAGAAAAACTATCCTACCCTTTAATATGGATTTAATTTTAAATATGTATAAAAGTCATTGCATCTATGCGAAGGTTGGGTACGTGGTTGATCATGCTGACTACTTTTTAAGTTTCCACTTTATTATAACAAATAGTGCGGCAGAAAAGCTCAGCAACAGGCAAGGGCTTTGTGCTTGGCGGCAGGATAATGTCTCTCTCGGGTTCTTTGGAATAAAGAAAGGTAAACCTCAGCCAAAAAGCTTGAGCATTCAAAGCTGTTAAAACAAGCATCAATTGGATGTTCTCTGGCTCAACTTCTTTAAACCAAATATGCAAACCTTTTTATTTATCTATTTTTGACAATTTCAGATTGAATCATATTACATAAAATTGTAAAGTTTTGTTTTAGCTGTTTTATTGATCTTGAAAGAAAGAAAAGCACTGTGAAAACAGTTTCTGGATCAAGACATTGGTTTATGTTAATAACAATTTAACTCTTATTTCTCATTAGCCATCATTTTTCATGTTCTAAGCTGTGATTTAGAGCAAGAGCATAAGTATATACCATCAGACAGATACAATTTCATTCCTTTCCACCATCGTCCCTAAGTAGCTTCTTTCATAAGACCCTGGGGATGTTACAGGTTTGTGAGATTGTTTACTACATTATATTTACTTGAAAACATCCTCCTTCCCAGCTCACCACCATGAATGATACAAGCATTCATTTTCTAAACGTTGAAAACTATAAAAGAAATATGAATAGGCTTTGATAATTCTTTACAAAGTCTATCCAAGTGTTAGAGTTGGGAGAATAACTAGAAATAATGAGTAGTTTGATATTTTTAGCCCAAAAAGAAAATAGAGTGGGTTAATCCCTATAATCCTATCTCCTTTACCAATAATACCTGGAAAGCTGTGTTAGACTCAAGTCCTACAATGGTTACAATAGCATGATTCTTCACACGCAGGGGTCTTGTGGGTAAACCAGACACGCCTCTACAGAACGAGGGAAATCCAGGCAACCATAATGAGGTTGCCATGAGAACCATTAGAGGAAAAAATGATCCTGAAGTGCTTTTCATAAGTCTGGATCAGAGCTTTGTGGATTCAAGAACATGCAATAAATCTGTAAAATATTTGGAGAATCAAGTGCCAACTAAATGAGACTTCAGCCTGAGACTTTCCTCTCTATTCTCTACCTTTACACATCTGTGTACCTCTCTAGGTGGTCTCCCTTGGAATTGGCCATTTGATCAATTAAGAGTAAATTACTCTTTGCTATTCTATTCACTTCATAAGCATACTTCTACTTTTCTTCCTGGCATTTAATGACATATAAATCATTTGCAAATAAAAATGACTACTTAGAAATGTATTAGCCATCTTACTATATACACTACGATATAAACTACAATGGGTCCGTATGTTACATGCTTTTGACTGCATTATATTCAGCTGCCCAAGAACCAAACAAGAGAGACGTTAATAACTTATCTTCGAGTAATAGTGGCTCATAATGGTTAATTAAAAGACAGAATTTATCTAGCTAGTAAGTGTTGAGGAAGGAATTAAACTTCTGATTTGTCTCATTCCAAAGTCCATGATTTTTCCTACATTTGCACTGTGTAATCTATAAACTGTGTGTGTGTGTTGAACACTACTTTCAAGTTTTTCAAAAGCTGTCATTGGTATTGAGGTATATTAAATAAATAAATAGTACTAAGTGACACATAAGTTAAAATTAGGATAAATTTAACACTTGTTATTTGAAATAAAAAAGAAACTCTAGAGAGTTGAACAAACTTACAAGGTGAATCATTTTAATAATGACAAAATCAGAGTTTGTAAGAGGTTAGGAAGAATTCTATGAAAGGCACCTCAAATATACAGTTATATTCTTGAACAGACTATACATCTGATAATTAAGTCAGAACATATTGTGAAAGAAATGCAAAAGTTGAACTGTCAATGAGTAAGGTATTCAGGAAAAATAACTTCCTCTTCATATTCCTTTGGAATACTCCAATTTGTTTACAGTTTATATTTTTTTAGTGTTGTTTGCATGAGAGAGAAAAAACACGTATCACTATTGCTCTTTAGATTTTTATTGATATTGTGTTATTTTTCATATATTGATTTGCTACAGAATCAGTTTAGTTTACAGTTTAATCACTTCATAATATATTGATGTTTAATAGGATCTAAAGCTTTATTACCTGACATGAAGAAATTTAGTTAAAATTATTAAGATATATAACAACTTATAATGAGGAGCCCATTACTGCAATTGCTATTGCACATGTTGGATATGATAGAATAAATGGCATGTCTGAAAACATGATTAACAAGTCATATTCTGAAAAGGGCAGAATGTAGAGATGCAAAAGGATTAAATTGTATTAATTTTAGTGTGATTGGCACATCAAAAATGTCTACAATAAAACAAGTATGGTCTTGTTAGCTTTTCCTATCTATATATAAAAGCCTAAGCAACACAATTGCCGGTAACTATGATGCGCACTGACCACCAGGGGGCAGATGTTCAACGCAGAAGCTGCTCTCTGGTGGTCAGTACCTCCCACAGCTGGCCAACCTCCCATGATCCCTCCCCCAGCCCGCTGCCCTGATGGGCCCCAATTGGCCCTGATTGCCAGCCAGGCCAGGGACCCCACCCGTGAATGAATTTGTACACCAGGCTCTAGTGTATTGATAAAGAAAATGCAAATATTTTTTCTCAAATAAATAAATAAATAAGGAATTTAAACACAAAATATAAAACAAGACATTTGAGCAATGACCTTTTTCTATTTATAGTAGATATATCCTAAGTATATTTTAAACAATTTTAACTACAATAAGGTTATAATTCATAGATGATTTCAGGAGTATTTCTTTTTAAATATATTTTATTGATTTTTTACAGAGAGGAAGGGAGAGAGATAGAAAGTCAGAAACATCGATGAGAGAGAAACATCGATCAGCCGCCTCCTGCAGATCCCCCACTGAGGATGTGCCCTCAACCCAGGTACATGCCCTTGACCGGAATCGAACCTGGGACCTTTCAGTCTGCAGGCCGACGCTCTATCGACTGAGCCAAACCGGTTTCGGCAATTTCAGGAGTATTTTTGTTTGATTCTATATTGAACAAATACTTAGAATTATCAAATAATTCCAAAGAATTTTTTTTCTAAAAAACACTTAAATATATAAAATCATATTTTTGTACTTGAGTTAATTATATATTGTTAGTGTAAATAAGTTTAGTAACTCCAATCTCAAAATATATTTTCCTAAATATGTAAAATTCACCATTCACTTTGAATTGTGTGAATTGTTTTTGATCTTCATTCTCCTTTTGACAAACTCAGGTTGCTGAAATGTTTGCTGATGCTGATTTAGCTACTTTATTTTCTTCCTCTATCATGATGGGTAATTAAAAATGAATGGAAATGTATTCCTAATTAATTTCAATTCAATGAATACTTACCAAGTATGTGTTATAATATAAATATAGTGGATACAACAGAGATTCTAGTTCAGTTTCTTATGTAAAATATATATAAGCTTCTTAATATACATGAATAATTTCACTTTAGTTTTATTCATTAAAATTATTAAATTCAACCAAAAATCCATTCTCTATAACATTACAGGAATCTACCCTCTTATTTTAACATTTAAAAATCCTCCTGCACTCTATATTTTAATATAAGTATTATTTGGTTTTTCATTTTTTTCTGGCAAGAATTTAAAATATAATATTTTAAATATTTAATATTAATTACACCTTTTTGTTTAAGTGAAATGTAAATAATCTTTTTGCATTGGATACAACACAATTGTTTTCTGAATTTTCTCTCATGTCCTTATGAACTTCCACACAATTAATATTCATATTTATTCATTTAACAAATATTTATTCATTACATGAATGTTTATTAACTGCCTCCTATGACCATATTAGTGAGCTAGGTGAGAAATTTGTGTATTCACTGTCTTCGAATAAGGATGTGAGATAGGCAAACAAAATTTTAAATCAGAAATAGGTTAAAGACATAATATAAATAATAACCAGATTAAAATTACTTGTAGTCTGTAATTTGGTTATAAATAAAATGTTTCATGAAAGCATGGCCCATTGGCATAAATGAAAACTTATCAGATGTCACTTTTTTGGTGTACCCAGCAAATCCACTTTCTCATCATGAGTGTGCTCAGTCACAGAGAAGGCTGAATTTAATCTGGATGGATAAATAGCAAAGAAATAGGCAACCTGATTTTTGAACAGTAACTATTGTAGAATGGATAAAATTTATGAAAAAGTCTTTAAATTTATACTAAATTTAATTATTTAGTATAAAATATTCTTTATATACCTGTTTAATCTTTGCTGCTACATAGTATAACTGAATACTTATTATGTTATATTGTGGGACAAAAGAAACTGCGTTTGCCAAACTATTTCTATATATTATTGTTATTTAAATAGTTTCATTTATAGTTGATTTAATTTTATTAGATAAAATGTTTATATGGTAGTATCTTCACAAAACACAGTTATTTCTGTGGTTTATATTCATATCAGGTCTGAATTTTTAACATTTTTTAAAACTTAGCTAATTCTATTTTAATGTAATTTTAGATATTTAACATATAGTGGGTCAATGACAATATAAAAAATTTTACTTGGTAGCCCATCCAGAATAGTCCTAACTTTTTTCTCCTTTTTCTATAGTAGCTGTCTAAATAAAGTAATGTATTTACAAAAAAGTCCTCACCACTTTTAAACAACTGGCAAAAAATTACTAGAATTTACAGTAGATAGGACATATAATGGCTTGCGTAGCTAGTTAAATCATGGTTGAATCAATATTAATATTGGCCATATTAATTGAGCCATTACCTTAAATCAATATTCTTTCACATTGCTAGAATATCTTCCTTTTGTCCTTAGAAAAATTGCTCTTTTGTTTGGGGTTTTTACTAATTTAAAACCACAATAACATATTATAGGTCTTCCGTATAGAACAGAATAGAGAAATACTACCTCATATTTTTAAAGAAATTTATACAATTAAAAATTTTTATTTGGTGTAATTTTTTTCCTAATCTCAATTGCTCAGAACCTTTGGAAGTGTATAAGAAGATAATGAAAAATTTTAATGGATTAAACAGATATTTGTGATTGATACATTCAAAGTTATTAACTCTAATACTCCTTCAGGTTGTTTATCATTCTAACAGAAGAGCTAACTTGGAATACAAAGAAAGAGAGAGCCTCTATAAAGGAATTTCATTAAATGTCTAATTAATTCTACAGTGGCCATACTGACAATCATATAAAATATCACAAATGAAGTAGATTTGTTATATCTGAACATTTTTAATTCACCAATATTTTGTTAACAGAATAGGTCATTATCTTATTTTGTAAATCCCAAACATGCATTATACATTGTAGCATATTTTACTTCACCATGTTTGCCTCTTCTTTTTTTTTTTTAGATAATGCTTCTATCTGTTCTTAAACAATTTACTTAATAAAAGAATTTCACTAGCTCAATCTAAGCCCCCAATAGTAAAGTCAATCTAACTCCTGCCCTTAAAAGTCAATAAGAAATGGAATTTATTTAGACTATCAGAAAATTGTATTCATTATATAAGTATGCAATTGCATTAAACTATGCTATGCATAAGGTATACTATTCTATTTATTTTAGCACTTAATATGCAGCCAGAAAAAGTTTTACTAAAATTTTATTGAAAAAACTAGAAAGCATTTTATTTCTCTATGTATAGAGAATAAAAGTATTAATGGTTTTTAAAGATACTTCAAAATAAATGTGCCTGTAAATGAGAATGTTATTATCTAGATAATAATACGTGTCTATATAAGTTTAGCAAATTTATACTAAATACATTAGGTGAAGTCTTATGACATTGCCAATCTAATAACATTATTGAACTACAAAAACTGTATTTTCAGATGGTTTAATGTAATATATTCTGCCAGTGAAAAAAAAATTTCTTAAAAAATGAAGATATGCATTAAGATGAAAGCATAGTAGTAGGTATATATTATGGGTTTTTTTGTAAAATTTAATAACAACACTAATTTAAATATAAATAATAAAACTGGAATTACATTACTAATTAAAAGCTAAGATCTTCTTTTATAGGTGAACAATTATTTTGGTTGTATAATACTAAATACATATGGATTATCTGATAATTCTTACTTATGAGTGTTCATTATTTTAGTAATTGTGTGGGAAGATGTTTATTAACTATATTGAATTCATTCAAATAAAAATAGTATTCTGAGTGATGAATTTTTTAATGTGCTAGAGAGCTATGTTTATGTGAGGGGGTGTCTCCTAGTATGCTGCTCCTTTTATTCTATAGGATTATTTTGAAGTTCCAGTATATGTAAAAGCTATTTGCTCTAGTTTTGCTTTTCTCTAATTTTTTTATGATTGGATTTTTGACATTTAATTTCTTCCTCTTTTAGGAATTAATTGTGGCCTATACTTTTCATTTAAGTTCTAAATTTTAAAGTGTTCTGTTTTGAAAAATGCTATTATTGAATAATTTTTCACTTTTCCATTATTTGTGTCATCTACTTTGCCTGCTTCATAGATAACATGGTAAAAAGTATTCCCAAGACTTATATTCTCTAAAGATTTCTTTCAAGGCATTATTTTTTCAATGATAAACTCCAAAATGTATTATAACATATTCTGTGGTCTCTGGACCCAACTTGAAAATTACAGAGATAAAAATATTACAGAGAGAGACAAAAATCTTGATTTAGACACAAACCATATAAACTGAGAACTGACTTCCATCAATTATTTTATCAATATAGCAAGCTTGTTTGTTCTCTTTTATAAGATTATTCTTAAACTACTAACCTGAATTTGAAGATATAGCTACAATGAAATTATTTGAAACAATTAATCCCATAGACAAAACTCTGTGTTATCAGCTCAATTTGTGATATCATCCTTTGGTAAAATGCTCATTATAGAAATATAAAAATGAAACCAGTTGTAGAATAGTATCCTTTATGGAATTAGGAAATAGGTGACCCTACTTATATAGAGGCAGGAAAACCACATTTTGTTACCATCATAGAAGTTTTTCTTATCTTATATTTAAAAATAATTATCAGTTAATTTACAGAGAAGGAACTCCAAGTCTAGAGAAATCATGAGACCTCAGCAGAACCTTTAAAAATGTATTCTCTAACTATAGAATTCAAAGGATTATTAAGTCAACATTAATGATATTCCTTTTACCTGGTAATTTATAGATTTTTCTCATAATGGCCAATATCTCTCACTACCATATCAAGAATTTGTCATGTGTCTTGTTAGCATTTTTGGAAGTTCAGTAGTTCCCATAAACTCTCATAAGACTGGGAGAATAAGGTAATCAAAACTAGCCCATAATGAGAATAGTTGACAAGTATTGCTCTGATCATGGTTGTTGGCATCTCAAGTGTTGGTTTTCCTCTTGACCCACCACACAAAGATAGCTACAGCTTATACAATCTATCATGAATGCTTTAAATATTTTTGAATGGCTTATGTCAACATATGACACCAATTATTTTGATATATACTCAAGGAAAATTGGAATTCCATAGATCATCTTTAAAATCCCCAAGGTTTTCAAGATGAACTGATGTGTGATTTTATTCAAATACTAGAGGCCTGGTGCATGAAATTGTGGACGGGTGGGGTCCCTCGGCCTGGCTGGCGATCAGGGCTGATTGGTCCAGCCAGCTGCGGGGAGGGACCGCGGGAGGTTGGCCAGCAAGGGGGAGGAACCACGGGAGGTTGTTTGTATATTGATTGTGGCATGTTCTAGAATTCGCTGGCATTATGTATTGCTTCTAAGTGGAGATTTTAATAATAATTATTAAAAACACTAGAGGCCCAATGTATAAAATTTATGCATGGGTAGGGTCCCTAGGCCAGGCCGGCGATTAGGGCTGATCTGTGGGGTGACCAGCGGGGCAATCACGGGGCTCCCACTGGCACCCGCCATGACTGGCCTGGGGCCTGTGGGCTGGGGACAGCTCCTGCATTGGACATCTGCCCCCTGGTGGTCAGTGTGTGTCATAGTGACCAGTTGTTCCACATGTCATTCTGTCGTCCAGTCGATTTGCATATTAGGCTTTTATTATATAGTATGGGAGCTAATATACTAATATCTTTGATCACAATGCATAAATGTGCATGTTGTTCACAGTTCATCAGATACTAGTCTTTTTGTTTCATGTATATTACTTCAGTCAATCCTCATATACACTGAAGTAGGTGCTATTATCACTGTAATCTTTTACATAAGGTAACAGACACAGAGGGTTAAACATTATTCTTTCTCAAGGAATCTGACTATAGAACTCATTCTTTCCATGTCTGTTATTGAAGCTAATTTTATCTCTTTTGCAAAGAACTCATCTACTCTCAGCATTATCTGCTCTATTATCTACCCCTTCTGCTGACTGTGGAGCAGTTATCAAAATCTGACTGCTAACAAAGACAAAACATGTTACTTCATTTAATGACCTCAACATTATGTAAAATGCTATCAAGCTTGGAAAAACAAAGAGTGGATATTCTGAGATTTTATACAAGTCTATATATGCAGATATTATTTTACTCATTTTCCTAACGCAGTAACAAAATTTAACCTTCATTAAAGATTCCAGTGAATCATTATAAAACAACCAAAAATAGCATAAACAAACAGCAAATAAAACAAATATTTTGTAAGTCATATCGCTGTATATTTAAAACTAGAGGCTCAGTATGAAATTCATGCACTGGAGGGTGGGGTGGGGGTGTCCCTCAGCCCAGCCTGCACCCTCTCCAATCTGGGACATCCCTCTCACAATCTGGGACTGCTGGCTCCCAACCACTCACCTGCCTGCCTGCCTAATTGCCCCTAACTGCTTCTGACAGCCAGCCTGATCACCCCCTAACCTCTGCCCTGCCAGCCTGATCGATGCCTAATTGCTCCCCTGCCAGCCCGATTGCCCCCCAACTGTCCTCCCCTGCAGGCCCAGTCACCTCCAACTGCCTTCCCCTGCCAGCCTGGCCATCCCCAACTGCCCTCCCCTGCTGGCCATCTTGTATGAGGGCATGACGGTCAATTTGCCTTTTACCTCTTTATTATATAGGATTATGCCCACTAACATTCAAAGTATTTGGACTTTAGGTATTGCTAGAGGAATATTTAGTTTTACTAAGCACAGAGATGAAAACCTGCATTATGGCCTGTCAATATGTACACAATCAATGCAAGACTTCATCTATGGTGGTAACAATATGTGTGCATATATATTATGATCTTTAAAATCAAAATTATTGTGTGATTATGATCAGTCTTTGGGAAATCAAGTTAAATTTTCAACTCACTCAGGCTTATGGTCCTGGTTAAATCCTATAGTTTTGTTCCTCAATGACCTCCCCCTCAGACCCCCCTCCCCTGCCCTTATTATCTTAGTGTCCCACATGCCTTTCCACGTTCACATTCCACCATTCCTGGTTCCCTGCAAGGCAACATCAAAGATCTATTTGTAGTTCCCTTAATCTTCCTTTACCTTTTATTCCTCCCTGCTTTTGCACAGGATACTCTTTGCCTATGTCTTTTCTGTTTGTTGAACTGATAAAATTCTAGGACTTTAAGATCCTCTATAAAACTTTTTTTTTTATGTCCTTGGTGTTCTGCTTTCTTCTCTTTCCATTTAGCATCATGCACTTCTCAAACATAACTGAACTTACTAGCTGTGTGACCTAGAAGGTTTTTTTTTTAGATGTAAATTGGAAATAAGGGTACTGTGTGGATCAGAGACCTGTCATGAAATAGGTTGGAAAATGTGAATAATGAAATTGTGTTTGAGGAGAATTTAATCAAGGGTTCATTCACAAATGTCGGAAGATGTTGTGATACTGTTATCAGTGCAAGTGGGGTATCCCTTTCCCCACTTAGTGCTGGGGTGTTGTCCTCACAGTATCTGGAGAAAAAGAATTTTCTGAAACTTACAAAGGAGGATGAGTGATTTTTATTTGTTTGAATTACATCCAAAGTCCTGGAAAAAGTGTATTAGTGGTGTCAGTAGAGCTAGAAGCAAAGCCAGTGCCCAGTTTCCTTTCCATGTTGCAGCTGGATCCAATTCAGCATCAGGACAGTTACAGTTCATTAGTCCATTGTGTGTGTGGTCCACATGACTGTGGGCCATGTGGGTGAATACAGCAGAACAGGAACGTGAGAGCCCTCAAGGCAGGAGTCAACCAAGAAAAAAACCAAGAGGGCGAATGAGCCAAGGGATTAAATATCTGAAATCTCCCCACGCTTGCAACCACCATGCCTGCTCTGGCCAATGACATGTTCCCAGGTGTGACTGACACTAAGCCCCTCTGCTAGTCTATCTCCCCCTGTCCAGTCCCCCCCCCCACCCCAGAGATGAGCAGGGAATAGACTGGTGGCTCTCTGTAAAGCCTTAGCTTCCTGGTGAAGCTGTCCAAATGACATACCCATAATATTTGGTCCTCCCTGTGCTCCTTTCTTGTTATTAATAACTAGGTCAATTACAAGGGTATCAATACCAGAAGAATAGTTTAGTACAATGTTAGTAACAATAGGAGGTCCTGACCTTTCTTTTACCTGAAAAGGCTAGGGGAGGAAAACCTTGTGGAATGGAATAAAAAAGGAGAGGGAGTTGTGTGGGAAAGGCTATTTGGGAGAAACTCTGCCTTTTGGTTGAGGGATTTAGTGTATTTAGCATGGCATTTAAATAAGCTCTGCTGTCAGGTGGCCAGGTCCTAATCATGCAGAGTTTTCATTAGCCCGAGGATACTTTTGAGCATAGCAGAAGAAGCTTCCTTCATTTAAGGGGCAGATATACTGTGACTCGATTATCGGAGCAAGGGCTAGACTTCAGCCCCAGTGAAACCACTGACAGGTTTCCTTGTGGAATGAATGGCCAACAAAGCCACACATGAAAGCCCAGCAATCGGCTTCCTCACTTCCTCACTAGGTGACTTAGCTTAACTCCTCTACAAACCTATTTTATCTATTCTGTAAGATAGTATTAATATA
>NW_006294243.1:2863121-2870594 GCF_000327345.1 Myotis davidii | reverse complement strand
CCTACTTTTAATCCTAATTGTCTACATGAAGAAATAATATATTTCTATTTCTATTTACTATTATTTACTAGTATTATATCTATATTTCTAGAAAAGTCTACTAGTATTTCTGGTGTAAAGGATAATTTGAAAATACCCACCGGCTTTAAAAAAATCTGAATTAATTAGCTTGCTATGTGGAAGCACCCATACTGTCCTGAGAATACATACACATTATTGTAAGTGAACCTAAATATACAGCACATGTTTGCAGCTCGTTGCCTTTCCACTCGATCCACTCTTGCATTTGCTCACTCCACCTTCTCACGCAGCGCTCACTCCCCTGGGCTCTCAGTGTGAAGCTCTCCTCCCCTGCAGCCCCCAGTTAGCACTCTGCCTTCCCTGTGGACTTCAACTTCACAGCTCCTCTCCCAGCCCTTTTTTCATCAAGATCACTCCCTTTCGTTTTTATACCATGGCTCTGTCATTCATAGTAGAATCTCCCAGCAAGGATGTGCCATTTTCATCAGCCTGAAAGATAAAATAAAACTTCCAGATCAGCAGTACCTGTAGGATTGAAAGTCTGCATTTATGAGCAATATAAAGCTTTTATGAGGCATATAAATCTGCCGGAGGAAATGCACCTGTGGAAACTAAGCAAGAGCTGCTATTAAAAAAGCTGTAACTCCGAGGCCAAAGGCCGAAGCTAAACCAATAGGGAATGAATTTTTGGATACTGACTTTCTACAAAATGCTATAAAATATTTCTACCTTCAAAAATAATTGTTGAATTCCAGAGATTACTCAATTGTTGTTATCTCCACTCTTTCAGAAATCCCATTATTTATGTTTTATTATTGCTCACAAAGTCTAATTTTGATTATCACCAAGGTTCAAAGATGATTACAGGCTCATTACAAATATATTAAAAGCTTAACTGCGTACTTAGCACATGCCTTCCATTTTGTAACTGTTCTACTTTTGCTCTCCTGTTATTGAACTGATAGAAGCAATATTTTACCCCATTATAAAAAGCAGTTATGTTTATTTTCCGTGGTTTGACTTTGATTTTCTTCTGCCATTTAACTTCTTGGGAAAAAAAATAGTCATGTCCATAGCAGGACTTATGTATAAAGAAGTCTTTCGGAAATATATTTTATGTTAGCCACATTTTTAGAGATTTCACTCTATGCCAGGCACTGTTTTGGCCATTTCACATAGATTAACCCTTTTTATTTTTTCTAGCATCTCTAAATGGTAGCCACAATTACTTAGTCCCATTTACAAATAAAGGAATTGAGGAACAGGGACATCAATAACCTACCCAAGGTCATGCGGCTTAAAGGAGGCAGAGTCACGTTTTGAAAGCAGGAGCTATCTAGACCTCTGCTCTTAACCATCCATTAAGTCATGTTTTTATATCTGACCCCAAAGTAGGTACAAAGCACTAATGTGGCAGAATGCTTACTTGTATTTGGTGACACAAACCTCAAAACACTGCCGTGTGAAGATCGTATGCATAAGACAGATTTATTATTTTACATGCATTAATGGCTGCACCTATAACGTGTATTCCACTCTTTCTTTAAAACTCCTACATAATGTTACCAAAAGATAGCACAAGTATACATGCATAGCCAAGGAGAGAGAAAAAGCACAAACTAATTTATTCCCTCTACTAGGGTCTCTGTTTTATCTTTTGTTAAGTTTGGAAGGTACTCTGAGTATTACCTTCAGTGTCTGAAAATATAATTTTGGGTTGTTTTTCTTCATTGCTAGAAGAGAAAACTAAAACTTAGAGCATGCCCAGGGTTAGTCCCAGTCCAGCATAAGGGGGAATCATGGTCACTGCCTGGTAATGCAGTGTTTTTGGCTGTTTCTTTCTTATTAATGTTATGTAGAAGATGTTGGTTTAAGTGACTGTGATATTTCATCATTTTTATAATATTTTTCTAAAGATATTTTTATCAATATATTTGTAAACACACAAAACAGAATAAAATGAAATGGTAGATAACTGATACTATACAAACATATGATCACTGAAATATTTTATTTTTATTTTTATTTTTTAAATATATTTTATTGATTTTTTACAGAGAGGAAGGGAGAAGGATAGAGAGTTAGAAACATCAATGAGAGAGAAACATCGATCAGCTGCCTCCTGCACACCTCCTACTGGAGATGTGCCCGCAACCAAGGTGCATGCCCTTGACCGGAATCGAACCTGGGACCCTTGAGTCTGCAGGCCAATGCTCTATCCACTGAGCCAAACCGGCCAGGGCGAAATATTTTAGATTATAACTCAGAGAGTTTGCTATAAACATAATGCTCCCCACCATGCCCCCCAAAAGAAGAGCCCACACGTGACTTATTCTATTTCAAAAAGATCTTTATCAAGCTGGTACAATGATAGGAAATGCATGCGGAATGTACAAGGTTCAGAAAAGGGTGGGGAAAGAAAAATTCACTTTCTTTGTGTCATGATCCAGGCTCCCAAAGGTACTAGCGTGTATGAGGCAGCAGGGCCAAGCAGCGTGGCCAAGCTCCTGGGCATGGCTGGTTAGCCACGGTCTTTAGAGGCTGGGCCTTGCCCCTGCAAAGACTGTGCTCTGTGCCACCAGAGACTGTCCTTACAGCATTTAGAAACGTTCTGGCAGAGAATAAATGCTGTAAATGACTGTTTCTAGTAATTAATGCCCAAGCAACTTCCATGGTTTCCCCCTCATTTTTTGTTCTAAAAAGTTTCTTTCTGACATCTTGTGCTGTTACCTTGGATGCTTTTCTTCTCAAAAGCCTACTGACTGGCTGCCAAAGACAGGCTGGTTCACACCTTTCCTCTTTTTCAATGTGCTCTTCTGCTCCATAGAGAGAGACAATTTCACAAAAGGAGGGGGAAAACCCTCACATAGCCCCAATATGTGCATATTGGCTGACGTTCTAAGCTGCCAGGTTGCCGGAACAAAGCCACAGGGGGAAGTCAAGATGCTATCCAACTCTTGAAAAGTGAACAAAAGTACCAGATCCACTAGGATCAAAAAGGGTACATAAAATAATGCTTTTTAAAATTTTTACCAAGTACAACTTGCTTTATTTTGCCTAACATAAGAAATTGGGCTTTCTTATTATGAATTTTTATTCTGCCATTTTTAAAAAATGGTTATGTTCCAGGTAAAACTGAACAATTAAAAGAAGAATGAAAGATGGCATTTATATGTGTGCAAACAAGAAGTTTTCTCCAGACTTTATTATTTTTCATTTTTCTTTCATATTAGAAACAGATAGATAAGTTGACAACTATTCCAAAGTGAAAGCAGTGAAGTGTGAAACTGCCTCTCCCTGTCAAATTGATAGAGTGTAGATGTTGAATGAGATAATGGAAACTTTCTATTCAGTGAGGACTGGAATAAAGAAACCATCTCTAGTCATTCATCAGCATTGATTGCCTTAGTGCTCCAGGCCCAGATCAGAAGTTGGGCTTTACTAAGGGAATCTAAGACAACTACAATGATCCACTTTGGGAAGTGTAGTTGGCTTCCTCTTATGCAGTACACAACAATCACAATACATGACAACAGAAGCAGAGTTAGGCCATGACAAAGAGAATGGCAACAAGTAGGTAGATATTTCTTCAATATTCTGGTTCTGCAACTTATGAATATTTTACTCTGATAATTGAGGACGCTATGAAAATTTATATTTTGTTTAAATCATGTTTAATTTATAAGATTTTTATTGGTTTCTTTCATCATTTGCGATGATCAAATTTTACGAATTGTTTAATTTTCAGAAATAGTTTAATGATAAATAGCTTTACTAAAATGCAATTTAGTGAACATGTGTGAGCCTGCATACTGTAATTTATTTTCTGTAAAGGAGGTTTTGAAAATATGTAAATGATACCTTCAGTAGTTTTCAGTTTTATTTCTGCTTAAACATTTATAAACTTTATATGACAAAAATTGTCTACATATTTTCAGTATACTGAATGAATATGGTATAGCTCATACATTTTCTTTTTAGAAATTTATACTAGTATGATGTAGTGGAGAACTGAAACAATTATCCAAATCATTCAAACTAAAGGCATACTCTGGCCTCAATCATTTAAATGCAGCATTCCAAATCAAAGTGTTTCTTTGGCTTGAATGATACAGACAATTTTCTCAGTGCTCCATTACTGCTGACTATAGATTTCCAATCTGATTATGGGTCTAGCATAAGATGGAAAAAATAATAACCTATAATTGTGTTTTGAGAAGTTGGCTCATTCCAAAATCATTGTGCCAGGGTTTCCCAGTGCAACACAATCAGAAAGGTTAGTCATTTGAAGATGAGTGAATTCTTAAAACCACTTGAATACTATTTACAGCAGAGAAGTAGAAACTCCTTCCTCATTTAGTGTGCCTCTTCAAAAATCCATCCCACTTCAATGTATTTTAAATATTTTCTTTCTGATATGAATAATGTTCCTCAAGTCAGTGGAACAATTCAACAATCCATGCAATCACAATAATGAATGTGAAAAAAATATTTTAATTTGTTTGTCATAAATATATAGGATTATACTAGGTCAGTCATTTTTGTTTGGTTTATTAATTTGTATATGATAATAAAGCAAACCAAAGTGTTCAGGCAATTATAATTGTTATATTGGCTATCGATACAAACAGAAGAAACATTTTCCAAATCAAATCCAATATAATTGCTATTTTTACAGCATCTTTTTCTTTTAAATTTTTTTAGGAAATGTCCGGATTCAGCTGGTGAAAAGAATTGAAGTATAGATGGGTTTTTCTGTTTTTAGGACATTTGTTTATTCTAGAAAAAGAAACTAGACAAATCCTCAATACAGCTGAACACATTTCTGAAGAGCTAATGGCTTTCTTTAAATATATAAGTAATTTTAGGTATTGTAGTGTCATGTCTAAAGTGCATTGATCACATTAAAGTTCACAAGTAATGGGTGGTGATTGCACTGTTTCTCATTGTGTTTCCCACCCTTGACAGAGGCCATTCACATTTGAACCATAGGACAATGGACTGCACCTAGTAAGAAAGATCACAGGTCATGTGCCATTTCCAGTGCCCTATTTTCACTTTAATTTTCCTTTCACATTCAAGAAACCCAGTGATAAATATAATCTTAAATCTATTCTAAAAAATTTAGGAAGTAAACCATTCATTATTTTTTAAAGATATTTGTATTAATTTCAGAAAGGAAGGGAGAGGGAGAGAGAGATAGAAACATTAATGAGAGAGAATCATTGATTGCTGCCTCCTGCATGCCCCACATGGGGGATGGAACCCACAACCCAGGCATATATTCTGACTGTGATTCCTGGTTCATAGGCCGATGTTCAACCATTGAACCAAGCCAGCTGGGCTTTTTAGCTATACTTAATAACAAATTCTTTACTAAATCTGGTAATAATCATGATTGTGGATCACAGGTCCTATAGTGAATCCAAGAGGTTAAATATACCCAGTGAAGTTCGCAGTGAATTTTCAGAAATTTGGACAAGTTAATTATGGATGGCCTATGGATTCCATTTTGAATAACATTGAAAAAAAGTAGTTTTGACTTTTTTCATTTCTAATGAAGAAAAATGTTTTACATTTCTGTTTTCCTTTTTAAAATTTTCCTTCTATATTATCCCTAGTATGTTCTGCTTTTCTCTCTCAATAGACATTTCTGATTAGTGTTAATCCTAATGAAATCCATTTCCTGCTCATCTTAAACATACATCTCTTTTGTGAATGACTATTCTAATAATTTTCTAATCTTTTTCTATTTGTCATTAATAAATCTTATGAATAGTTTTCTATGGCTTTAAGTGAATATTTTAGTTGTTTTAAATAAAATAATAAATTAATGTTCATTGAATATTTAGATATTAAATCTATCATTTTCCTTGTTTTGTATCCCTTAATCCTCTCAATAATCTCGAGAGGGTATTTATGTGTCTATTTTAAGGTGAGGATTTCTATGCCCTAACCGGTTTGGCTCAGTGGATAGAGTGTCGGCCTGCGGACGGACTGAAGGGTCCCAGGTTCGATTCCGGTCAAGGGCATGTACCTTGGTTGCAGGCATATCCTCAGTAGGGAGTGTGCAGAAGGCAGCTGATCAATGTTTCTCTCTCATAGATGTTTCTAATTCTCTATTCCTATCCCTTCCTCTCTGTAAAACAACAACAACAATATATTTTAAAAAATAAAAAAGTGAGGATTTCTGAAGGTTTACATTAAATTATTTAACAAATGGAGGGGCATACATGAATATTGGCAATTCAAGTATCTATAAAATTAAAAAAAAACAATAGCTAAGCTTTGTTTAGAAAAGGGTTTACAACCCTTTCATTCTGATCATTAGTCCTCACTCTGGTCTTTGACTCTTCATTGCATCATGTGAGAGTTTGAAGACAGTAATCAAGTTACTCTGAGGGATTTCCGCCTCCGCCGCACCCCCCCCCCCGCCCCACTTAGGTCAAACACCTCCAAATCCTTATAAAGTAAAACATAGATTTCATATACTTTACCTTGTTTCCATTTCCATCCTATTAGGTAACTCAATAACTTTCTGAAAATGTTACATACAAAATGTCTATAATTACATCAAGCAAGCCCATGCATGGATTTGCTGTTAGAACTACAATATTAAACCAACTGTATTTGAGTGAAATCAAACTGCATGGATTCAAACTAGCCCCAAAACCAATTTCTCTTCACTGAAATTACTCATTAGGCATCTTAATTTTATACTTCTAATTTTAATCATATTATATGTTATAATTTTCTACCAATACTTGGGGCAGGTTTGAATCTTAATTCTGGCATCCAGAAGTCTAGACTCATAATGATTGTGTCTTTTCTGACTTTAGTCAAACATTTAAATATGCTGAAGACAACGAACCCCAGGAATGATTAAACCATATTGATATGGGTTCTCTTCCTCAGATATTAAAGTTTGTTTATTTAGTGAGGGTGAATTTATCATATTTACTTGAAAAAATCCATTAAAAACAGGTTAAATATATATATTTTATTTGGACATTTCAACAGTAGGGCTTTTACATAAAGATCTAAATTTACTTCACAAAACCCTATGAATTATGCAATATGATCCTTCTTCAATAGTGTGTAAATTGAAACTCAGAGAGTTAAATAACAATAAAAATCACAGTTTACAAATGTGGAACAGGGAACAAAACATCCTAACATCTAGGGAATTTTCTAGTACATAATCTGCCTCCCACTTTGCTCCTTCAGGGGTCGCTACATCTATTAAAAAGGAAACACACACACACACACACACACACACACACGTACAAAACTGCACTGACATTTCACAAAGGGAGGATAAAATCAAAACACACATGTATAAGTGACTTTAAAATTACATATATGTAGTATTATTTCAGAATATCAATATTTTATTCATCAATATAGTTATCTGATTTCATGCTCTTGCATATGAGGATATATCTATATATA
>NW_006294243.1:2856241-2863003 GCF_000327345.1 Myotis davidii | reverse complement strand
CATTTATAAGATCCAAAGAAATAAATTTAATTTTTAAGTATTTGCTATGGTATCATATGAATTGTTTCAAATGCAATATTTTTTTAATCCTCTCATTTATGTTATATTATTTAACTTTCTAATATCCATAATCTCTATATTAGAATTGAGGAAAGAAAGATTAGAGAAGTAATTATATTTTGAAATCATATAGGTAATAAGTGGCAGTGCAAAATTTAAATATTTAAATATACCCAAATTTCAATGCTCCTACACATTAACACATTATTGAAGTAAATTAATCTTGTCCAAAAATACTTGTATATGTTTAAATTTTATCACAATTGTTCCCAATAATGACATCAAAATCACACTGTTCTAATGTGAAATAGTCATAATTTGTCAATTTTGCAAATTAGAAACTTTAACATCTTTGGTCATTTGGAACTTTTTAATGTTTCAGGGATTTTTAGAATATTGAAAATAATTTCTCTCTGTTCAGACCTGCAATTATTTTTCTTTAAAAAATCTGGACTGTACATTTCTGAATGCATAAATCTATTAAGAATGCCTATTTTTATTACTATCTCCTGTCTCTCATAATGCCCTCACTTTTGTTTTTAATTTAAATTCTTTATTGTTTAAAATATTACATAATTCTCCTTTTCTCCCCATTGATCACTCCCTGGCCGCCCCCATCCCCCAGCACATGCCCTCACCCACCACCCGCCTATCTGTGTCCATTGGTTATGCTCATATGCATGCATACAAATCCTTTGGTTGATCTCTTACCCCTTCACCCCCGTCTTCCCTCATAGATTGGACAGTCTGTTCAATGCTTCTAAGACTCTGGTTCTTTTTTTGTTCATCAGTTTATGTTGTTAATTATTTTCTACAAATGAATGAGATCATGTGATATTTATCTTTCTCCGACTGGTTTATTTCGTTTAGCATAATGCTCTCTAGTTCTATCCATGCTGTTGCAAATGGTAAGAATTCCTTCTTTTTCACAACAGCATAGTATTCCAGTGTGTAGATGTACTTCAGTTTACTAATCCACTCATCTACTGATGGGCACTTAGACTGTTTCCAAATCTTAGCTATTATAAACTGTGCTACTATGACCATAGGGGTGCATATATCCTTTCTGATTGGTGTTTCTGTTTTCTTGGGATATATACCTAGAAGCGGAATTACTGGGTCAAATTGAAATTCCATTTTTAACTTTTTAGGAAACTCCATACTGTTTTCCACAGTGGCTGCACCAGACTTGCATTTCCACCAGCAGTGCAAGAGGATTCCTTTTGCTCCACATCCTCTCCAGCACTTGTCGTTTGTTGATGATAGCCATTCTGATAGGTGTGAGATGATACCTCATTGTTGTTAGGATTTTCATCTCTCGGATGATTAGTGACTTTGAGCATATTTTCGTATGTCTCATGACCTTCTGTATGTCTTCTTTTAAAAAGTATCTATTTAGGTCCTTTGCCCATTTTTTTGATTGGATTGTTTATATTCCTTTTGTTAAGTTGTATGAATTCCCTATAAATTTTGGAGATTAAACCTTTATCTGAGATATCATTGGCAAATATGTTCTCCCATGTAGTATGCCCCTGACTTTTTACTATTTTCTCTGACTTTTCATTCCAACTGAATTCTGGGGTGAAATATGGAAGGAAATTGGGAGCTGCGAAGTTCGGAAGGTTCTCTGTCATCCATCATTCCCAACATATCTACCTATCATCTCACCTTTTCTTTCTTTTGCTCCCTTATTTTAATCATTTTTGGAAGAAAATTATAACAAATTGTTTTTATTTTATTTTGTTTTAAAAACTTAGCACAGGCTTTCTCTCAGAAATCTCACAGATATTCATTCTCTAGTCTTATCTTCTAAGCTCCAGAACTGTGTTTTGAATATTAGTCATTGGTGACAAACCCAGAACTGTTATTTAAGCTACATTAATAATTTTCCCCAATTCAAATGTACTGAATATAAGGAGAAGACTGTGGAAACAACTTGTCTTGATGTTAACTGCATTTATTCAAAAATATTTATTGTTGAAAGTATTATATATGCCCTCTTTTTCTCCCCATTGACCTATTCTAGCCCTCCTCCAAGCCCTCCCCCAGGCCTTCACCACCCTATTTTCTGTGTCCCTGGGTTAGGCATATATGCATACAAGTTTTTTCGCTGATGTCTTCCCAACCACCCACTCTCCCTTGCCTTCCCTCAGAGATTCCACAATCGGTTCCATACTTTATTGTACCCCAGTTTTTTATCCACTCATCTATTTATGGGCACTTGTGCTGCTATGAACATAGAGGTGCACACATTATTTCTGATGGGTGTTTCAGGGTTTCTTAGGATATATTCCTAGAAGTGAAGATCACAGGGTCAAATGGCAGTTCCATATTTAATTTTTTGTGGAAACTCCATACTGGTTTCCATAATGGCTACACCAATCTGCACTCACATCAGCAGTGTATAGGGTTCCCTTTTTCCACACCCTCCCCAGCACTTGTCATTTGTTGATGTGTTGATGATAGCCACTCTGACAGGTGTGAAGCAAGGCCTCCTTGTCATTTTAATTTGCATCTCTCTGATGGTTAGTGACTGAGCATTTTTTCATGTGCCTCTTGGCCATCTGTATGTCCTCTTTGGAGAAGTGTCTATTTAGGTCCTTTGCCTATTTTTTACTGGGATTGTTTGTCTTCCTTTTATTGAGTTGTATGTGTTCCTTATATATTTTGGATATTAATCCTTTATCAGATGCATCATTGTCAAATAGGTTCTCCCATACCGTGGGTTCCCTTTTCATTTTGTTGATAATTTCTTTTGCTCTGCAGAAAATTTTTATTTTGACGCAGTCCCATTTGTTTATTGTATCCTTAATTTTCTCTGCCCTAGGAGATGTATTGGTAAATATATTGCTATGAGAGATGACTGAGATTTTGCTACCTATGGATTCTTCTAAGATTGTTATGGTTTCATGACTTACATTTAATTCTTTTTTTCATTTTTAGTTTGTTCTTGTGTATGGTATACATTGGTGGTTGAGATTCATTTTTTTTTATTTTGTATTTACCTGTCCAATTTTTCCAACACCATTTATTGAAGATACTATCTCTTACCCTATTGTGTGCTCTTGCCTCCTTTGCCAACTATTTTTTTAAATATATTTTATTGATTTTTTTACAGAGAGAAAGGGAGAGGGATAGAGAGTTATAAACACCAATGAGAGAGAAACATTGATCAGCTGCCTCCTGCACACTCCCTACTGGGTATGTGCCCTCAACCAAGGTACATGCCCTTGACCGGAATCGAACCTGGGACCCTTGAGTCTACAGGCCGACGCTCTATCTACTGAACCAAACCGGTCAGGGCTCCTTTGCCAACTATTAATCGACCATAATGGCTTGGGTTAATTTCTGGTTCTCTGTTCTTATCCATTGCTTAATATATCTGTTCTTATGCCACTACCAGACTGTTTTGCTCACAGTGGCTTTGTAGTATATCTTGATGTCTGGTATTGTCATTCCTCCAACATTGTTCATCTTTCTCAAGATTTCTCATTACAGCAATCCCTTTAGCATTTCTTACAGTGCTGGTTTGATGATGAGAAACTCCTTTAGCCTTCTTTTTTCCCCCTGCTTATAGTAATCTTGTTTTCAGACCCTTGCTTTTCATTACCTTGAATACTTCATTCCATTCCTGTCTGGCTTGGAGCGGTTGTGATGAGAAATTAGCTGACAGCTTTAACTGAGCTACTTTGTAGGTAAAACATTGCTTTTCCCTTGTTAACTTTAAGATTATCTTTTTGCTCTAGCTGGTTTTGTTCAGTGGATAGAGCATTGACCAGTGGACCAAAGTGTCCTGGGATCGATTCCGATCAAAGGCACATGACTGGGGTTGCAGGCTCAATCCCTAGGGGGTGTGCAGGAGGCAGCCAATCAATTATTCACTCTCATCATTGATGTTTCTATCTCTCTCTCCCTCTCCCTTCCTCTGTGAAATCAATAAATATATTTTTTAAAAGATTATCACTTTGTCTTTAATTTTTGGTATTTTAATTACAACGTGTCTGGCCATGGACCTGTTTGGGTTCTTCTTGCTTGGGACTCTTTGTGCCTCTTGAACTTGTTTGACATTTTCCCTCACCAGCTAGTCTTCATTTGATTTTTCAGGGTATTTTTTCTGTATTTTAGCAATATTTCCAGTTTGATCCTGGAAGAGTGTCTGTGTAGCTTCCACTTACTCAGCCACCATTTTGTAATTTTGCCTAATTCTTGTGTCCATAGCCACACCATGGTGGCAATTCACACACACACACACACACACACACACACACACACACACACAAGCATACTTCTGATAAGAATATTGACTGATAATTTTATTTACATTAATAGATAAGACTTTACTGAAACAAGGAAGACATGTCAGAAATATAATCACTAATCAATGACATGTGTAACTCATTATTGATTTAAATAATGGTTTTTGAATATTATAAGAACATAGTCTTAATGTTTTTGTGCTATTCACTATGTGATATCAACAGAGAGTTAAACATTTAATTTTCATTATAAATCTTAATCAATTTCCTAAGTCTAGAGTTAAGGCAATCAACAAATATAAATGCATCCCTGAATTGTTATATTTGTCAATATCTATTGTTATAAACACTATCATGATGGCGGACCAAACTATTAAGGTGTTGTCACTGAATCCCAAGTTGCAAAAAGATACACAGAAACACACTAACATATATTATTTCTACCATCTGTACACATAAAAGACTCATATGCAAAGTGTTGGACCATCCAACTGGTTGCTATGATAAACACTGACCACCAGGAGCTGCCTTAACGTGCACTGGCCATTTACAGAGAAACGGCACCACAGGCCTGGCACCCACAAAGCAACACTTGGCTTCCCCCAAGTGGAACACAGGCCCCACCACCACCCCCAGAGTGACAACCCACCAAATTGCAACCAACACTGCCGAGACCCCATGGCGCAAAATGCAGCCCACAGCCCAGCCCAGCCCAGAAACGGTGTCTGTGGGCACCGGGTAATGACATCATGTAGCAACGCCCAGCTTCCTCTCCCTAGTGACTAACCTCCTTGCAGTTTCTTCAGCCCAGGAACATGATTTGCTTTATAGCCAGGTGGAAATATTTTACACTTGAACCAAATGTCTGTGAAGCATTTTCACATGCCTCATCTTATTTGATCCTCACAGAAGTCCTGAAGTAGATAGATAGGAGACTTGGTGGAATCCTATTTTGTTTTCATTAGCCTGAAAATGGAGATTTAGAAAGCTTAGAGACTTGACCCCACTAAAAAGAAGTAAAAAAGGTGGACCTCGAAAATGACTTCAGGTTTTCTCACTGTGCAGAATATAGTCGAACATTGCTGCAGTTAAATATTTTACCCTTTGTTTTTCCTGTGTGATCTACAATAATAATCTGCTTCGTGTTGATATTTACTGCTGTGTTGCTGACATTACCTGAAAGAGAAGTTGGGGTGCTTCACTGGGCTGGAAAAAGTTTAGCTGAATCAGAAAGCAGGTCTAATTAAGCAAGTTTATCTATATATATATAAAGCTCTCGCTGGCACCAATTACGTGTGTGTGTGTTGATCTGTCATTGTTGATTGTGAATTTGGTTGACACTTCTATTATAGAGAAAGAGTGAATAGCACTGTTAAAATATTTCTTCTAATTAATTACCTTTCAATGTGCATGAATTCTTGCACTGGGCCACTAGTTTAGATAAAATAGTCATTAGAAAACCTCAGAGTATAGGTAATAGTAATATGTAGTAAGAGAATTAGGAAATGATAAGTTTTCATACGTATTAACTTTTAAAATATAATTGAAATTTTGCTCTTAACCAAATTTAATTTTTAATAATGCCTGTGTTTGACAGCAAACTAATCAAATCCCTAAAATTTTAATAAATTGCTCTCATAAACAAAAGCAAGATGTTTTTAGCATCCTACTGGAATAAGGTAAAATCTGTTACTAATTATTTTCCTGTAATTTTATTTAGCCTTTCTGAGACATAATTTTCTTCATCAGTGAGAATCAGATAAAATGACATATGCAAAGCTCTAGTAACAACATGTAGAATATGGTAAGTACTAAATAGTAGATATTGCTTGGCTCCCATTTGAGAGACATATCTACCTAGGGTACAAGACAGTCAATAATTCATGTTATTTTTATTTTTTTAAAAAAATATATTTTTTTATTTCAGAGAGGAAGGGAGAGGGAGAGAGAGATAGAAACATCAATGATGAGAGGGAATCATTGATTAGCTGCCTCTTGCATGCCCCCCACTGGGGATCGAGCCCATAACCCGGGCATGTGCTCTTGACCAGAATCGAACCTGGGGCCCTTTAGTTTGCAGGCCAATACTCTATCCACTGAGCCAAACCAGCCAGGGTTAATTTTGAATATAGCATGTTATATAAATGATAAAATTTAAGATTGTTGCATTAATTCTAAAAACTATATAAACATATCTTTTTCTATTCATTTTAATTTATCTGAGTTATTTATACCTCTTGAGATATAAATACACTATCATGTAATAATTTTTCTGATGAATAACATTCATGGTTTTTTTTCCCTAATGCTTGAGAAGAAGATTCCAAATTATTGTGTATTATACAGGGTACTTTGAAACTTTAAATGGGAAGAATAATTTCTATTCATAGCTTTCAGTTTTGCCAGACTACTTTCTTTGTATCATATAATAAATATATGTTTTGCC
>NW_006294243.1:2841678-2855974 GCF_000327345.1 Myotis davidii | reverse complement strand
GGGGCATGCAGGAGGCAGCTGATCAGTGATTTTTCTTTCCTCGTTGATGTTTCTATGTCTCTCTCCCTCTACCTTCTCTAAAATCAACAAAAAAAAATAATTTTGAGCCATTTCCAACTAAATGTATAATTTATAGTTTAGACAATAAATAGATTCACACTATGAGAGAAATTTGACAGGTAAATAAGTTTGTTTTTAATAGTTAGTCCTCAAATTATTAACCATAGAGTATTAGTATTAATTGAAAACAATACTAGTTTAAAGTGATATATTTTCTCAATGATTTATTCAAATAAGCTAAAGGTAAAGAGAAAATTAAGAATCCTTCATTTAAAGGATCTAACTAAGCAAAGGCAAGACTATAAAGTGTTCACTGTTTCTGCATATGTCTTAAAAATACTAGACATTTTATTAAGGTAGAAATATAGGAACAGATACTTGGTATATCATATTGAACTGTACTTAATGATCTATTTTCATGACAATCCTATGGGTAATCAGCAATTTTATTCCTTTAGTATTGTTGAGGTTCTACATTATTTTTGAAGGGGAAATAGAGGAGCTAACCAGCATTGGATCAATGGCTTGACATTGTTAGTCAACTTAGAACATATAAACAACCATTTAAATATCTAACTAGCAGCTCTTCATTCAGTAATGGACAGCAGTACTCTAATATGTAAAGGAATCTTTCAATGTATTAGAGAGTTTCTCTTCATCTAGTGATGTGCATGGGGACTTAACAGTATAACAAGGAAAATCTCTCTATATAAAAGCCTAATATGCAAAGTGTCCTCTCAGGAGTTTGACCGACCGGGAGGTCGATCACTCACTATGACATACGCTGACCACCAGGAGGCAGTGCGGAACAAAGGAAAGGCCCCAGCCGGCAGTTGGGGAAGGGAGGCCCCAGCCGGCAGCCTGCAGCCAGCAGCCGCAAGGGACCCTAGCCATGCACGAATTTTGTGCAGTGGGCCTCTATTAAGTTTAAATAAAAGTATAAACAGTCATCTTTTTGAAAATGTTTTGAACAAATTACAATTGTTTTTCTTCATTCTAAAATCTATTTTTTAAATTAAAAAAATTAAGTACAATTGGCACATAATCTTATATTGATTATATTAGTTTCAAATGAACAATATAGTGAATTTCAATCTAGGGCATAGTTGAATGGTTTGTGATTTTAAGCAAAAGCATATTTCTCCACATAGTTATATTCTTATCAGTATAGCTCACATGAGAAATGTTAAGGAAAATATGGGAGCTTTTCTTTTGGTAGAATTTGAAATGTGGCTTGGTCTGGTCACAGGATTAAAGATTTGTCTGCACCCCTACCTCCCTTTCGTTCTTTGGCAAACACATAAGGAGCATTCTTACTTATATTTTGTACTTGCTCTTCTCTCTGCCATAAGACTCTCCCTCTGATCTCTCCATCTTTCACTCCCTCTTATCCTATAGGTCATTAATTAAATAAATGTTAACCACTCAAAGAAGCCTTCTTTGTCTACCATATTTAAATGGAGAAATGGAATCCTAGTTGGAGGCCATGAATTCTTACACAACATAGTTAATGGGGGACAAAACCCTGAAATCTGCCTCGGCCTCCTCCCATACTCGACAACTTTAGGCAAACACGTTTATTTTAGTGTTGCACACATGTGAGGACCATATAATATGGATTAACTTCAGTTAACAATAACTTAGAAGATAGGGAAGGGTTGCATGTTACAGAAAATTTTGAGTGGATGATTTCACCATTCATACAACACATGAAGAAAACTGACAATAGTGTAGGCCAGCGGTCAACTGACACCCAACACTTGTTAACAAATGGGTTAAAGGACTGATGTATATATTAGGTTGTACTTGTTTCTGAAACAAAACCAGAGTGAAAACAATTTTTGGAAAGACAATTTCAGCCCCCGGTTTACCACTTAACAGGAGCAAGATCTTAGCTAGGTCACTTCATTCAAGGATAATTTGAAAATCAATATATAGTCTTATCCTAGAGCCCAGCTATTAAGTCTTCAAGGATCATTCATATTCACTGAAGTCGGGAAAATGCAGTTTGAGAAGTAAAATAATACTGACCACCACACACCCAGGTTCCCAGCAGTCAGCACAGATCATACTTCAGTGCCTAATGGTTTAAGTTAGAACTCCCTTCCCCTTTATCTCTTATCCCAGGATACTGGGCCTGGACTACAGAATACAGAACACAACCCACCTCCTACATGGCGGCGACTGGCTAATACTTAGAAATGCACAGGATCAAATTTAAGTTGATGAAAAGGCACCTCAATTCATTAAAGAAAACAAAAAATAGAAGCAATATGCTTAGATTACCCTGTAACTTCTCTGGGTCACCTGGTAAATTTTGAATTATCTCCCCTTCGTGGTCAACAGAATACTTCGCATCGGTGTACTAACTACTCAATTTAGATTAACCTGGGCCTTGATGTAGATAGTGCGAACTTTGATTATTTGTGAATAAAGTGCTAATTTCATGTACAAATAACTAAATTTTACAACCTGCTTTGAAGCAGCGAGGCTGAGGTCTTGTGGTGGGAACTGAGTGATAAACCCGCCGGCCAGACCGCCTGTGTCCCCACAGAGTTAGGCTAAGGGCCAGGGTGAGGGGCGAGGTCGCGGACGCCTGGCTGGGAACAGCCACAGGAGGGCAGGGGCTTCCAAAGACCCCAGGGAGCTCTCTCTACGCTTCCCTTCCAGTGAGGCCATTAACAAAGGGGCTCATGCTGGGTAGCTCCAGTTTTAAAGATGCCACTCAGGACAGTTCATGGTGTAGCTAGTTAAGGAGACTTAAAGTCGCCACTTCTTCTTTTGAGAAGGAGGGGAAAAAATCAGCAAACGAAGAGCAGACCTTCAGCTCCTTTAGAAGCGAGCGTCCAGGGAAAGATTTCTCGGTGGGACTTGACATCACTCCCACCCTCGGACACTCGCCGACCCTCTTCTCAGGAAGCTCGTCGTCCCTTCCATGCAATGTTCTCCATGAAGTCAAATGGGTTTTCTACTCGGAACAGCGTGCTAAGCCCCAGCTCCAGCAGGAGCCTGGGGGCCACAAGTTCAATGCGCCGCTTCCTCGGGGCACAATTCATCCCATTTACGATGCCATCGCTCGCCGCAGAGAAGGCCAGGCCTGCGGAAAGGAGTGCGGCTCCCGGGCTTCAGGGCTGCCCAGCGCTGCCCAGCGCTGCAGGGCCCGGGAAAGGGCCACCTCCTCCTGGGTCCGCGAGGAAGCCGGGCTTTCTCATCCATCTGCCAGGTGTCACCGTGTTCCATGGGCGAGGTGACAAGTGCGGGGCTTTCTCTCAGCAGCGGTTCACCCCGCACGCCCAGGGGAGCGACCTGACTCGGTTGACTCCTGGGAGATCCCCCGGGGCCGTCTTGCAGGGGAGAGCTGCACCTGCTGCGGTCCGGGAGGGGCTGAGCGGCGGTGAGCCTGGGGTGGCGCCTGTGGCAGCGGCGGCTTGCCGGACGCACAGGCGAGGCTGAGCTCTGATCAGCGGACAATAAGTTCCATGGTGGCAGGGAATTATATTGTCTTCCGGGTCCATAGTGCAGGGTCTGGCATTTGATAACTTAAGAAGGTTAGTTAAGTGAAGTAATAATATACATGGCATAAACAGAGGGGCTCATTATTGGGCACAGACAAATACTGATCTTGCATAGACTTCCTTAGCCATGGAAATAACCAATTTGATATTTTTAGATATATAGTTTCAGTGGCTTAAAATTCTTTTTTTGGAAACAGGCAAATATATATTTATCTCACAGTGTATATGCCCTAACTCTTATTAGTAATGCACTTCATTCATTCATTCATTCATTCGTACATTTATTTATTAAAAGGTTTAAAAAGTCCTACAATGTACACAAGCACTATGTAGATGCCATGGATACAATGAAGCTTACAACCAGTGAGGGGAAAAGTTTCAGGTAATCTCACCAAAAAAATATTGCAGATGTTACTAGCAAATGTTTTGATATCTATAATAGGATGATCTGGCTTAGTCTGGGATAGCAAAGACTCCTAGGAGCTTTGTCTTAAAGTCGTTCCCCGAGGAAGTGACGATTCAACTGATAGTGAGGATGAATTGATGACTAGGTAATAAAGAAGAGCAGGTAACGGTGTGTGGCATTCAGAGAGAAAATATATGCAAAAACGTGTTGCAGGTTGCAGCAACTTGTTATACTGTATTGACTCCCATGAATACAAACTATTTTATTTAATTTGAAATTTCTTTTAGATTCAAATGATTTCAATAGCATATACCTTGTATGGATAATTTGTAACATTTATTAAACCAAATTGAACAGGGTGAGCCCTTCCATTAAACATAAAAAGTTGAAGTACTATAAGTCTTAGGAAGTTAATAATTTTTGTTAATCAAGGGGGAAAAAGATAGTCCACAAATTAATATTTTAAATAGTCAATTTCTTCAATTTTAAAAATTCCTGAATGCTTTGATAGATGTTTCTGTGAATAAATACAATGTAAACATCTCATCTGAGCAAAGAATGCCACAAATGTAAATAATTTAAAAATGTTAATACACATATACATATATACTCTTATTTGGTACTCAAGAAAATATGAGAACTAATTGAATCCATATTATTAATCAGAAGCCAGAAGCCAATTAGCATCACATGTTCAGATTTTTCTGACTCCAAACCTTATAACATGCTAATATAGAATACATGTAAATGTTTAGGGAAAATTTTAAGACACTAAAAATAACATTAAAATAGAAATGTAATAATAAATAATTTGAATACTTATCTTTAAAAACTTAATAAAAATGGACAAAGAACCTAAATGGACACTTCTCCAAAGAGGACATTCAGATGGCCAAGAGACATATGAAAATATGCTCAAAGTCACTGATCATCATAGAGATGCAAATTAAAACCACGATGAAGTATCACTTCACACCTGTCAGAATGGCTATCATCAACTAATCAATAAATGACAAGTGCCAGCGAGGATGTGGAGAAAAGGGAACCCTAGTACACTGCTGGTGGGAATGCAGACTGGTGAAGCCATTATGGAAAACAGTATGGAGTTTCCTCAAAAAAGTAAATATGGAACTGCCATTTGACCCAGCGATCCCACTTCTAAGAATGTATCCTAAGAAACCCTGAAATACCAACCAGAAAGAATGTATGTACCCTATGTTCATAGTAGCACAATTTACAATAGCAAATATATAGAAACACCCCAAATGCCCATAAGTAGATGAGTGGTTAAAAAAGCTGTGGTACATGTATACTGTGGAATACTATGCAGCAATAAAAAAGAAGGATCTCTTACCCTTTGAGACAGTGTGGAGGGACCTAGAAAGTATCATGCTAAGTGAAATAAGTCAGACAGAGAAAGACAAATATCACATGATATCACTCACATGTAGAATCTAAGTAACAAAATAATCTGATGAACCAAGTGGATCCAGTACATGGAAGCATGAAACAGAATGGGGAATCTCAGAGGGAAGGTGGGGGACGGTGGGTGTGTGCGAGGTAATCAACAAGACCTTGTAGGCATATATGCATGGCCCATGGACACAGACAAGGGGGTGGTGAGGCCTGTTGGAAAGAGTTAATGGGGAAAAAAAAAGGGGGACATATGTAATAGTTTCAACAATAAATATTTAAAAAATAAGTTCTAATCACAAGACAAAAATTCTGTAAAATGTATGGTGATGAATGTTAGCTAGACTTACTGTGGTGATCATTTCACAATATATAAATATACTGAAGCATTATATTGTATACACACAAAAAATAAATAAAATAAAAAATAAAGAAAAATTTACTAAAATATGATCTGATAGAATACTGACTCTACAAGTGTCTATAATTATTCACTTACACTGTAATTAATATAAAATAAACATTGTCTTTAGGATTAGCTTTGTACTTTTGTTTGCACTAAATAAAAAAAACTGGTACTTTTGTTTTCAAAAATAAATATGAAAAAATTATACCAAAATACATGATAGTCAATCTTGGTTTCAAGTGTTGAAAAAATATCACAAAGTATGTATTAACATAAATCTTGCATTTGAGAAAAAAGTATGTTTAAAAATTATGTGTAAACTCTTTTCCTTTCACCACTTGGACATCTTGGTTAATTTTATAAACAGAGGGCCTATTTGGAATAACTAATTGAACATTTCCCTGTGTCTGGGACATTCCACTTAGGATCACTATGCTCCATGTGACAGAGAGACAGTGAAAAGACATATGGCCCTAGCAACCATCAATTTCACTTTCTTTATCTTTTGAAGCCAAATCAATGCAAACCATCTGTTTCAAGTAGTAACTGAATATTTTTAATTTTATTTTCGACACTTTATATTTATATTTCTGTCTTTTGAGTTTTATCTTTCTTTTTACTTTTTAAAATGTTTTTGTCACATTAAAATGTATTATTTGCCAAGGTTTCTTTCTCATCATGTCGTGACCAATAATACCATTTACAAGCAAAATAGTGTTTTTTCATGAAACACATAACTTTTTTGGATGGGAAAGGTAAACCCAACCTTTATTTATCAATAATATTATTTTCAAGTATCTTAGAACTTAGGTTGATGTATTGTATCTAATGTATTGTAAAATTTTACTTGCATTTTATAATTACCTCAAAATTTCACTACTACATTAGTGACTAAATTTATTTGCTTGAAATAAAATACTTCAAAAGATGTCCAGTCCCATTGACATATTCACCATTAAATACTGAATACAATGGCTATTTTCAGGTAATTTCCAAATTACTTGGAGTTATGTTGAGAATCAATCAAACTCTTGAATTTATTTAAATTTTCTAAGATATGGTTTATTACCATATTCATCCAAGAAGAGAATGAAACTCTGTGTATATATACATGTGAGTGTTCATATGTACATGTGTATGTGATACATTCTAGATATTTTGTAGGTGGGATGCAGATAAAAAATTAAAATTTTATACATAGTCATAGCTACATTGTCTAAAATTGTCTGTTATAAAACTAGCCTTATTTTACTTATGGGTCCTTTTAAGCTTCATGGCTATTCTGTGTGTGATCATGTTATCTTGCCATATGTCCCATTTAGTCATTGGCATCAACATTTCAAATCTATGAAGCTGGCCATAGTGTGGTGAGAAAAATGAGTGATTTCTGATATTCCACCAACCTTCCTGTAAACCCAGCAAACAGAAAAAAAACTTATTTAGTGGGTCCCCACTGATTGACAGGGTGTATAAACTCATTGTTAATCAGAACAAGTTAATCCTCTGGTAACTCATTCCACACATATGTATAGGTTTAAAGCGGAAGGAAGTGAAAGTCCTTTCAAGGAGTCTGCACATGGAAAAAAATAATGAAAAAGATAGTTGCACGTCTGACCTATAGATTCAAATTTTTTAATTTGTTTAAAATTTTCCATTTTAAACTGGGGAAGATTGGCTGCTGTTTTTCTTTCATGATCTTTGCTAGATTGGAGTATCACATGTAAGCTTTTCAGAACCTCACAGTGCCTGGTGAAAAGTTAATGTGATCTGGAGAGTTGGCCTTGAGAAAAATAGCTTACTGAATGGTAAATAGTTCAGAATGATTTTATTCTCTGTTTTGAATATTGCTCCATGGTACAGCAAACTACATGTTTTTGTTTTCTTGTTTTGTTTGTTATAATCTCATGTTTGATTTTATCAACTTAAAACATTTATTTTAAGAGATCAATATGAGCTTTATGCCAAAACTGGTTTGGCTCAGTGGATAGAGCATCAGCCTGCGGACTGAAAGGTCCCAGGTTCGATTCCGGTCAAGGGCATGTACCTGGGTTGTGGGCACATCCCCAGTGGGAGATGTGCAGGAGGCAGCTGATCGATGTTTCTCTCTCATCGATGTTTCTGACTCTCTATCTCTCTCCCTTTCTCTCTGTAAAAAATCAATAAAATATATTTAAAAAAATATGAGCTTTACTATTCTAATAAATGCCATAATAAATTTTATAAAATAATTCATTATCAAAATGCCTTATATCTTTGGATACAAAAGCGTGACTCAGAGATTTGTTGGAAGTAGGAAACATCAACATAGAAAGTACTATAATGTTATTTAACTGTAATTTTTGAACCAGAAAGAATTTCCAAAATCTTCCAATCTTTTCTTTTATTTCATAGAAATGGAACTAGAAGGTAGGAGTGTGTCATGCCAGATAGTAATGCTTTGTAAAGGCAGAGACAGAATAATAACCATCTCTCCTGATGGTGCCTCTAACTTGTCAGGCCAGATGTCAAAATTTGAATAGTGCCACATTGGCTTAGTCATTCCCAGACTTTAGAGCATCATATATCTTTTAAATTGAAAATAAATAAAGCCAGGGATATGACATAGTGTTTTCAGAGTTTTATTTCACCAAAGACAAAATCCAAAACTAAAATAAAACAATCATAAAAAAGAAAGACAAAAAGAATGATCATCCTATACCAGAAAATGCTTTATTACTGAAAGAGTAAATGAAACGGAAATACCTAATAGCAATTACTAGAACAACAATTTGATTAATTTTGTTCTATATACCTTATCATCCATCCTTATTTTTTGTCTTAGCTCTAGAACAAAGAAGGTCCCAACATTGGCCAGCATCAGTTAATTCAGCATTTCATTGAAGACTGCTGTTCTTAGTATTCTGGCCTCATAACCACCCATTGAGGAAGGCTGAGCAGGTGCCCACACTTTACAGATGAAAGAGAACAAATGTTTCCTGTGAATGATTCAATGTCATATAAAATGACAGAGCGAGGCAAACAATGACGTCGTGTAAGACACAATCTAATGGTTTTCCCCTATACCAAGCATCCTCACAGAAGAGAAAATAGCTTACACACTTTAATATTTTTTCAGTAAAACTATAACATGATAAAGTAAGAAGTCATGAAATAATAGTGCTAGTAAAAAGCATATACAAGTTAAGCTACATTTTTCTTGATGGCAAACAGTATGTTATAGCATACATTTTAAGACACATTTACTTCTTTTTGCTGAAAGAGGAAAATATTTAAAATCAAGTTATTGTTAAGAAAAAAGGCAGTTGTGTAAGGAGTTTTATTCAAATAACTTTCTATAAAAATGCTTCTCTTTTTAGATGAACGAAAAGAATAAATATATAATTTTACTAGTAAATATATTTAAGATTCATAATTATGTAGTGATACAAATGGTGTTTTTCTCTTCAAAACCTCTGCACTAGAATAAAAACAATTGAAAGACAGGACCAATTGTTATATGGTTACTCTTCACATTTATATTTGCAATTACTGAGTTATATGTTAACAGTTGTGAAGAGTTTCCTTCTGATTAAACTAACATTTCTCTGTGCTTATTCATCCACTCAGTCAAGAAATACTTATCAATTTCCCTATCTTTTTTAAAAAATATGTTTTTATTGATTTCAGAGATGAAAGGAGAGGGAGAGAGAGACAGAAACATCAATGCTGAGAGAAAATCATTGATAGGCTGTCTCCTGTACGCCCACATACTGGGGATTGGGTCCACAATCCAGGCATGTGCCCCAACCAGCGAATTGAACAATGATCTCCAGGTTCACAGGTCAACGCTCAGCCACTGAGCCATCCAGCTGGGCTCCCCTGCCTTTTATGCGCTGGAGATATAGCAGTGGACATTCAGACAAAAATGCCTGCCTTAATGAAAGTTTTAGAGACTAAACAAAAGAAATAAGTGGAATATATTTCATGGAGCACAGTAAGTAGTATAAAGAATAGCAACCACAACAAAATCAGTAAAGAGGTCAAAGGAAATGCCGAAGAGATGGTGAGGGGCTAAGATTAGAATTTAGAGAATGCCTCATTGAGGTGATTTTTGAATGAACTCCTGAAGTAAGTGGGGATATGAGTCGCAAGTGGATACTTGGAGAGAGAGGATGCGATCAGATGGAATGGAAATGGCAAAAATCTCATGGCAATGTTATTTTTAGCACAATTTAGGAAATGACAGGCCAGTGTGAACAAGAGAGAGATTAGTAAGATATAGCTAGATAGAAGTTAATGATGGTCTAATGTGATAAATTTCCATAGGCATTGAACATTTATTTTTGAATGAGATGGGAAGGCGTTGAAGAATTTTGAGTAGAAGGTCCAACTTCCATTTTAGCAAAATCACTCTGGCAGCTGCATTGAGAATAAACCAAAAAGAAGAGTTACAACAATTAAAAGGCTACTGTAACAGTATCACAGAAAGATGAAAGTGGCTTGCATCAACTTGTTTGCAGTGGAAATAGTGAATGGAAAGTGATTGGATTCTGTACATATTTTGCAAATATTGCCAATGGGATTTGCTGATTGATTGAATAAAGGATATTATAAAAAATGTGAAACCTAGGATGACCCCAAGACTTGGATGTGAGCACCTGAATGTATGACATTGCCTTATACTATAGTCGATAAGGAATCTGTGAGTGGAATTATTGGAGGGGGTTCAGAATTTTGACTTTAGACATATTAAGTTGGAGATAGCTAGTACACATTTAAATAAAAACATTGAATAAACCTTTAGATGTGTAGCCTTAGAGAAGAGGCCCATTTGGGAGATAAAATTTATGAATCATTATCATATGAAGGGTAATTAAAGCCTCATATGATACTGGATAATATCGCCAAAGGAGGAATGTACATAAGAAAAGGTTATGTCCACAAAGTCTGTGCTCTTTTTATAGGAGAGAAATGTTTATAGGAGAGAAAAGTAAAGCAGAAACATCAAAGGAGAGAATAAGAAGGAGCCACTGGTAAAGCAACAAAGAGAAAAGAACCTGAAAGGTGACATGTCATAGAAGCCAACTAGAAAAAGTCTTTCATGATGAAGAAAGATATCAGCTGGGTCAAATGCTGTTGATGGGTCACATGGATTGAACACGGACAACTGAAAATAGTATTTATCAATGTGATGACCACAGACAAGAGGGACAAAAGCAATTTCAGTGATATTTTCAGATAATTAAAATATGAAAGGAGAGGAATTAAAGATAGTACACTGAAGGGTTTTTCTGAGAATGTTACAGAAATCTACTAATATTTGGAGAGTGAAGTGAATTTAATAGAAGTAGATAGGAGAAAAAACACTGTGTCTAAAGGTGTTGGAATAATATAATACAGAAAAAATGGTTGATGTAGGAAAGAGGACCAGACTGATGAAGTGATAATGTCCTAGAGTGCATGGGAGGTTTAGGGTTGCTGCAGTGATGTCCTAGAACAGACTTGAAGGGATGGATCCTAGGACACAAACATCAGAAAGCACAGGCCTGGAGTTTGGAGCACAAACTATTCACTAAGACATAATATGTCTGACTATATGAACATGGATTCACTATGGTGGGAAATGAGATGGTGGTAGCTTATATATGTTCCCTTATGATTCTTTTTATTATCTGAGGGCTTTGGAAACAATGCTATCAAGTAGAATTTAGGATGGGGACAAGAAGTAGGAGTTTTGAAGTAAGATGAAAAGTTAAAAATAACTCACTTAATTGGATGCACATATTCAGTGTGTGATCTACTATAGCTACATTTGCGGATGGAGACCTGCGATGGATTTAGTTGGATTTAACTACAGTTAGGATTTGATTGGAATAAATATGACATTGAGAAAGGGGCAAGGAACTTGAAGGTATATGCAAGATTGTGATTAAAATGGTGGCCTTGTAATTGAAGTGAAAAATGAGGAAATTAAGAATATGTGGGGATGGGAATCAATGGAAAAGTGATAGGTTCAATTGTATGTAGGTCTACATGCAGTTAAATTGGCTGATTCAGGTCAGATTACTAGACAAATTGAGACAGAGAGAACTGTTATTAAAGAGTGAGATGCTGAAGAGTGTGCTGAGATAGGTAGTTGTGGCTCTAGCATTGGAGTGAGTGTCAATTGTAGGACGAAAGGGACTAGATGAGAGAAGAAGTGGCCTAGGAGCTGAGAATCTTCAGGAAGATTTATACAACCAAGGGACTTGCAAAAAGAGTTAGAGGGAGTAACCATCTGCCAGGTAATATTTTTTTTTTCCTAAATGAAGATAAAAAGAAATAACAGATTAGTGGGTACTGTGGGTGGTATAGTCTGAAGACAATCCCTTCACAATATGAGATTTAAAACTTGAAAATTTTAGGGAGTAGGGAAGACAGAGGTTTAGAGGTAGCAAAGTAGGACACATCCCTCCAACCCACCATGTTCCAGGTTCAGTGATTTTTGGAAGAAGAAACTGTCATTAGAGAACTTCAGGGAAAGCATTCTTAGGTAAGAGCCAGGATTCAGTAAAGAAAGGAAGTAAAGGATCTGTAAACATATTCCTTGATTGACTATTAAAAACAAGAAGTCAGGATTGTCTTCATTCTAGCTTTTACCTCACTTGAAATATATTTAGATAGGTATATATAGTATTTTATTAACTTTTTTCATTTAATCTCAACTGTAAGAATAATTGTCTCTATTTTAAAGTAAGAAAATAATCTGATTGAAACTAAATTATTTATCCAGATCACACAACTTGTAAATGGCAGAATTAGGGCACAGGCACAACTCATGTATGTATTTTTTCAACAGACATCCTTTTTTATAATTTTATTTTTTCAATTATAGTTTATATTAATATTTTTTTGCTTTAGTTTAAAATGCACAGCATAGTAGTTAGACAATCATATACTTTACAAAGCGATCCCCATGATATTTGAAGTGCTCACTGGCAACATACATAGTTATTACAATATTAGAGGCCCGGTGCACAAAATTCATGCATGGGTTTAGGGGGTGTGTGCGTGTCCCTCAGCCCAGCCTGCACCCTCTCCAATCTGGGACCCCTCAAGGGATGTCCAACTGCCTGTTTAGGCTCGATCCCATTGGGCAGTCAGATATCCCTCTCACAATCCATGACTGATGGCTCCCAACCAAGACCGGCTACCTTGGAAGTTTATTCCCTCTGCCCCCTGACTTCCACCACCAGTTCTCCCCCGTCCCGAAGGTGGGCTCATCGCTGCCCCCACAGCCAGACTCTTCCTTTGAGGAGGGTGCTGCTTCTATTGACATTTAGTTCTCTACATATTTTTAAAAGGAAAGAGAAATGTATATTCACCCACGTGCAACCTTTGAGCCTTCCGTGGGTGGGCGGCCATTCTAATATCCGGCAGGCCTGGTCCCCCCCAACTGCCTGCCCTTGCTGGCCTGGTTACCCACAACTTCCCTCCCCTGCAGGCCTGGTTCCCCCCAACTGCCCTCCTCTGCCAACCATCTTGTGGCGGCCATCTTTGATCACATGGGGGCAGCCATCTGGTATGTTGGAGTGATGGTCAATTTGCATATCATTCTTTTATTAGATAGGATTATTTACTATATTCCCAATGCTGTACTTTACAAGCCCATGATTATTTTGTAACTACCAATTTGCAGTACTTAATCCCTTCACATCCCCCCCAAAACCCTCCCATCTACTGATCTCCAATTTGTTCTTTGTATCTGAGTTTGTTTCTGTTCTGTTTATTTTTTTATTAGATTCCACTATAAGTGAAATAATATGGTATTTGTCTTTCTCTGTTTGACTTATTTCACTCAGCATAACACCCTCTAGACCGGTGGTTCTCAACCTGTGGTAACGGGCCTGATTGATGCCTAACTGCTCTCCTGCCGGCCCGATTTCCCCCTAACTGCCCTCCCCTGCAGGCCTGGTCACTCCTAACAGCTCTCCCCTGCAGGCCTGGTTGCCCCCAACTGCCCTCCCTTTCAGTCCTGGTCTCCCCCAACTGCTGTCCTCTGCCAGCCCAGTCACCCCTATCTGCCCTCCCTTGCTGGCCTGATCACCCACAGCTGCCCTCCTCTGCCAACCATCTTGTGGCGGCCATCTTTGATCACATGGGGGCAGCCATCTGGTATGTTGGAGTGATGGTCAATTTGCATACCATTCTTTTATTAGATAGGATTATTTACTATATTCCCGATGCTGTACTTTACAAGCCCATGATTATTTTGTAACTACCAATTTGCAGTACTTAATCCCTTCACATCCCCCCCAAAACCCTCCCATCTACTGATCTCCAATTTGTTCTTTGTATCTGAGTTTGTTTCTGTTCTGTTTATTTTTTTATTAGATTCCACTATAAGTGAAATAATATGGTATTTGTCTTTCTCTGTTTGACTTATTTCACTCAGCATAACACCCTCTAGACCGGTGGTTCTCAACCTGTGGTAACGGCCCCTTTGGAGGTCAAACAACCCTTTCACAGGGGTAGCCT
>NW_006294243.1:2809205-2841662 GCF_000327345.1 Myotis davidii | reverse complement strand
AATCAACCTGTGGGTCGCAACCCCTTTGGGGGTCGAATGACTCTTTCACAGGGGTCGCCTAAGACCATCGGAAAACACATATTTTCAATGGTCTTAGGAACCGAGACACCGCTCCTCTATCTGTCTCCAGACGGGTCCGCCCACATGCAGATACGCCCACATACGAGTACCCAGCATATTAAAGGGTCGTGGCATTAGGAAAGTTGAGAACCACTGTTATATAGATGAGTCTAGGCCAGGGGTGGGCAAACTTTTTGACTCGAGGGCCACATTGGGTTCTTAAACTGGACCAGAGGGCCGGAACAAAAGCATGGATGGAGTGCTTGTGTGAACCAATATAAATTCAAAGCAAACATCATTACATAAAAGGGTAAGGTCTTTTTATTTTTTATTTTTTATTTTTTTTTTTAGTTTTATTCATTTCAAATGGGCCGGCCCCGGCCCGCGGGCCGTAGTTTGCCCACAGCTGGTCTAGACCCATCTATGCTATTATAATAACACTACAATGAACATAGGAATACATATATTCTTTCAAATTAGTATTGTTGTTTTCAGTTATCTTATACAATAAAAGGCTACTATGCAAATCGACCGAATGGCGGAATGATGTGCACTGACCACCACGGGGCAGATGCTCAATGCAGGATCTGCCCCCTGGTGGTCAGTGTGCTCCCACAGTGGGAGCGCCGCTCAGCCAGAAACCCTGAGCAGGGCTCATGGCGAGCACAGTGGCAGTGGTGGGGACCTCTCTTGCCTCGGTGGCAGCACCAAGGATGTCTGCCAGACATCCCCCGAGGGCTCCTAGACTGTGAGAGTGTGCAGCTTGGGCTGAGGAGCCTCCTCCCCCTGAGTGTACAAATTTTGTGCACTGGGCCTCTAGTATACCTATAAGTAGAATTGCTGGATCATTTTAAATTTTTTGAGGAACCTCCATACTGTTTTCTATGATGGCTTCATTAATCTATATTTTCATCTATATAATAAAAGCCTAAGTGACCATTACGGTGAATGACCAGAATGACTGGTTGCTATAGATGCACACACATGATTTCTTGGACTTTGGTGTTCAATTAATCTTGAATTTTTTCTCTTGGCTACATTATAAACATCCATTTTCATATGACTTTACACAATCCTTAATCTTAGTACCTGCCTTAATCTTTGCTGCTAAAAATATGTATATTGATGTAATTGAAAATGAAAATTGGACCATTTAAAATTTTTTGTATAAACCACATACCCTTGGTTTAATAGCTTTCATTATATCCCTGCCAATTAGTCATCCAACTGCTGTTTCAGAATTTTTAATCTCTCAAGGCATTTTATCTTTGATTCCTCTCATTTATGCTTAGCAGAAACTTGTCTTCTTTTACCTTCATTTGGTTCTAGTCTTCCCATAATAGTTTGCTAACATAATAGTTTGTTTATAGTTCTCATTCACTATAAAATGTACTTTAAAATGAGAAGACCATAAAACTAACTGTGTAAAATGCTATATGAATAAATGCTTAGAGGTTATGTAGTATTCTATCTAATTCAAGATGATTTATGGAAAGAAATCTTAGACAAATATCAGTACGAACGAATGGAGTATATTTTTAAGAAGAAAAAAATGCATGCAGAAAAGAATGTAGGTGGAAAGCTATGGTTAGATCCAGTGAACAGTCCCATCTGACTCATATTGAGGATGTGTAGGGATTGATGGGGGATTAAACAGCAAAAGCAAGTTAAGAAAATATTCTAGAGGACTATAAATATCTGACTATAATTTTTGAGTTTTATTTAGTACAAGGTATAAATTCTTTGAAAAATTTAATGGGGTATTTATATACTCAAGTTAATCTTTATGAATATTAGCATTGTATCAGTAGAAGAAAGAAGTATGAAAAAGGAAAAATACTAGTAAAACAATATGTTATTTGTCGGTGATAAAATGATATTTGAATTGGGATGGAACCGGAAATGATAATTGTATTTTTAAATGAAACGTAAGTGGCAAACATTGAGTATCCCTTTACCTGACCTACCTCAAACTATCTCATGATAGAGGGACTTTAAGTATCCCCATTATATATGAGAAAATTTAATCTTTGGAAGTTGAAATATCAAGTTCAAGACTATATAAGTATACAAGAGTACTATACAATGGATAGAAAAACAGGGCAAATTCCACTGTCTAAATGGGCACTGCCGCGGCTCATTCTTTAGTTCTCTTACTTTGTATTTTTTTAAAAATATATTTTATTGATTTTTTTACAGAGAGGAAGGGAGAGGGATAGAGAGTTAGAAACATCGATGAGAGAGGAACATCGATCAGCTGCCTCCTGCACACCCTCCACTGGGGATATGCCCGCAACCAAGGTACATGCCCTTGATTGGAATCGAACCCGGGACCCTTCAGTCCGCAGGCCGACGCTCTATCCACTGAGCCAAAACAGTCAGGGCTCTTACTTTGTATTTTTAAGTTATTTCGAACATTAGAAAGTTTATTTATTGAGTAGGTCCACCTACCACTTCCATCATATTCTGCCTGATCCACATTCCTAGCCACAGTTTCTCACTCAAGTATATATCTTGTTCGGATCAACATTCTCCTGTGAATTTCTTCTGGAATTTTACTTCACCCTGAAAGTTTAAGTAAACAAAAATGCTCTGACCAAACATTGTATTCTATGTTTTGTCAGATGAAAATTATTTACTTTTTCTATTTCTTTTCCTGCACTGGATGAAATCAGCTAATCTCCTGTGCCATCAGGTGATTGTCTTTGCCTTTCTGGTGAGCCCTGCTCATTCTGTGGCTAGTCAACTACTTTAGTTTCTACATTTACAGTATTTTTGCCTTTTAAATTATATCTTAAGTGATCCATTTATAAAAGATAGAATTGGAGGAATTAGATGAGTTTAGAGAGTACTCTCAGTGCCCTTTCTTGCTCCTTCATGGATAACTGGATAACTGTAACTAAACTTTCTCTTTTTGTCTGGAATTCTATCATTTTTCCACTCTTTTAGGCTAAAATATTGATAGCAACGTATAACTTTTTTTCTGCTCATATGTAGGTAGCAGTCCGGGTGATTTTTCCATCATCCTCTGAGTCTTTTTTTTTCTTTCTATTTCCATGAAAACCACCTCTTTTTCTTAAGCTCCACAAATATCTTTTTACTTCACTAATTCTAATCTCTTCTCTATGTCCTATGTTATACATTTGTCCCAAAACTTTACTTAACACAATTGATATATTAAGTTAAAAAATAATAGGTACATAATGCCTAAAGATAAATTATATTGCCTTGGCTGATGTGATTCAGCACTGGAGCACAGATTCGATACCTGGTCAAGGGCATGCGCCTGGATTACAGGTTCAATTCACTGCCCATCCAGTCAGGTCAGGGTACATGCAGGAAACAACAAATTGATGTGTCTCTCTCATATCTCTCTCTCTCTCTCTCTCTCTCTCTCTCTCTCTCTCTCTCTCTCTCTCTCTCTCCTCTTCCTTCCCTCTCTTCCATTCTCTCTATAAATCAATTAAAAATATCCTTGGGTGAGATTAACAATAACAAAAATAAAGATAAATTATATTTATTACCTTTAGGTTGATATTTTCAACAGTGTCACCTAAAATTTTTCTTCCCCAATAAATGTAATCTGAACATTTTCTTTAAATATTCTTCATCCACACTTCCACTGCTTTAACTGATCATTATGTATATTTACATATTGTTTCTCTCTCTACCCATGTAAAGTCTACCTTCATTCCAAAGTATAATTCAGGTCACTTTCCAAGCCCTTGGATGTGTCTTCTTTGAAAATTTAAAGCATAATAGATTTGTCTCACTTATTTAGCATGTAGTGTTTCATCACTTGTACTGATGTTTTTAATTTTATACCATGTCCTTTCTTCTAAAATATATCATGATTTTTGAGGTAACTTATATTGTTTTATTTTTCTTTATTTTTCCTATGCCTAACAGTGTACCTTATGGGCATATAAAGTCATTTTAGTTTATACGATGCTTCATGATGTCTTCTAAGGCATGTGTATTTCCAGGGATCTGTAGATGTTATGTTGTTGATGTTATTAGTGTGTGTGTGTGTGTATGTGTGTGTGTGTGTGTGCGCGCACGCGAACTCGCACAGACATTTTAGAAAAAGTATCAATGTTTTAAGCATTGTTGCAAATGTTTTATAGATAGATAAAGTATATATTTTATATATTGGAAATATTTTCAGCTTAATAGGGGCAGGTTTATAAGCCTAGTTATGGAATAATATCATATGACAATACTAATCATTGTCTTGACTTTTCTATCATTAAGAAAAATAGTTCTGCATATTTTCAGAGGAGATCAAATTTATGGAAATTCATATAGCTTTTATATAAATAATTATGGGATAGTCATTCAATAAACAAAAGAGGTGTGCACTTACTGCTTATTTAGAGTTATCAGGAGTAAGAGGTATATTTTCATTTAACTTTATAAGAATCAGTGGTGATTTTGCAGAATGGCATAAATGCAGCATGTACTTTTCAGTAGTACAAATATCTGTTATAGAAATCCAAGTTCTAACCATTTAAATATATATGTTATGAGACTCTAGAAGTTAGGGTAATCTTGTATTATTGGTAAACTTTCTATAGCAACAGAAGAGGTAGAGACTCAGTGACTGTGCAAACAAACCAGATTATTCTCACTCTGAGTCTTTAACAATTGAAAATGTGATAACTGATATTTATATTTATTATCAAACTCTTATGATAGATGATATAATCATCTTCTCTCTAAAGAAGATTCAATGTGTACATTTTGATGTTTATATTGTGAAAATAAAATTTGAATTATGTTGGATTCAATTTCATATATTCGCTTGAAGAACTATTTATTTTTCCATGTTTATGAATTTTTTAGCTTTTTATTCAGAAGGTCTTCTAACTTGTTTATTAATTCAATAATATTATTTAATATTCATTCACTACCCAATTTTTTTATTAGTTATCTAAAGTGCTTATTAAGAATTTCATTTTAAGAGGGTAAATTTCAGGAGTACTCAAACAAATATCTGACTATTTGTAAAGGTCCTCCTATATCTAAGTTAAAAGTGATGGGCCAGAAAAATGAACCATTTTGAAAACATATGTTTTGGTCGTGCACTAAAAAAATACAAATTGACAAAAAAAGACAAGAAAAGAACTGCATTATTAAAGTTAAAAATGCAATTCTTATTTTAAATATTTGGTGGCTCAAGCTACTTCTATGTAAGACATTGTAATGTTAGAAAAATATTGTTTCCAAAAAGTGTAAAAAGCATAACTTTCCTAGACTTTATGTCTATTTACTCTTATGATTGAGAAAATTCTTGAGTATGGAAAGCACATAACATTGAAACGATGAAGAAAAAAGCCTACAAAAACCATAATGTAAAACACTGTAATAAGAATAAAAACTGCAAATTACTGCAGAGTAGTGTGTTTCAAGGGACTCCTAAAGAAATTTCAAATACAGAGACTGGAAATTTAAAGCACCCATAAGCCCCTCACGGCCACATATGCACATCTCTTTAAATCAAACACTGCTCATTTCCGGAGAATGGTTCCCTAGAGAGGATTTGCCTGTGATGATTCCAAGTGTGGAACATAGGTATCAACTATAGCACATATGTGAGAAATAAATAGAAACAGAAACCCGGGGCCAAGATGAACTACAAATGCCCCTGATCACAGAGAAAATAAAATTAAGAAAATAGAAATTTCACAATTTCTACTAGGCGTCCTCATAGTTTCTAAAACAGAAAATAAAACTACAACAACAAAACCAGGAATAGGCTCATAAAAAAAAAGAAATATGAAAGAATAAATACTTCCTGGGAATTATAAACATAACTGTCAACATGAAAATATAGTTAAATTTCAATAGAATGAACAGTATTAAAGACCAAGCTAATCATCTCTTAGCTAAGGTTCAATACTTTCCAGAAATAGGACAAAACAGCCACAGCAATGGAAAACAGAAAAACGAGAGAGAGAGAGAGAGAGAGAGAGAGAGAGAGAGAGAGAGAGAGAAACTCTCAATTTAGATATTATTTAATTTTGTGGCCATGTTATTATTTTCAAGATCAATTATTAATCAAATTGATTTCTATGTTATATATGTCAATCTAATTTACAAATAGTATTTGTGACTAGAATATTATGTAAATTTTTAAAAAAATAATGAATAAAGGTAACAAATCTAGTAGAGTAAATATTTTATCCCTTAAAGAAGGAGTGACAAATACTGTGTTAATTGCTCACTTAAACACATTTAAATGAATATGAGAATAGTCTTAAGCAGACAATCATGCATTGAAATATTCTAAGGTATTTTATTTTTCAAAGATGTCACTAAATAGGTTTGACATTTTGATCATGCTGCATCAGATTATTATTTGACTGTTAAATCTACCTAAAAAAACAACAACAACAGGTCTTCTCAAAATGGTTGAATAGCTGCAGATTTTGTATGTCATACCTAACATATCTAAAATCTTTCTCTCGTTATGCAAAAAGTCATAAATAATCAGGTCAAGGCAGTATGCAAAGAAAATTATCAGACTGTGAAACTAAGGGAAGGCCTATTAGGCACAAGCTGTACACCTGTTTGCTCGTTTCTCACTTTAAATGGTTTGTCATTCTGTTTATAACATCTCATTACACTGAGAGTTCTATGAGTGAAGAAAAAATACAACCTTAAAATAAATCCTACCCAACAATAAGGCAAATTATATTCATCTGAACAGTTCTTCAAAAACATAGCTAACATATGCTTGGAATGTTATGTATCTATCATATATGAAATATATTAAACATATGTTTTAAATTTATATTTTAACATATACAAAATAAAACTTTTTACTATAAAATATTAACTGATTCTTATAAGTTAAATCTGTCAATTTTTAAAGAATTCTAGACATATTTTATAAACAAGAGTCCATTCTGGCCAATCAATGTCATATGTAAATATAATTTTACCTTAAGTTAAAACATAATTAAAAGTGAACTGTTGTTTTACATATTGCTGTTCAAGACATATTTTAGATAAGTCTATACATAAAAATAGTAATATTTCTGTTTCCATTTCTTCTGCACATTTTAGCTTATCTATACTAATTAAAGGGTAATATTCTAATTAGACTGGATAGACCAGACATCTTCCAGACATCATTCCAGACATCGTTCCTGAAAAAGCTGAGGACGTGGCCAGCCTGCCCCCAGTCGGGACCCCCACCTTCATTGGGGGCAAGGCCAGCCTGCAAACCCTGAGGCCCCTCACCCTGGCCAGCCCCACCCCCAGCAGGACCCCCCCACCCTGATCTGGGGCCCCCATCACGGCAACCCAGCCTGCCCCCAACCCACCTGTTCACAAGGCTTCTAGCCTATATAATAAAAGGGTAATATGCAAATTGACCCTAATGGCAGAACAACCACTGGACCAGTCACTATGAGGCGCACTGACCATCTCTTGGTCCCTTCCCCCAGCCATCAGGCACCAATCACCCCATGGCGAATGGAAAACTGGGGGTGGGTGGTTAAGGGCTGCAGGGCCAGCAGCAGGTAGCTGGAGAAGATGGCCCTGATCGCAGGCCAGGTCTAGGGACCATGCCCGCGCATGAATTTCATGTGCCGGGCCTCTAGTTAAAAAAATAAAATTAAACACTAAAGATATATGAGATTATTTCATGACCCCTAACAAATAATGTTGCAGATGTTAATATTTACATATAACTTATCTATATTAGAGATTTATATTTAGTCATATAAGGAGTTAAACTTTATATGGATGGAATAAAGATTCTCTTTAATATATTTGGCAAGTTGTTATATATCATATTTTTAAATTGAGCTCAACATTTTCAATTAAATACTCTAAAATTATAATGTAATTGTCCTTTTGTTAATGTTATTTTACTCTTCTGGAATTATTTTAATTATAATTATTGGTAGTGCTATTTTAGAAAGTTCAAAAGAAATATTATTTTCCGAGAATTTCACATTATCACAAATAAGCTTTTCTAGCATCTATAAATTTGTTCTACTTATCTAATTCACTATCATTTAATTCTATAAATGTGAAGATTACACATGCATTCTGCATAAGTACTGAAAAACAGTTATTTTTAAGAAATAGTGATACTCTTAGGTTCAGTTAATTTTTAAAACATCAAAAAGCTGGTACAATATATTTTATATTTATGTTGTATAAAGTTGCAGTACTTGAATACGCAAACGTATGTATCAGGTGAACATTTTATTTTGGTTGTTCTTTTTATTGTGGTTTCATCAATGCTGTGACTCTTTATATTTAAGTGTGAGATACTTTATAAATAAAGCATATGACAAATGAGTATTATAATTGTCTAAAGCTGTTTAAAATATATCTGCAATGCACATTATGCTTTGAGATTGTGAAACTGAGTAAATTTAATCTGATGTAGAACAAGGTTTAGTGGGAGATTCAAGGATGGCCAAATAATAATTTAAAAGCCAATCATAACCTAGAATTTGGAGTAGAGCATGTCAAAGACTCCAAAGAAGGAATCTAGAAATGTCAGTAATAATTTCCAAAGCAAACGTTTGAAGCTGTAATAATAATTTACTATAGTCTTGAGTCTATGAACATGAAGAAATTGATATTGTAATAGCCTAATAAAAGATAACCAAAAAATTAATAATATTGAACTCTGTAGCCTAAGGAAGGTTACACTCAATCATTTTAAAATTTTAAAAGCAGATTATTATACTCTATAGAATGGAATGTATAACTGGAAATTAGCACTCTTTCTCATACTTCTTTTCTTGAGAACATGGTTGAAATGTGTTGTCTCATTGAGGATGGACTAAGTTACATGGATTGATGAGGGAGAAGTGCTCTAGGTAGTTGGAACAGCAAATAATAATATGCTGAGACAGGTGTCTACCTGCTTTATTCAATAACTAGAGGCCCAGTGCACAAAATTCGTGCATGGGTAGGGTCCCTAGCGGCTGTCAGCTGCTGGCCGGGGCCTCCCTTCCCCAGCTGCTGGCTGCTGGCCAGGACCTTCCTCATTTCACAATGCCCCTCCCCCCTGCCCCCTGGTGGTCAACGCACATCATAGCGAGCAATAGAACTTCCGGTCAGTCGAACCCCTGAGTGGACACTTTGCATATATATATATATTTCAATTTTTCCTACTTACAACAATCAGAGCTACCGAGCTGGTGAACGCGAGACTGATATTGATAAAGTGAGTGACATAATGGAGAGGGGAGGTATCAGTTAGAGAATGAGGAGTGTGGGAGCAGCCGATGGCAGATTACCACAGATTTTTTAGGACCTTGTAAGCTATTTTTTATTCTTAGTGAGATGGGTAGTGACTTTGCAGGCTTTGAACCGAGGCATGACATATATCACATTGTAAAGAGTTCTGGCTGCTGTGCCCTAAATAAATTGTAGGTGGAGGAGTAGGAAGATAGAAGCAGATGAAGCAAGTAGATCAGTCTGTAACCCACTGAAATAATTCAGGAGAAAAATTATGGTGTCTTGGACCAAAAGGTAGCCCTGAAACGGGATAGCAGAGAGATGGGTGATGTATTTTGAAGGTAGTACAGATAGAATTTGCTGATGCCCTAATGTGGGGTGTGAGAGATGGGGAACGGATGGTTTCAGCATGATTGGAGAAAGCAATCGGAAGCACAAAGTTGCTATTTATTGCCAGTGGGAAAATCAGGATTTGAGGTTTGGACAAACATGGTTTGAGAGGTCTATTTGACACCCAAATGGAGATATTGGATATATGAGTCTGGAGTTTAGAGGGAGGTGAGTTCTTTCTGCAGATGCATCTTTTCAATTTTCAGCGCATATGTGACAGAAAAGTCATGCAATAGAAATAGATGACCGAGATATCAATAAGTGAGTGAGGGTAGATGGAGATGTAATCTGAAGACCAAGACCAGGCATATGTTGTGACAAGGAAGGTGGGAAAACTGTTTAAATGATGAGGAAAGTTATGTGGATCATATTCAGGACTGAGTGAAGATAAAGTTTTTTAATTAAAACTTAATGGTCACAGGTAATTTAATTTTAGATAGAACAGTAATGGAAGGTACTGAAATATGAACAGCAATTTAAAATAAGTGCAAAAATAAAATTATGGCTTAAAAGTCTACATGAATTATGTCCTTTCTGTTATTATTCCAAAGAAAAAGGCTCAGAATCTTAGTAGCAAATAATACAGGGACCACTAGACTATTTTACCAATTCATATCAAGAATATATTGTCATTTTTGGCATTCAGAGTGAAGGGTAGAATTGAATATTAAATGTATTTATAATTTAATCTAATACCATTTCTGAAATATTTAAAGAAGATTGGGGAACTTTGGAGAATTATATGAAATGGCTTGTCTGAATTAAAAAAAAAGATTTGATTTGAGGGTCTATGTGGATTTGTCATGGAATAGAAATCAAAACCTGAGAACAGAAATACCATTTCTTTAACTTAGATAATGTAACATGAAAGGCCCAGATGAGTTTTTGGGCTTTATTGGTAAAGAAATATTTGGGGATGAAACCAACTAAAACAAAATTTCAGCCCCAAATAAACTGGCAAACAGGCATTATTGGATAGCATTGAATTACTTAATACTGACACAGCTGAATCTTCACAAGTGTAAGTACTCCAGGGCCCATGGGCCAGTGAACTGATCTACAACTGCAGCCCATCTAGTTGAGGAGGATCATAAACTTGTATGAGCACTTCTAACCTCTCTCAGGTTTTATACAAACTTTCAAGTTTTATTTTATTTCAAATTCTGGCAGCACATTAAGACACAGCATTCATAAGAAGAGAAGTCTTTAACCACACAAAACTTTGTGTGTTGTTTAGTTTTCCCCCCAAGTCAGAGAAATCCCTATATTGATGTGCTAATTTACTAGTATAATTAGGAAAGTATAGCAGATAGGAATGAAAAGAACAAAATAGGAAAGGTAATAGCTTGATTCAAATTTGGCAAGTGACATTTGGAATTTGAGTAAATAATTGGGAGTTAAAAGAACTGCAAACTCAAGGTTACCTAATTCCATTGGACTAACTTCTTACTCAAAAAGTCACTCAGCAACCTCATTAACTAAAGTTCCAGTTATGACTTGTCCAAAGATTGCTCTCATTTAACTTGTAGTTTGGAAGCTAGAAAGCACTTTAGCTATACCTTTTGATCAATCATTTTATGATCAAAGCCAAAATCAGTTAGTTTCTATTAATTGTGCTGATCTTGAATTTTATTTTTTCTGAGTACAAGTTACTTTTGTTGTTGTTGTTGTTGTTGTCAACCTCACCTGAGGCTATTTTTCCCCCATTGTTTTTAAGAGAGAGTGGAAGGGAGGGAGGAAGTGAGAAGGGAAGAAAGTGAGAGAGAAAAGCATCAATGTGAGAGAGACACATTGACTAATTGCCTCCTACAGGCGTCCCAACCTGGGGTGGGTAGTAAACCACAACCCAGGTATATGCCCTTTACAGGGAATGGAACCCTCAACACTTATTTCTCCACCCAGGCTCTAACTACTGAGCAACACTGGCCAGGACAAATTACTTATTATTTTATTGTGATGTGTTTCAGGCTAGAGAAAGAGATATGGAATATAGTTTATGTTAATCCTATATAATAAAAGCCTAATATGCTAAGTGTTTGGTTGTCCAGTTGGCCATTCAACCAATCAAAGTATAATATGCTAATGATATGCTAAGGCTACTCAACTGCTTGCTATGACGTGCACTGACCACCAGGGGGAAGATGCTCTGATAAATAGGTTAGCTTGCTGCTGGGGGCTGGATGATCAGGACTGAGTGAGATGGGCTAGATATGCCCTGGAACCCTCCTGTGGTCCCTGCCTGGCTGGCCACCCTCCCACATCCCTCCCTGGCCCCGATTGTGCATCAGTGGGGTCACGGCTGGTGAATGCAGTGGCAGTGGTGGGAGCCTCTCTGCCTCCACAGCCGCACTAAGGATGTCCAACTGCTGGCATAGGCCTGCTTCCAGTGGGGAGTGGGCCTAAGCCTGCAGTCAAACATCCCCTGAGGGCTTTTGGACTGTGAGAGGGTACAGGCCAGGCTGAGGGACCCCTCCCTCCCCCCCACAAAGTGCACGAATTTTGTGCACTGGCCCTCGAGTCTATAATAAAGATAAAATATTTTGTGATTTTAGAATATACATTGTAATTACTATTTAATATCAGTAATTTGAAGTTCTGCAAATTTGCACTTAAGAATCAAACCAGAATGATGAATTTCTAAGAGGGCCCGTTAAAATTTACTCTTTATGATTTATATTTTTGGAGTAGAGCAAGTACAGAATTTAACTGGATGAGTAGTTTTTGATTTACTGCAGTGCTGCTCTCAATTGAACTGGTGACAACATCTTAAATGAGAAATGAAAAGAAAATGTAATCAACCCAACAAGTAGTTAATTAAATCTGCTATTAATATCATCATTCCATTGTTTCCCATCTAATCCTTTGGCAAGTTTCAAACTGTAAGCTCTTAGGACAATATTCACTATGTCTACTCTCCTTCAAGTTAGTTCATAATAACTGTTTCACAAAGTGATACATTTTTTATGAATAGAATGGGCAAACTTATTTGTAATCATGGAAGAAATTTGATATTCACTTTTTTTAAATAGTCTTATAAGCCAGAGTTTCATATTCTGTGTTGCTGAACTTATATCTTAATGAAGAAATTAGGTTGTTTGGCTTGCTAATTAGAGTGATAATAGTTGAAAACTCATGAGATTGAATTACCTTATCAGAATCTACCTAAAAATAGATTATTGAATTGTATTTATCAGTCTTATGGCATCAAAATAAATTCATTCTTCTCATTGTTTATTAGATATACTTATAGGCGTCATTCTTCTGGGTATTTGACATTAGCGATTGCTAGGAAGAGGAGAACTAGGTATTTCACTTTAGCAATTCTAGAATATGGCTGAATGAAGTGTTTAAATTATTATTTCCTGTACATTAAAGAAAATTTAATTATATAATATGAAGAAACTAACCCTGGCAAATAATTCAAATAGTCCTTACTTTTAAATCTTATATTAGGCCCTTGCTGGCTGTGGGACCTTGATGAAGGGCATAAAGTTTTTGAACTTCTGTTTCCTCACCCTTAAAAATGATACAACATTCCACCTTAAAAATCAATGTGAAAATTGGAAGTATTGTTATGCATGGGCTGAATTACAACAAGGAAAATTTTAGGAATATAATTATTTGTTATATATTCCCATGCATGATTTGAATGAAATAGTGTTATTAATATCATTGTTGTTTTAAAATGTACATGAATATTATTTTACAATATTTTATTTGCAGATATATACATATATACATATATAGTCTGAAAAATAGTGTAAAATGTAAGCACTTTTAAATGTATTAAAATATATCATGATTATTGCTAAGTCAATTTATATTATAAAATTAGGGGTAATGCAGTTTTTATACTGGCGTACACTTGCATCTGCAGAATTTGTAATGTATTCAATTGCAATTTACATTTCAAGTAATTGCATGGTGAAATGTAAAGCTAGGTAGGCCATACCTGATCTGTGTGCACACGTGCAAAACTCAAAGCTAAGAAACAGATACAGGTTTGCCTGCTTTAGGTGCATATTCTTTTGAATATACCTCAATTAGAGCCAGTTTTATTTCCTCCAACATTCTGCCTTACCAGTATATTCTTTTTCCATCATGGCTAATTTAGAAAGATATAGATTAAATTGACAATCATGACTGTTTTGGTTTTCTTGATTTTTTTTTAAAATTTAGTTTCTTCCTAGACAGTGCATTCACTATTTACTTAGCCTCCTCGATATACCACAATTTCAGGGGGTGAATATAAACCATACCTTTTTATGGCTGGAAGCATTTGCTTCTGTAAATCTTTATCACTCCCTGGAATGTATCATGCAATTACCAAGAGCCAAGCATCCTAAAACATAGTGCTTACCTGTGAAATGTTCTTGCCAATTACCTCTTGTTTTTATCATTCATCCAACTTCCATTTACAAATGCAAAGAAATAAGGTGCACTTAAGTGATTTGCTTTAATTTATCCATCTAGTTAGTGACAGAGCAGGGAAGACATTGAGTGTATCCTGACTTCCATTCACAGAGCATGCTGTCTCCACATTACTAATTATAGAGGGGTGAGGTACATAGCCTGCATTTTCTTTTAATTCTAACAAATCTCTACGGAATTTTTAAAAATGAGGTTGGTGACAGGAATGTCAATGGGTTAATGAAAGCAAAAACTACTGCACCTTTTAATTCAAATTCACTTTAGGCTTGAAATACTGCGTGGCATTTAGTCTAGGACTTGCCTATGTGATTACAATATATTGTTAAGAAGTGTCAATTATCTGGTTAATTTGTCAATGTAGACAGCCAGTCAAGCCCCAACATGAACCTTCTTTAGTGTATATAATCAGAGTTAACTGTAGACATAGTTTAAATTGATTTGTTAATTGCTAATTTTTTTCTTCGATTTGTTTCCTACAAACTTCAGTTGAAAAAAAGCATTGTGTGGCTTGTCTTTCCCCTTCTCAAAATCAATCTGAAATTTTAAGATTTACTTACAAAATAAAATTGCCCTTTGAGAAGAAAAAGTGCCCAGCCAGCGACTGAGACTGCAACTGAGGTTCGTGCCCTCAACCAGAATAAACCCAGGATCCATCAGTCCACGGGCTAATGCTCTATCTGAGTGTGGGCTGGCTTATCTATTTTTTTAAGAAGATATTTTTTAAAAAATATATCTATATTTTATTGATTCTAGAGAGGAAACGAGAGAGAGAGAGAGAGAAACATCAAGTATAAGAGAATCATTGATCAGCTGCTCAGCTCCCTCCTTCATGCCCCCTATTGGGGATTGAGCATGCAGCCTGGGCGTATGCCCTTGACTGGAATCAAACCAGGGACCCTTCATTCCGCAGGCTGATGCTCTATCCACTGAGCCAAACCACCTAGGGCCTGGCTTATTTATTTTAAGTGATGTCATCGCTGCTTTCCTTACATGAATATTCTGTACTTGGCCATTAACATGTTTTATAGTCAGGTAATCCTACTAGATCTCCCAGCCTTTTGTCTTTCCCTGCAAGAAATTCTCCTACATACAGAAACATGAATATATTCCTAAAGGACATTAAAGTATCACCCCTTAATCTAAAAGATCTTTTGATCCCTATTCCTCATTCCTAAATAAAATTTATTCTCCCAAATTGCATTCCCAGCTCCATTCTCAGTATTCACTTTTATTTCTAAGATCTTCTCAAACTATATAGGGAAATACCCTTTGAACAAACCACATGATTCACCATGTCCATGCCTTAAGACTTTACATTATTTCTTTCAAATGGATGGAGGTGTACACCCTAATCTGTTGAATGTAAATTGCAAATTCCCTGTAATTCAAGGTCAAACACGTTAAGATAATCCTTTATTTCTAGTCCCCTGGATAAAAAATAAAAAACATATTTTTATGCTCTAATCCTAGTTATATTTTATTTATTTTCCATGCTGCTGTTACTTTCTAATGAGTATTTTTGTAATTTTCATATATACTTTATAGTCCTCATAAGATGCTACTGAGATTTAAGACAGAGGCAACATCTTATCTATCTTTGTATATTCCATACCACCTTATTTAAAATCTTTCTAATATAAGGTTTATTAAATAAACTGATATAGACCAATATAAATTAGTATACAAACTTTTACTGATACAGCTGGAAGCCAGAGAAGTTATGTGTTTTCTTAATATCATGCAACTATAATTTATATCTGGATCTGTGAGTCCACAAAATCTCATGTCATTCTGGATATAACTGCTATTCACATGGCTTCACTTGAAACATATAAGGGGTGAATGAACTCTGGCTTCTTTTGGGCAGGCATTTATCTCTAAGGGTGTCTGTCTAGTGATGGGAAGATGGAGTAGTACAGCTGGAGTATCTGCAGTAGGAGAGATGCCCAGACTCCTTTAAATGGCTTCTTGATTTTAGGTAGCACATTGAATTTTGAGAAAGCTGCCTCTCATAAAATAGAGAACAGACGGGAAGAACTAGACAGGATAATGGGGCCCCAAACATGCAACTGAGCTTTACAGCTCCAGGCTTGCTTTTTTAGGAGGTTCCTAAACAGACTCTATTTTTCTTGGGCTTCTCCCCTTCTTCCCTATTTCATGACACTTATCTTTGCATGCTTAGCTCCTCCTCACCATCTACGACTTCATTCATTTAACTCCATACAGAAATAGTGTTGACATCTTGACAGCACCTACCTTCCAGTGAAAACAAATATTTATTTATTTGCATAATTATAACCTATTTTCTCCCAATGGAGTATAAGCCTGTTAAAGGCAAACACTATGTCCTGAACACTCCTGCATATCCAAGAGCCGAACAACCTGCATGACCATAGGAGACACAAACATATGCAGTGGCTGACTTGCAAGGGATTGAATGATAAAAAATTAAGGTATCATCAACTGATCCATTGAAGGTAAACAAACATGGCCTTTCTCTTGCTAGGAAACTGGTATTCCAAGATTGTGTTCCAGTCTATTTCCGTATTATTTAGACTATGGCTGGGGTAAAAATGGATTTCGACATTTTGTGTGCAGTGGTTACATCTACTGTCATGTCAGGCTTAGGTCACAGCTACCTTTAGAAGAGGTTTCAACTGCAGGTTGACCATGTTCAATGTCTCAAATAGTGTCTGAAGTTGCTGATGCTTACAGTCTAGTAGTTTAGGGCCGTGGTCGGCAAATTGTGGCTCACGATCCACATGCGGCTCTTTCGCCCCTTGAGTGTGGCTCTTCCTAAGCCTTAGGAGTGCCCTAATTAAGTTAATAACAATGTACCTACCTATATAGTTTAAGTTTAAAAAATGTGGCTCTCCAAAGAAATTTCAATCGTTGTACTGTTGGTATTTGGCTCTGTTGGCTAATGAGTTTGCCAACCGCTGGAGGGAATATTGCCTTTAATACACAAGAGTGAGCTCTCAGTTCTTGCCAGAGGAACAGAGGATGGAACAGAAACACCCTTTGAAGGAAAGTGAGACTTTCCTTGGCCAGTGAACTCTTAATATATTTTTTTTTCTAAACTCATCTTGATCTAAAGTGAGGAAGACTTTACTTTATGGTAATTAAGAAGTTAATGCTGTGTCCTTATGAGTATATGATGTCCCTTCATTAAAAATGTGTATATGCTTAGTAAATGCAGATAGGTTGATCTTATTAGCAATTTTCATGAGAGTAATTTCTGAATATTCTGGAGATGCCAAACAAGATGGGATGGAAGAATGCATTTGAAAGGAAAATCAAAAAAGAGGGACCTTCTTAAAGGCAAGGACCAGTTCTCATCTTCTAGTGAGTCCTAAAGCGTAGCTGAGTGCATCCACCGAAGAAAATGATTGTTGATAAGCTGTTTTTTATTGACCAGGATCTCACAAATAAAAAGGCACATCCACACAAAACACCAAATTTTAATTGATAAAATGAGGACATATTCAAATGCTGGTATTAATTTATTGAATCATCTAATTTTGAAGCAAAAGCTCTATAAAGGTAACATGTGGTCATTGACTAAAAATGCTGGGGGAAAAAAAACTTGAAGGCACAGGACTTCAAATCCAGAACCTGAAAAGTGAGTTTAATGTAAGCACATCAACTTTGGTCTTTTATTTATTTTTACTGTTTTAACTTTATTTTTATTGTCAATGCTATTACAGATGTCCCCATTCCCCATCCCCCTTTGCTCACCTCCTCCCAGCCCCACTCCTTCATCTTTCTGGCCATCACCACAATATGTCTATAGTTAATTTCTTCACCTTCTTTCATCCAGTAATCCCCTTTCTTCTTCCATCTGACAGCTGTCAGTCTGTTACATGTATCCATGCGTCTGTTTTTATTTTGTTCATTAGTTTATTTTGTTCATTAGATTCCACATATAAGTGAGATCATATAATATTTGTCTTTCTCTGACTGGCTTATTTCACCTAGCATAATAATCTCCAGGTCCATCCATGCTGTTACAAAAGGTAAGAATTCTTTCTTTTTTTTTTGGCCTCCATAAAATATACAACTGTGATCTTTTTAATTTCCCCAAACAGAGTAACACACCTAGATACCCACAGAAACCTACGTAGATTATTACAATTTTATCTATGCAACAAAAAATTGAATGTATTGTTGCAATATTTCTTTGGAGCAGTATTATAATTTTAAAAGATCATTTTCTGTTTTGTAACTTGTCTTTATAGCTCTTGCTTTATTTTGTCTAAAAAAACAAAAATATATTATTATTATTAAAAAAAAACTTACAGTGCTTTTATTAACGCAGCCTAGATTTTATATTAATTTTCAGAGCAAGTAAATACTACTTGGTAAATAAAAATATCCCTCAACAGACCTAGCTTCTTGGAGTAGGACTAAACCCTTCTATGAATTAAAGAATGAGAATATATATGGCCAAATAAAAGCATTACACTTATACCTCCAAGTAATTAAGATTTTTTTATAGTTCTCTGTTATCATATGGAAATCCAAAATAGAAGGACATTCTTAAGCTGTTTCTTAGTTTGTGAGGTTAATACATATAAATATTCACATATTAAATTTTGGGAATAAGCATAAAAGTGTAGATCTAAGAAAGACATACAAAACCTGGTGTGGATCGGATGTCAATCTTTAGTCTAAGGTGTTCTTGTTTAGTCCACCTTGCAATGCAGACTCTACTACAGAGCTTTAACATAGGCATCCCTACAGTCTTTATCTCTTCAGAGTTTGGGATGGTAGCAGGGACTTTAAATGCAAAACAATCAATTTACTACTTTTCCTTTGTTTTATGTTACTGAATTATGATTATTTCAGAAATTTATGAAAGCTATAGGACATGAACTATAGCTTTAGGTTATTTTAAAAGATTGAGCAGAAAGTAATTATGGCATAGTTCCCTTTTCTGTTCTGCATTCCACAGACCCAGGTAGATCCTGAAGTAAAAGTATTTTTTTCTTTTGAAGACAATCTATCAAAAGAACACAAAACACAACAAAAGAACACAAAACTCAACACTAATAACTAAGTAGATCATGTTAACAAAGCATTGTTATTTACAGGGATCTTTATATATATATATATACATACTAGAGGCCTAGTGCATGAAATTCGTGTACTTGGAGGGGTCTCTCAGCCCGGCCGGCACCCTCTCGCAGTCCGGGAGCATTCGGGGGATGTCCAACTGATGGCTTAGGACACCTAGGCCATCAGTCGGACATCCTTAGCCCTCCCACAGAGGCAAGAGAGGCTCCCGCCACCACCGTTGAGCTTGCCTCCTTGAGCCTAGCTTCTGGCTTAGTGTTGCTCCCCCTGTGGGAGCACACTGATCACCAGGGGGCAGCTCCTGCATTGAGCATCTACCCCCCGGTGGTCAGTGCGGGTCATAGTAACCCTTCATTCTGCCATTCAGTTTATTTGCATATTAGCCTTTTATTATATAGGATATTTTGTCAGTTATATGTCATACCAAGCATGACTAATAGAAGGATTAATCCCATTTTTTAATAAAATCCCCAAGGTTTATTGCTCACACACACAAACACAAAAATCAGTTTGATTTTTTTGTCTAAGCATTTTCCATTATGTCACAAGTTGTAACCTAAGTATATGTGTTACCAGCAATGTCCTCTCTTGGCTCTTAAACTCAGTAAAGAAAGAATTCAGAGCCAATTACTCTAGGGCAAGAGGAAGTTTATTTAGCATGCAAAGTGAAAGTACACTGGAGGAGACAATTTGAGCAGGCTGCTCGGAGAGCTGCCTTGGCCTTTTAGAAAGAAAGTCACAGAGCCAGAAGAAGTGAGCCAGCTGGGCTGAGTGGACTCAGAAAACAAGTTAAAGAGACAAAAGAAGGGCCTTGAAGACAGGTTCAGGGGGTTGGCTTGTGATGAGCTGCCCTGGTTGCAAATCTGGTGGGAAACCTTAGAGCTTAGAAGAAAAAAAGCAAAGTTACATGCCTGAAGAAAAAAGGCTTTGGCATGCTCTAGAGAGAGAATACACAATGTGTCCTTTGTTTTAAGGGTTTTTATCTGTTTTGTAAAAGCAGGAATTTTAGGGAAGGATCTCAATAGAATATTCATCAGATTTCTAGGTGTGTCCTTTAATATGCTGGTTAATATAAAAAAGCATATAGGATCAGGGTTGTGGTCTCACTGATTGGTCAGCACCAGGGTAGGGGATCATTAGTCACTGCATCTGGTCCTGATGCCAGCCATGGAGTCCTTTCATCTGCTTTTCTGAGCCTAGAACTGAAGCACAGCTGAGCCCTGGATGTTATCTCTAGTTTGACCAAAACTCTGTCTCTGTGGTCAACAGATTTAAGGCTTTGTTCCTAAGATTTTTTGATACTGATCAGAACCTTTATTGTCCAAGGGCTTAATGCTTACGGGAGTGCTCATATAAGAGAGAAGGAGGCAGGTGAGTCAGGGTGCTGGATAAGGCCAGTTTGAATCAACTGTCTCGGTTTCCCCATTTCCACTTGCCAATGAATATTCCTGGCTTCTTACTTTCCTGCCTTGTATGAAGTATTTTGCCTGTGGTTTCCAAGTACTAGTGTCTAGACAGAATAGCTCTCTGGAGAAGGTTTCGTAGATGTGCATGGAAATAAAAAAAATAAAAAAGATTTTAAGTTTCATATAGTACTTCATTCATAAAGATTGCATACATTATTCTGGGATTGTTCTTCCTAATTCTTTGGTGTTAAAATGCTCTCTTTTATAAGATGATGACATATAGGTAACATTTATTTAAGATTTCTTACTTGGCAACTATCCTAAGTATGGAGACTGTATATCAGCTATCATTTGTTTTTACTTGACTGTTTATCCTAATATATAAAAGCCCAGGACTGTAACAACAATCAGGACTGAAGGCTGACCAACCCGGAAGTCCTTCAGTCAGCACTGGGTTCCCGTGGTGACCCAGCACTGACTGCCCAGGGGGCTGAGATCCAGAGAGAGAAGCAGGGTCTGATCTGCAGCCTCAGTGGCAGCTGTTGATCAGTACTTGCCAATCTCTTTCTCTCCCTCTTTCTTTCCGAGCTTCACCAGCAGCTGGGCCTTTCTTTCTCTTCCAGCCTCCAGGGGCTGCTGTTCAGCCCCACCTCCCTGATCAGGCCCAGAGATAGGCCCGGAGATGCTGACTGGCATAGGAACCAACAAATCAGAACCAAATGTAGGTGCTGTGAAGAACCAATGGCTGTCTAGGAGGCGAAGCTTTTGATGCTGACTGGCATAGAAACAAACCAATCAGAACCAAATTGGCCAGCAGAGGAGGGCAGTTGCGGGTGAGATCAAGCCTGCAGGGGAGAGCAGTTGGAGACCACCAGGCCAGGAGGGGAGGGCAGTTGGGGGCAAGATCAGCCTGACAGGGAAGGGCTGTTGGGAGTGAGATCAGGCCAGCAGGGGAGGGCGGTTGGGGGCAACCAGGAAGGTAGATAGAGGCAGTTAAGGGCAATCAGGCAGGCAGGCAGATAGCAGTTAGGAGCCAGTGATCCCAGATTGCGAGAAGGATGTCTGACTGCTGGTTTAGGCCTGATCCCTGGGGCCTGATCCCTGGGGCCTAATCTCCCCATGTGAATATGGTCAAGTCTCCCTGGAATCGGGCCTAAACCAGCAATAGGACATTCTCCAAGGGCCACCCAACTGGAGAGGGTGCAGACTGGGCTAAGGGAACCCCCCTCCATTCACGAATTTCATGCACCAGGCCTCTAGTATAAATATAAAACACAAGATCCACAGTACCAGAAAAATGTTTTGATAGTTAACATGACACTCTATGCTTTTCAGACCTCTTAACACCTGGCATATTATTAAGAGAAGATTTTGGACCTTTCTCTGAGCAGTTGTAATCTGATCAGTGTCTGAAAAAGATTCCGGATCAAGAAACCAGAGGTTGAGACACCACATGATGGAGAAAGCAGAAGTGAGAGTGAGGCTGCTGGAATAAGGAACAAGGAAATCAATATCCCACAGGAGGGAAGTTATTATCAAAGGAAGAATCACAGGAAGAAATTCTAGGTTGTTCCCTTTTATTAATAAAACGATGATGAGCACCTGCAAAGAGAGGAGAGCTGTATTATAAGTATTGTGGGAAGGGGAAATAAGATATAGTCCAGTCTATACCACAAAAGGCCTAATTTCAAGAATTCTGGGTTAATTCCATCCTCCTCAGACTGGTTTTCAGTGTAGACACAATTCCTGCTATCCTTGCCTATCAAAATGGGACCCTCCAGGTAGTTCTCTTTGCTTCTCAATCTATATTAATATAGAATATAAGCTGGTGCAAGGCATATAGCTGCTAAAATTGAATAATGTTAGTCTTTCCCAGTGTTTGATGGGTGGGGAGGGAAGGAGTAGAGTTAGGGAGAGGATGAGATTATAAATAGAATTTTCTCAAGTTTAATATTTTCTCCTATAAATTTTCCTTCAATTTTTAATGCCTATTTCCATTTGTCTGCTAGCATGTGTGCCAGAAGCCTCCAAAAATGCTTGAGAAAGAAATAATTCATAGGACAATATAAACTATAAAAAATGATTCCTAAATTATTAGCTTCTCTGGTGGTTAGGTGGGGGATAATATGCCAGTGGCTTAATATTGTTTACATGTAATTTGCTTTCCATAATAAAAGTGGTCTGTTGTACAAGATTTTAACATGTCCTTTAGAGAACATGGTGACTGTAGAATACTATAGAATACTGCACTTCACAGGAGTTCGGCAAAGTAGTTGATAGGGCTGGTATGTTTGACTGTCTTATTTTGATATATGTTTCTCCCCATGTGAATGTGGTCAAGTCTCCTAATACACTTTTTAAAAAGGAGTCCCCAAACAGTGCAATTTGAGTAGCATTTCTGGACCTTAGGCTTCAGAAAGAAAAAAAAAAAGAGGGTTATATGTAGATCTTTAATAACTGAAATTTTTATATGCATATCATTTCTAAAAGGATTTTTTCTTCCTTTTAATTTAAGTGGCTGTTCCTTATGAATGTTTTGCTAGGAAATCGTGTATGATGATGCCACATTGAATAGTGTATTCTAATATGTGTCATGTAAATAACTAAAAGACTCTGAGTTAAACTGAACACCACAAACTGAATAGAACTCTTTGCCACTGGATCCAGTTTGTTTATATCCTTGGCCATTCATATATCATTACATAATATTTAAATATAAATGGCATGCTTTCTTTTTTTAAAAAAATAATTTTCACTATAGATATACATCAAATTGTTTTGCCTATTTTTCAAAATGAATACTACAGCCTATTTCTAAGTTACTCCCAGATTTGAGATTAGTGCAAAAAAACTCAGCAGTTTTATTTTCTGTTTACAATTTTGGGGCAGTGTGGAAATCCTGAATATACTGATTAAAAATAAGATGACTTTGCATAGCTAAAGGGTTTATGATGTTGTTTAAGAAAATGAAAAACATAAGCATTAGGATTAAAATAAGCAGTTGCTAAAGTTTCCATATATACTCTCTCCACCTTGAATATTTTTAATTGTTGAATTCTGAAGATATTTAAATTTTAATTTTTTCACTTTCTAATTAATCATCTCATTGTTTCATATGTGTAACTCAAAGTTTATACTGGTTAAATTGGATACTGAGAACGATCCTTTTGGCACATAATTAGTAGATAGATGTTTAGAATGGCATACGTATTTGGCAATGATTTTCTTCATATCACCCCAGTATATTTGCTTGAGTGAGTCTGACAAAGCTTGTTGTGATTGCTAAGGAAATAAGTTGCATTTTTTCTTCCTCAACATCTCTATAACATTTATTTATATTCAGTGGTATAATCATTGAATACATATATTAATAATCAAAGGTTACTATTTGATAAATGTTTTCATTTAGAAACCAGATAACATTTTGTAGGAATATTAATAGATGAAATCTGAGAAATTAATACTAATACTGAGTAATTAAAATAATATGGAATATGATTTTTAAAATGCAGTAAAAATGGATTGCTTTTTTAAAAATGCTCTTTTGTAGTTATACATTATTCCTATAATCAAGTCTAGGCAAAGTCTCTTATTTCTTTCTGTTTGGACACTTTTTTGTGCATTTTTTTGTGTGTGGAAGTCTATTTTTCTCAGTATCAATTGTGCATTGCCGAAAGGCTTCCATAGCATGACATTGTGGGAACTCAGATTTGGAAGTGCAGAGAAAAATCTTTATTTTAGCCAATCAGAGGAATGTGTTTTCAAAACAAGGATAACATTTTATTTTTCTTTCTCTCCAGTTCCGCAGTAGTGTAAGTGTTAAAGCCTGAGAGGTTTAGAAAGCTGCAGTGAATGTGTTAAGACTGTTAATGAAGCTTCTGAATCTAAAGACAAAATTAGCTCTCACACCCACACCGCACAAAGTACAGCAACTGTCTGGTAGAATTGCATCATGACTGTTACCTGGGGACACAGGCTTTATATTCAGCTGAACTGATGAAATTGGGAAGACAGATGTGACCAAAGGACATTTTAAGAAGCTTGTACCTACATAAATTGCTTGTGAAAAATCTCTAAAATTTGAATAAGAAACCAATGTAAAATCTTTTCTGCCTGTAAACTTCAGGTCATATAAAATATATTTATCTAGCTCCTCTAAGGAGAGAGAACATTTGACTTTCTCTTGGTATCTAATAGTCTATATTATGTCAAGCCCAATGTATGTACTTCTTTTTTCCCTTTAAAAACTTTAGGCCTAGAGTGTTTAATGAGGGATTCTAATTCTATGTTGTTTGCTTAAAAACATTATATTCAGGCTTTCATGGCAATGTGACTGGCATATAAAGTAATGCATAGAATTAAATAATTTGAATAATGTAACTCTTCAGCAAATCAAATCAAAAAGTAAAAACAGCAGTGTCAATGAATACCCCAAACCAATTACTAAAAACTTTAATCTAGGCCCCTAGACATTGAGACCTAAGCAATCAATTACATATGTTAGAAAGATATAGGTTGTTACAAAAGAAACTATTTCATCCACTTTTTAAAATATTTTTATTGATTTTTTTTAGAGAGACAGGAACGAAGAGGGAGAGAGAGAGAGAAACATCACTCTGAGGGTGAAACATTGCTCATCTGCCTCCTGCACACACCCTACATGCCCACAGCCCGGGCACATGCCCTGGCCAGGAATTGAATCAGCAACCCTTCGGTGCACAGGATGATGCCCAACCAATTGAGCCACACCAGTCAGGGGTTTCATTCCATTCTTAAAACATCTATCTTAAGAAAAACTTTATAGCAACTCCATACTACGTGAAGTTTTGCTTTAGGATGGTTGGCATATATTTATATTTCTTTAGGTTTGCTGTTCTAAAAAAATGTGGAAAATAGAGGTCCAAAGCCTGGAGACCTTTGAATGTCAGCAGTGAAATGAGCAGGTGGGAAGGGAAGCTATCTTTTACCTCGACCTTCATACAATCATGGAGCACTAGATGTTTATATAATTGTTTTTAGAGATTTCAAACAGGAAGTCATGATTACATGGTATTCTAGTATTTTAGAAATTTCTAGAACTTGGGACTGTGCCTATGTAATTGTATAAAAGTTAAATCTCTTTGAAATGTTAATTTTCTGACCTTTAAAGTACTAAAAATCATCTGTTACTGACAGTCTGGATTCCACTTCTAACACATGCTTATTGATATTACAAAAAAAAGATGGGGTCACCTTTTTAATTCATAACTATGAGTCTTGTCCACAAGAGGGCATGGGTTTTCCATAGGAAAGCACAGCAAATGAATGTGGAAAAATAAATGATTATAAAAACTGACCTTTCTTTTGACTGACCATACTCTCAACATTGTTTTTTAAGACACAAAAATTCAGAATTGATTTTCACAGGGACACCAGTAACAATTTCACATGACCCCCAACTCTGATTTTCTACAGAATTTGTCTCTTTCACTCCTCTGGTAGTTCACATATAAAACTTTATTATCATGTACATTCTTTTCACATTTTCTTTCTTCTTAATTATACTCTAAACATTTGAAGAGTATAGGTTTTGATTTATAACTCTTCATTCCCATAGTAAAACACAATACTTTTTACCAAGATATGTGATAATAATTATTTGTCAATGAGGATAATAAGGGTTCTGCAGTAATAAACATTATAGCTATTAATAGGTAATGCTAATATATTAATTGATAGTTTACAAAACCTTTTTGTGTCAGTTATTTATTTGTGTCCAAATACCCATGATCTTCACTTCTACTTTAGGTTTTAAACACTTTTTTCTCTCTCTAGATTTGCAGTAATAGATAAATTATTGATGCAAATGAACTTAAAAAAGACTTTTCTAATAAAGAATATTTTGCCTTGGTCCTAAAAGCAAGGCATTTTATGAAATTCCCTGTTAAATAACCTATTATGAAATTATTTAGGTTTTTTTTCTTACCTCACTAACTTAGTTTCATTTGGAATTTAATTTTGTAATTCTTTTTATCTCAAAGAAATGAAAAAAATCCCAGTCTATTCTTTCTTTTCTTTTTCTTTTTTCTGTTTATACTTGAAAAAAAATGTTAACTTGATAAACATGAATTACCTAACTAGAGATCCTGTAATACAAGTTTATAGGTACAGACCACCATTAATAGGGAATTAATAGAAGCAATTTCTTGCCAAATTTCAGTTAGTAAATAGGGCTTGCAAAAGCCCTGAAGGATTACACAGCCAAATTATAATAGAAGTAGTAAATTGATAGTCAATTCAGTGATTAAAACAATCAGTTACAACAATCATGTTTATTAAATGCACACTTTATTAAATCTCTATTGCAAAATGAAGTAACATTTAAAAACTATAAGCCTTTCCAAAGTCAGGACACTGGTGATGTAGTTCAATAGTTCCATTATCAGCATGCAAAGTAAGAATGTTAACTTTTGCCCTTTTATCTTCAGTATCTTTTTTTCAGGGACTTCACAATTTACTCACTAAAGTTTTACTTTATTCAAGTTCAAACAAATTAATTACAAAAGCCCATTACTTAGAACACATTTCAAGTGAACGAATCTAACAAACGTAAATACTCATAGTTCACCTCTTTGTTTTCTAAAATGGAGGTACTATATTTGGAAAACAAACTTCTCTAGCAGGACCCAGCAGTAAATGTACTGTCATTGAACAATACAGAATTTACTTGCCAATCTTGAACAACACATTATATAGAGCTTCATACCCAAGATCTCCAGAAAAGTAGGCTAAAACAAATTCTTGCTAGAATAAAAAGCCCAAATTTCCTCCTATTATACTTGCTGAGGTGAATGTATTCTTTGATTCATTAATTATTGATCATGTCAATTTCATGAAGGACATTGCATTCTATTTAATAAATACTGAATACCAGTTAATTACATAATTCAAAATGGGCATATTGAACTATATCACCTTAGAAAATTAAAAATGTTTTTCTTTTACTAAATCTAAAATATAAAATAGTTTTTGTCATGGAATAGTTTTCATCATACTTTAAGATGCAATTTAACTCATACAAACAAATGCGTGTGTTTTTTTAATATTTCTTCCTCTATAATATTTATTTCTATGAACTAGTGCAGATGACTGTTGTGCAGACTCTACCAAGTAAATAAGGGATGAAACTGCCATTTCCTGTTAGTAAAACTTTCACCCCAAGAAGCTGAGTCTGCCGGAAGTGCTTTTGTCTAATTCCACAAAGATACTGTGTAGTCTGGAGAGAACACTGCTTTTCAGCCTGTGGTTCACATAAGATGCTTTTTTTTTTTAAAGTACAATATTTGTACAATAAAATGCCCAAGCCTTAAATGTACAGCTTAATGCCTTTTACAATTGAATAAAGGTGTGTGTGTGTGTGTGTGTGTGTGTGTGTGTGAATCTTCAGATCAAGATATAGTACTTCAACTTTCCCAATCAGTATCCCTTCTCCCAGACATAACAATTGTTCCACCTTCTCTCCCTAGAGAAACTTTGCTCTGTTCTTGAACTTCATTGATATAGATGTATGTTTTTAATGTGCACAACTTTTTGAAGAGGGATTTCATTTACATATCAATGGAAGTTAAGATTATGTGGCAAATCCTTTACGTTTATGTATTAATTTAGATATGCATATTTATATTTTAAACAGGTATCATTTGCCTTATCATTTAAGTTTCGGGATTTTTTTGTTATTCTTGGCTATTTTTCTTAAAATAAAGCCCTGAACCACAGGCATCCAGAAAGTGTGGGGGTTTTTTCTCAATAAACATCAAGGAGATGTTATACTTGACCAAAGTGAAGCAGAGAGTTATTTCTAGAATCATCACTGAATTGCTTTGTTCCTGATTCCTAGACCAGTGTCTTATTTACAAGAATACAGCTTCTCCCAAAACTACTCTTTTAAATATTACCCTAATGTGCAGTTTACTGTTGGTATAATAACTAAACATCAATCTTTACTATAATTAAAAAAAATTTAGTGCCAAACTCTAATTCTGCTAAGGGTTCACTCAGCTGAGTTTTGAAAATCATGATTGTGTCTAAAGATACTCCTGAAGCTTAGCTCTATGATGAAGTGAGGTGAATCTTTAGCTGAACAAGAATATAAGCTAAATTATTTTATTTGGTAACAAAGGAATACCTATTCCAACCATAATTTCACTAAAACATAAAATAAGCTAGTATAGAGTAGTGCCACGGGGTCAGCTTGCTTGGATTCAACAACGTTTGGACTTGTTATCTGGTGAACACAGAAAGTTTGCTTCACTTCTGCAAGCTTCAGTGTTTGTTTTTTGTTTGTTTTTATTTTTTCCATAATGTTTACACGAAATCAAAACTACTTGCTACATGAGATTGTTGTAAGCCTTAAACAAATCGTGCAGATTAATTAGCACAGAGCCTGGAACAGAGCATACACTCATTAAATGTTAGCTCTTATTATTTTCATTGTTGTTGCTGCTATAGTTGTTATTATGATGTGGGTTGCTAATAATATTCAACGCAGAAAAGACATTTTAATTTTAATGCCCAAGAGTAGTCTCCATTTTAAATGGCCTGATAACTGAGTCGATTGAAATTCCAGAGGAATCAGCAGCCTGGGGATGTGTCAACCATTCATCTCCAGACTCTTTAGGCTCGATCCCTGGATCAAGTCAGATAATCAGAATGGGACTTACCAGGACTCTATTACTTTAGCCCCCTTCAGAAATGCCTTCACAGAGCTCTGGTTTGGCACCATGCTCTTGGCTTCAAAGGTCAGTGCAAGAAGTGGCCATGTAAAGAATGCCTCCACTCGTTCTGTAAAACTGCTATTGAAGATAGTGTCCATTTCAGTGTTTAATGTGCTTTACACAAAGACTCTGGCTGTAAATTCTTCTTAGGGTTAAGTTTAATGATTTTAGTATATCTAGTCTTTGTTTTAAAGTACCTCATCCTCTGGGGAAGCGTAAAAGGCTTTAATAATAAATAGAAGATTTCTTTCAATATGTGAAATCCTAGAAAATGTTACCAGCTACTACTGCTCTGTGTTCATCCTCAGGAAAGAATGAAAAACAAGAAATTCATTCTTCCTTTCCTGTTTCAAACTTAAAATGTTACCCAAGGAGGGGATGTTTGCATATAAAAAGATTACCTCCCAGAGAGGGAAAGAAAATGTATTGCTGACCATAGCATTTTAGGGACTGGACTCCCAAGGGCAGAGGATTCCATGGTTCCCATCAGGTCACATTGTATGAACCAGAAGTTGCAAAGTGGCAGTGTTGACTGCGGTTTGTTCTACAGTGTTTTAAAAGACTCTGTGAGAGGACGTGTATTACACTTAGCCAGGATACAAGTATTCAGACACCTCTTGTCATATTCAAGACTCTCTCCCAGTTAAATTCATTCTCTATAATCAAGTTCATTTTCATAAATGTTGGAACCTGATATTAATATTCCCTACTGCATTATTTTAGGAAGAAAAGTCCTGTGAAGATTTATATAAAAGCTTGCAAAACATGGAGCAAATAATTTCTGGAAAACTGTAGAGAGCATGGGAAACAGGTTATGCAACCATACACAAGTCCTTTCTGATTGCTTTGTAGAACATGCTCCCTGATTCCATTCCCTTTAGCATTACTGTGGGGCCTGATGCTGGCCCCCTCAAAGCACGCAAGGATGTTCAGACATCCTAGTATCACCATGTGTTTCTCAGAACCTGTTCTCTCCGCCTTGGACGTGGGGGAGCAGGAGACCTGGGTTTTCTCTGTTAGTTTATAAAACTATGTATGTTTTGTGTTGCAGACTTTGAAATAGCATCCTCATAATGAAGAGGTTGTAGTGAGTCTAAGGAAAAAGTGAGTGCTTGTAAATTGTGCTGGAGACCAATAACATGAGAAAATGATTATTCTGTGGATAGAAAACACACTACCAGGCATCAGCCAGAAGTGTCAGCAAATAGGAACATCCTAAACAAATAACTGTCAGTATCAGTTGGCCATGCATCTCTGCTCCATTCCCAATTTTCTAACAAATAGGCATGTACCTGAAGTGCCCAAAATATATATTGAAATCATGTTTACCAATATAGTTATCTATGATTAAATACCATTAATAACAGGACTCTCACCCATTGGTAAATCTGAAAAACTAAAAGTTAGCTATATCTTACTTAGAAACCCACTCATTCGCTTTCAATATTTTCAGTTCTAGAACTTTCATTCTTTAAACTAGGTGGGTGTGAATATGCTGAAACATGGGTTGGTATCATCATTTTACTTGCTATGAATTATCCACAATAATACGCTTCTAAAGGTATGAGTCTCCATTTGGAATGCTCATGTCAATTACTAGGTGAACATTAATAGCAAAAGATAAGTGAATATTTTTTCCAAGTTTACTTTGTTAACACCCCAAATTAATAATCTAACAGAAGGCTTGAATTCACATAATTACCAAAAATTAAAAATAAAAACATCCCTCTGACAGTAACTTCAAACATCAATGAGAAATAAATTAATTTATAGTATCTAGTTCAAAGAGATAAAATGAATTATAAGGATGCATACCAACTTTAAAACTGCAGGACATTATTAATAAATATTGTCTCTATCCTAAGGTTTAGGGAGCTATGAAGCTTGTACAAAATATTATGTATTAAGAATTAATTTAGGTTTTAACCAGGATCCTGTAGGAGAAAGACTTATGAACTTGTTCCCACAGTGCATTTTGCCTTTCCACATTTAATCCCAGAGGCACATTTTAACTAAATTTGACAGCAGGAAAGAAAGTCCAAAGCTAAAGCACCACACAAGTTTTTGAAACAGGTGACAGCTAATGGCACAGTTTATATTAATAATCAAATGCTGGCTACCCTGTGGCTCACTACTGTCTGCTAATGAGGAGAGCCTTGCTTTCTCTCTAGGCAGGCGGTTCTCTGTGAAGTTTGTAATACTTCTAAAAGCAGATAAATATACAGAGAGAGAATGCAATCATACTGCCTGCTGCTAGCAACTGACACACATGTAACTCACAGGGAATCTGAATGAATACTTGGGTCAAGAGTTGGTCAACTGATAAATAGATAAGGAGTGGTCTATCTATATAATGTAATGTTATTTCTCAATAAAAAATAAAGTAGTGAAAAAGACTTGATATTTATTTATTTGTATTCTTCTTATAAGTACCGCGTGCTAACCGATTGCGCCACTGGAGCTCCGAATTCGTATTCTTCTCTAAACACTTTATCAAAACTTTTTAATGCAAAATTAAAAGTATTTAAGGGTTAAAATGGTTCTCCCTTTAGCCACACTAAATATTTACAAAATTATTGCTTTTGTTTTTTGTCTTTTTTTCTACTCTTAAAAGAAGAAGGTAAACATTCTCTGTGGATACCAAATCTTTAGTACTTTTGAACAAATATACCTATTTCATAAGAAAAAACATTAATCGCCTACATTGTTGAGTGAAAGGGATGGTACCACCTGACAAGACATGCAGTGACAGCCACTGACCAGACTGGTGGAATATTATACAACTGAAGTTTCTGGTTTAATCAAAGTCTGCTCTCATGTCCCCATGGCTGAATTCACACGTGAAGCCCTCACGTTCTCTACTCAGGCACAAAAGTTTACAGTTAATGGCTATTAATTATTTGTGATTATTTTTTTCTTTCTTGAAAGCTTATTGATACATAAAAAAGACGTGATTTTTTTTTTCTGTCGTTGCTTTTTATTTTGCCCTTTTCGGTGTTTTCAGCTACTGGTTTTCACCATTCTGTTGGAAATAGAGGTTGGGCCTCAGACTTTATGGCGTGGCTGTTAGAATTTGTTTCTTCTGAGGGATTAATTGCCTTTTATGTCAGTTTTTGTTTTCATTTCCT
>NW_006294243.1:2797765-2807532 GCF_000327345.1 Myotis davidii | reverse complement strand
TTGATATTTATTTATTTGTATTCTTCTTATAAGTACCGCGTGCTAACCGATTGCGCCACTGGAGCTCCGAATTCGTATTCTTCTCTAAACACTTTATCAAAACTTTTTAATGCAAAATTAAAAGTATTTAAGGGTTAAAATGGTTCTCCCTTTAGCCACACTAAATATTTACAAAATTATTGCTTTTGTTTTTTGTCTTTTTTTCTACTCTTAAAAGAAGAAGGTAAACATTCTCTGTGGATACCAAATCTTTAGTACTTTTGAACAAATATACCTATTTCATAAGAAAAAACATTAATCGCCTACATTGTTGAGTGAAAGGGATGGTACCACCTGACAAGACATGCAGTGACAGCCACTGACCAGACTGGTGGAATATTATACAACTGAAGTTTCTGGTTTAATCAAAGTCTGCTCTCATGTCCCCATGGCTGAATTCACACGTGAAGCCCTCACGTTCTCTACTCAGGCACAAAAGTTTACAGTTAATGGCTATTAATTATTTGTGAAGCACAAAATATTTATTACTTTGCTATGGCATTTTGATTACATTGCTTTCTCTCTCAAGATAATTGGTTAAGAAATACAACATGTATAGAGAAATTAGCTATAAATTGAATTTAGCTTTGTGTTTCACTCCTTCATTCACTTGTTACCTTGCTTTTTACTATTTTCTTCCACTTTCACTGCCTTGATTTTCAGATACAAAAATAGTATCTTATCATTGCTAGTTGTTCTTTAAGTTTAAATTCTTTATTGTTAAAGGTATTACATGAGTCTCCTTTCTCCCCAGTTGACCTCTCCCCTGCAGCTCCCACCCCCCAGCACATGCCCTCACCCCACTACTGTTGGTGTCCATTGGTTATGCTCATATGCATGCACAATAGTCCTTTGGTTGATCTCTTACCCTCTCACCCCCTGCCTTCCCTCATAGGTTGGCCAGTCTGTTCGATGCTTCTAAGTCTCTGGTTCTATTTCTTTTTCATCAGTTTATGTTGTTCATTATATTCCACAAATGAGTGAGATCATGTGATATTTATCTTTCTTCAACTAGCTTATTTCGCTTAGCATAATGCTCCCCTGTTCCATCCATGCTGTTGCAAATGGTAAGAGTTCCTTCTTTTTTCACAGCAGCATGGTATTCCATTGTGTAGATGTACCTCAGTTTTCTAATCCACTCATTATTAACAAATACTTAGTACTCTTATCTATAGCACAAGTAGGTAATACCTGGCCTACTTATCATGGATGGTTGTTGAAAAGGCCAAGTAAGGTAGCATATGTAATTCCCAGATAATGCTTAATTAATTTTTATATGTAAGGTATTTTTATACTTGCTTTAGTAATACCTCTTAATGAGTCCATGAACTGTATTTTTGTTAATTGGTAAACTTTTGTCTTTATTACTTTTTAGTAGTGAAATCCATGTGTCAAATAGAAAAGTTTGAATTTGAACTCTGAGGTCAAGCTCATGGGGCTTAAGGAGGGGAACTGTAAAGGAAAATGCCCGTGGGAGCCATGCCAAAACAAACAAACAAACAAACAGTGGTTGTCATGTCCATTTCTCTGGTCATGATCAAGACAGACATACAAAATAATTTGTACTTTTTTCTTAACATCACTGCAGTACTTTCCTAGGGCTGCCCTAGCAAAGTACCATAAACTAGGTGACTTAAAACAACAGACACGGATTTTTCATGCATCTGAAATCTAAAAGTCGGAATCCAGGTGTTGGCAGGACCACGTTCCCTATAAAGCTAGACGTGTATCTCCCCTGGCCTCTTCCAGCTCCTTGGAGCCCCAGGTTTGTAGATGAATCACTCCAATGTTTTCCTCCTGATTACATGGCTGTCTTCTCCTTGTGTGTCTGTTTTCACTTGGCATCCTCTTCGCTTCTAAAAGGTTCTTATAAAGGTTTTCATAAGGGAGGAGCCTCCCTTGTTAAGGGTCTGCCCTACTTCGTATGCCTTCATCTCAACTAATTATATCTGTCACATCCCTATTTCTAAATAAGGTCACATCCTGAGTTACTGAGGGTTCAGACTACAACATAACTTTTCTGAGGCTTATAAATCAGCTCATAACAACCAGTATAAAAAAACCCACACATTTGAAAGAGCAAAAATAAATGACCATGCACATGATTGAAGTGTAACAAAAATAGAGAGTAGTGAGGATGTAGCAAATTGATAAAGCTGTGCATGGTTTTCTGGGATAGTTTTCAAGATTACTGCTACAGGTATAAATAATCTTGCCATGCTGGAGTCTAATATTCAATCTCTTAAAATCCAAACGTTAGCAACAAATACTCTTTTTGAACAGCAGTAAAGAAAAACTATGAGTTTTGTGCACTTATTAATGATGACAGCATTCAATTCATCAATTTTATTTAAGACCAAAAATCTTTCTTTAGGAAAGCTATAGTTTTTAAAGTTTTGAAAATATGTTAACAACATAAAAATATATTTTCTCTTAAATAACTAAATGTTTACATATGAAGTAATTCATTACTTATCAAACAACTTTATGTATATATAATGAAATATTATTAATTATTAGATTATTAAATCTTTATTGTTGAAAGTATTCCATATATGCCATTTTCACCCCACTGGCCCCCTTTAGCCACCCCCTGTCCCCCCCTCCCCTTACAAAGTCTTTGGTTGATCTCTTCCCACCCACTTACACTCCCTGCCTTCCCTCTGAGATTCAGTAGTCTGTTCCATGATTCTATGTCTCTGCATCTATTTTGTTCATTAGTTTATTTTGTTCATTAGATTCCACATATGAATGAGATCATGTGACACTTGTCTTTCTCTGACTGGCTTATTTCACTTGCATAATACTCTCCAGGTCCCTCACCTGTATATATGTTATTAAGGACACATCCAGGAGGGAAGATATTTAAAAGTGAGAAATACTCATGAGCTGTTTTCTGCCAGTAATCAGAAATAAATAAAAAGTGATGTCAAGAAAAAAGTATGTGAACAGCAATCCATTTTAGTTTTTATCAAACCCCAATTTAAATGAGTTAAATTTCAGATAAAACAAAGAGTGAAGTAATATGATCCCTATCTCTCTTTATTACTAATCTCTCTGGACCTCAGTTTCCTCATCTGAAAGCTTCAAATATTCCATGTGTGAGCTTTGCAAACTATACAAACAAATCCCTACCCTTCCTCTTCTAGGAGTACACAATATATTTTTTTTAAGAAATATATTTCCTTTGCAGTAAATGTCATTGCAATATCTCATTTCTGAGATACGTATGTTGAGTTGTGATTAAATTGTGGAGCGTAATCACAGTTTAGTTGCAGAGGTATTCTGATCCCCTGTTTAGTATGCAGCGGAATGAGGGACTGGCTGAGCACTGTCTGTCAGTAACAAAGATTTCATTGTTTTATTTTCAATGTGGCTTCCTCCGACTTTAATACGCACATTGAGATCTACATTTTGAACTTCTTTGTGAAACATTTGTTAAATACGTTTTTCTCTTCTGTTATCAAATAGATTCTCATAATATATTATAATGATGATCTATAATGCCTCTTGGCCTTTATTTGTAACTAGAGGCCTGATGCATGAAATTCGTGCAAGGGGCTCAGCCCTCGCAACCCAGGCTGCCTTGGCCCCTCACAGCCCTGCTCACAGGTGGTTCTAGAAGGTCATCCAGAAAGTTGTTCTGCCGGGCGTCTAATTAGCATATTAGTTCTTTATTATATAGGCTAAGATATATTGTTATTTAATTCCTTTAATTTCAAACTTATACGCCCCCAAATGTTAAGTTTTAGATATGTGCACATAAATACTGGATGGGGGGGATACTCTTAGTAACATAGTGAACTGAGTTAACATACAGTAGCTCCCATTCTGTTTATGTAGGAATGCTACATAAAATACAGTGACCATAACAAAAGTTAGCTAATAAAGCAAACTCAAAGAAGCTAAGAGAAATCCCCAGTTGGCAAAACAGAGCAAGGACGCAAAGCCAGAGTTAAGGGCACACATCTAATGCTGCAAGAGCTTGATGTGAATTTCACTCAGGTGTACTGGCTATAGACTGTCGGCTGGAGCTGTGATGTCAAGACAGATAAAAGTGTCAGGGCTTTGGGCCCATGTGAATGAGTCAATGGAATTGAGATTTCAGGGTGGACATGGGACTCCAATACCCACAGAGATATAAGAAAAATACTGTTCTCATGGAGGAGCTTGTCTACCTTCCTGGGCTTCTGAGTGTTAAAAAAATCTTTAATAATCATTCAATAAAATTAGTAAAATATATTTACTAAGTGTGGCAACTTTAGGGATATTAACTTTAGATTCCATAGTTCAACTATTACTCCTTTTAACTAGTGTGCTTTATGAGACAATACAATTTAAAGGAGAGCATATCTATTTTTTTTTAATTTTGTAACAATTTTTAAGTTAAGGCAAATAAAAATATTAAATTAAAATTAGGTTAAGAAGATAATATGAGCACAGATGTGGTAGTCATTATTCTGATAATGAATTAGTAACAACAGCTATCATTTATTTAGTACATGAAATGTTAGGCTCCGTCATACATTTTTAAAAATAGGTATTATTAAAATCTGCTGTTTATATATACAGCCAGAGGTAAAATTAATTAATCTAAATTCTGTCACAGTATTTAACTAAAATAATTACTCTAGAGCAGTAGTTCTCTATAAGGGGTGGTTTTGTCCCGAAGGGCACATGGGCAATGTCTGAAGACACATTTTATTGTTACAGCTCAGGAGCAGGGATGCTACCGGATCAAGTGGGTAAAGGAGGGTGATGCTGCTCAACATCCTGCAATGCACGGGACAGCTCCTGACTTAAAATAATTATTTGGTCTGTAGTACCACAGTTGATAACCCTGTTCTAGAATATTTAAATCAAAAGCTGAGCAAATTGAATAACAAATAATACTTTGTTTACTATATCAAGAAAGCAAAAATATGAAGTTACTTTTCCTACAGTATTCTCTGTGGTTTGAAACTGACTGGGCTCTCATAGACTCTTGGTAGTTTTCATGTAACACAAACTACAGTGTGGCCTCTGTAAGATGATTTCTGTAGCTGCTGGCAACTGTCCCACATCAGTGTGGCTCAAGGAACCACTCTTGACAATGTAGCAGACACATAACAGGCCAAAAGACTTCCACTTTGCTCACTGCCTTTTCAGAATTCTACATGCATTTATACTGAGACAAAACTAATAAAACATATTGACACACTTCCTTTTAAGTATTAATGCCTTACTTTTCCAGTGTCAGCAATCCCTCAATAATGTAGCTTGCTCTAGTGCTGATAAAGCATTTATTTTGTTTTCTGTAACTTCCTTTTGAGGTCTAGCTCATTTATTTTTAATTCATACTACTTTCCAGGATTTTATCACATTGATTACTGTATTTCAGATACCAGTTACCATGTTTCATATCTCTAAAAGGAAGTACTTGCAAATGAAAATGAAATTTACCACAGCGGTGATTTATTTCTGTTTGAATAATTTTCAATTCTACCAGCATCTGCCATAATATCCTTCTAAATCAGGAATTTCCTTATACAAATTTTAAGATGATAATATTTGCATTTTAAGAAAAATAATATTTAACTAAAGAACTATAGTATTTAAGATGTCTATCAGGTTTATCTTCATTTTAACTAATATAGCAGAGTGTCCATTGGTTGACAATATTAGTTTCTCTTTTACAATTAGATGAAGTAATATGTTGTACTCAGTTTAATTTTTCACATTTATCCAAAGAAAATGCTGAAAACAATGTGATTTGGCCCTATTAATTTTTCATGAATTGAGCTTATGAACATTAAGATTTATTTTTCTAATCTGAACTCTGCTACATTGAGTCTTTGATCAGTCAGTGCATGAATAAAGAATGACACTTTTCAGAATTAAGAGGAAATGAAGCCTAAGGAGATATGTTACAGAATAATAAGTACTAAATAAAATATAAAAGTCTTGAATTTTATAAATGCCATGTATTTTTAGACCAAATAATCTGTATTTTTGGTATATTTTTCACATGTCTAGCATAAAGTAGTATTTTATATAATACATTTACCCTAAGTCATATGAATTACTTCATAAACTAGAATAACTAGTCAGGTAACTGATGATGCATAAAAATGCTACTTGCCTATATGCACAGTCAACAGAAATATCAAACATTTTACAATAAATTATCTCTAAGATACTAAAGGAAACTTTAAATAATGTAGCTTTGGAGAAAAGTGTGACATTTTTAACTGTTGGCAGCCTGAAGACACAAAATATTTGCTCATAATGCCACAATCCCTTGCTCGTGAATTGTCTCCAAGCTCAGGAAATTGTTAGTAGAAATGCCCATTCTGAAAATGTAGATAAGTATACAAAACTAATGGAGAAAAATAGTATATTGATTTCTGTCCTGTGTATGATATCTTTAGATTTAAAAAAAAATCTTTATTGCTTTCCTTTACAAAAGGGCCTCTAAGACTAATCACTAACACCCATTCTGATGATGTGGAAATTCAGATGGAGCCTATATCAGGACAAGAGTTATGGCCTTCCTGAAGCTGTGGAGACTAGAAGCTCTTTGGATAAAAGTTTAAACTTGTTCAATGAGGTCTAATCCTGAAAAAAAGACATGAAAGCACTTGCATGTCCAGATGCTTTGGGAAGCCAATAAAAATCCATTTTGACTCCAGGGACAACTATTGTCATTATATTCTCATTATAATGTTTTGCCTCTGCTGGAGCTTTTCAAATCCATGGACTGGTTCTGCTCCTATAACACTTTGAACAACTTTGACAAGGCAATTTCCCCTTTTTCTTTCCAGCCTTCTTAGACCTTTGATTATTAACTGGATGTCCAGATGAACTGGCATCCAGTTAATAATCAAAGGCCAGTTATTTACTTAATCATGTCTACATAATGGAAACTCCATTAGAGAGAGAGAGAGAGAGAGAGAGATTTGGACAGCTTCCAGGTTGCTGAACACATTTGCTTGCTGAGAAGGCAGTGTGCCTGTGGAAAAAGCATGAAAGCTCTATACTCCCTCCCACATACCCTGCCATATGTGTGTTTTCCATTCGGCTGATTTCTAGTTGAATCATTTATAATAAGCCAGTAATAGTAAATCAAGTGCTGTCCTGAGTTCTGTGAGTCCTTCTAGCAAATTATCCAACTCCAGCAGAGGGGTCATGCCAACCCTCAGTGTATACATTGTCAGTTAGCAGTACAGTTGGCCCAGCTTGATGACTGACATCTGAAATGGGAGTGAGTTCTGTTGTCCTGGGCACTTAAGCTGTGGTATCTGTGGTAACTCTGGGTAGTTTCAGAATTGAGTTGCAGGACACCCAGTTGGTGCCTGGAGAGTTGGAGACTTAGTTGGTGTGGGAGAAAACCCACACCTTTGGTGTTAGAAATGACATGAGTAAGGAATAGAAATAGTTTTCCTTTTAGTTGGTATTTTTCTTTACTACCCCTGACTCATTTTTCTGAAAATATCTGTCAGGTTTATCAACTTTCTTTTGACTAAATTCAAAGGAAATTTCTACGACCTTACTTAAAGGTGACTTATTTGGATTTTTTTTTCTTGAAATACTCTGTCCCTTTGATATCTTTGTCCAGGTGTTTTCTTAGCATTTCTCCTACTGTCTGAGTGCTGCTCTTTGTCCTCATGTGCAGATGTTCAGGTTTCCCTTCTCTCTTATACTGGCATTCCTCCAGATCGTACCGGAGCTGTCATCTCCTGTCACGCCACAGTTCAGATTTCACTCATGAACCAAAGATCCCACTAGCTGCCTGACAATTCTGCTTGCAGGTACCATGGGAACCTTAAAGACATGTCTAAAACTGAAATGAATCCTTCCATCTTCTTCCCACATCTCTGTGTTATCTGAGCCTCTCTGGATCCCATGTTTACCACCAGAACACTAATTACAAAATCACATCAAATCCACCTCCGGTACATTTTAAGAATCATTCTCTCTACATATTTCTAGAAAACAACTTGCTTATAATAATTCGATAATGCTAAAACAATGGAATCAGAACTCATTTTCCTTGTTTCGTTATTTCCGTCACGATTTTCGTACATCTAGAAAACTCAGAGTTGCCTTTCTGAAGCCTGGTTAGCCAGCTTTCAATTCCAACCATAGCAGCCTGCTTATGGCAGTGAGAGGATAAGGTAGTTGAGAGCATGATATGAATTAATGTAAGCAAGTCTCTAACATAGTACCTAGCATGCAGTACACAATCAATGGTACTGGCTGTGCGGCTGTTAGGAAAGGCATTCTACCTCTCTTTCTTTCGACCCTGCATTAGTCTTTGGTACTAGAAGGACAGGCACTTTATCTATTGTATGTCTGCTATGACTGTGACCGTGCTGGCCTAGAAATTAGTACTAAAGAAATAACTCAATAAATGGGTAACAAGCCCTGACTGGTTTGGATCAGTGGATAGAGCATCAGCCTGCGGACCAAAGGGTCTCAAGTTCAATTCCAGTCAAGGGCATGTACCTTGGCTGCAGACTCCTCCAAGCCTGGAACTTGGTCAGTGCTCCTGCAGGAGGCAACCAATCGATGTGTTTTTCTCACATTGATGTTTCTCTCTATCTTTCCCTCTCTCTTCCATTCTATCTAAAAATCAATGGAAAAATAACTTCAAGAGAGGATTTACAAAAACAAATAAACAAACAAACAAACAATAAATAAATAAGGTGATTAAATATTTAAAAATAAATAAAAAATGGGTAACAAGACAGCAGAGATTTGTATAAGACCTTATGCTTTGCAAAGTCCTTGCATATTTTTCAGTATTCATGAGAAAGCTTCAGTTATTCCTGTTACTAACAGTATATGGAGTTGAGACTCAAACTGTTGAAAATATTTATGCAAAGGCACAGAGCTTTTAAGTAAAAGAACCAGTGTCAAAATCAACATTGTTGGTTGTACCCACTAACTACCGCCCTATTGAACCTTGACTAAGACTCTGTGTGCAGTCTGAGGAGAGCAATCAAAATAGCCTGTTGACCCATACTTCTCCAAACATATCAGTAAATTAAAAATGAGCAAACTGAATAATTTATGGCATTTCTATACACCAATAGTGAACTTAGAGAAAGAAAGACTAAAAAAACAATCCTCTTTACCAATGCACACAAAAAAAATTAAGATACCTAGGAATAAACTTAACTAAAGAGGTAAAAGGTTTCTACTCAGAAAACTACAGGATGTTGAAAAAAGAGATAGAGGAAGACATAAACAGATGAAAGAACATACCATGGTCTTGGATTGGTAAAATCAACATCATTAAAATGTCCATACTACCCAAAGCAATCTATAAATTCAATGCACTTCAAGAGAGGATTTACAAAAACAAATAAACAAACAAACAAACAATAAATAAATAAGGTGATTAAATATTTAAAAATAAATAAAAAATGGGTAACAAGACAGCAGAGATTTGTATAAGACCTTATGCTTTGCAAAGTCCTTGCATATTTTTCAGTATTCATGAGAAAGCTTCAGTTATTCCTGTTACTAACAGTATATGGAGTTGAGACTCAAACTGTTGAAAATATTTATGCAAAGGCACAGAGCTTTTAAGTAAAAGAACCAGTGTCAAAATCAACATTGTTGGTTGTACCCACTAACTACCGCCCTATTGAACCTTGACTAAGACTCTGTGTGCAGTCTGAGGAGAGCAATCAAAATAGCCTGTTGACCCATACTTCTCCAAACATATCAGTAAATTAACA
>NW_006294243.1:2783848-2795330 GCF_000327345.1 Myotis davidii | reverse complement strand
GCAATTTTATATCAATAACTTTTTAATCTAGATAAAGGAGTTGGTATGCTAAAAATTTCCAATTTCCAAAATCAACTCAAGAAAAAATAGAAAAATATTATGAATCAATAACCCTATTACAAATACAAATATTTTTCAAAGATCGACCACTAAATAAGCTCTCAAGATTAATTTTATAGGTCAGTTGTGTACAACTCACAAAGATCAGATGATTCCTATGTGATTCTCATTATTCTACAGCACAGGAAAAAAAAATAATCAAAAACTTCCAATTAACTTTTCAAAAATAACATATAACCCAAATTCCAAGAGAGAATAAAGAAAAAATTATTTTTAATTCTCATGAACATAGACATAAAACCTTGAATAAAATATTTACAGCACAGCAAACAGGTTTATTACTGTGCGATGGAAAATTATGACACCTTTCTCTTAAGTTTCTTCATCTGTTCTATTTTTTCCACTTCAATTTCCTTACTGTGTTTATTATACTATATTGTTTTTCATTTCCCTACCAGAATGTAATGCTTGGATTTTAGCTACAGGATTTTTATTTTATTCACCGCATCCACTGCCTGGCATATATGCAGGCTCTATTTATTGAATGAACAGTCTTATGAAACAGGTATTCCTATTAGCAAGATTTTACCTTATGAAGAGGCTGGAGCCATGAGAATCTACCTATGGTCACTCAGTGCAAGGGAGAGCTAGGATTTGTAAGCAGCGGACGTGACTCCACGCACATAACCACCGCAACTGCAAGGTGCCTCTCATTTATGTGGTGAATCACACAGGTACCATTTAGGCCAGCGGTTCTCAACCTGTGGGTCGCGACCCGTTTGGTGGTCCAACGACCCTTTCACAGGGGTCGCCTAAGCACATATAGCATATCAGATATTTACATTACGATTCATAGCAGTAGCAGAATTATAGTTATGAAATAGCAACGAAAATAATTTTATGGTTTGGGGTCACCACAACATGAGGAACTGTATTAAAGGGTCGCGGCATTAGGAAGGTTGAGAACCACTGGTTAAAGAAAGCCTCTTTAGGAGATTTGTATAGATATGCATACATTGATTTGGTATTATTTCTGTGGGTGTACAAACATAGCCATGTTATGTAATAATTTGGTATATCCTGATATTATGGGATGATTACAATCCCCTTCCCCCCCCCTAAAAGAAAAAGTAAGTTGTACTCCTCAGCCATTACCTCAGATTGTGACCTTATTTGGAGAAAGGTTCTTTGCAAAAGTAATAAATTAAAATGAGCCAAATAGAGTGGGCTCAATATGATGGGTGATATGAAAAGGAGAAATGTGAACGCAGAATCATGCATGCACAGATGGAAAGTATTGTAAAGAGACTCGAGGAGAAGACAATTATCTATACTAAAGGGGGGAATACGGTCCCCAGACGGAACCAAACCAGTGGACACTTTGTTTTGAGACTTTTAGCTTCCAAAATTGTGAGACAATAAAATTATGCTGTTTAAGCCACTCAGTTTATAGCATTTTATTGCTGCAGCTGTAAAAAGGAAATGTCATATTTATTTTTCTAAAATTTCCAAATGATGTGTGTATATACACATACACAAATACATACATGTATACATATAAGTATGTATGTAAATATATACATGATATTATTATAAAACATAGTTGAATGTAAATATATTCAATATTTTATATATTTATATATATTATAACTAGTAATTCTTACATTAAACCACGTAGAATTTTATTTTTTCCTGAAAAACATATTTTGTGAGAACATATAAGTGTTCACTCTCAGATTGATGGTTTTGAAAGAAAAATAATAGAATTATTTGAGAATGAGAGTTTCAGATTTCCGGCTTAGGAAAAGAAAATTTATCGGCTCTCCTTAATATTTGCAAATACAAAAATCAATTTGCTTGGCTTCTGTTTAGGGATAACCCATCTCTCACAGTTTTTCTGATTAAATTCATCTTGAGAATAATATAGTTCTTTTAATGTATGATAGAAATAAAGTCATTTCTGGTGCAGTTCTATTTCAAGACAAACACTACATTTTAGAAGAGACGTTGAAGCTGAAACCGGTTTGGCTCAGTGGATAGAGCGTTGGCCTGCGGACTGAAAGGTCCCAGGTTCGATTCTGGTCAAGGGCATGTACCTGGGTTGTGGGCATATCCCCAGTGGGAGATGCGCAGGAGGCGGCTGATCGATGTCTCTCTCTCATCGATGTTTCTGACTCTCTATCTCTCTCCCTTCCTCTCTGTAAAAAATCAATAAAATATATTTAAAAAAAATAAATAAAAGAGACGTTGAAAATATTTATAGTGATTGAAATCACAAGGATCTCCTAATAACCTAGGGACGTTTGGGCCATAACCCTGGCCATCTTGCCTGACATCTCTCCATCTGTGTTGTTGTTGTTGTTGTTATGCAGTACAAATGCTGAACTGAGTGGCGTGCTTCTTCCCTTTTGAACTCTCATAGCACTTGAAATCTCTACCTATAATATCACACATAATGGCATTCTTATTATGATAGTGTATTAATATGTAAGCCCTTATTTTTTGAAAACTAGTGTAAACTTTTTTATTTTAAAGTGTTTTAAAGGTACTTGAGAAGGCAAATGCATTTTAAAATGATGTTGCCCTCCTTCAGCAACACTAGCACCTCCAGTATGTGCACTTTTGTTTTTCTGTGTGACCCTTTATATTGCCCAATGTATTTTTTCTAATGTGAATACAGAGATTTACTTGAGATATAAAAAATAAAATATACCTGGGTTATTTTCAAAGAGGCAGTCTTATAACTATATCCTCACTTCTTAACTATTAAAAAATACCTCTGAAATTTTATAAGAATAAATTTTGGGTGATATTTACATGCAATCATAATGTTTTATAGTGGGAATATGTCTATTTCCTACCAAAGATAATATATAATTCATTTCATTTTTTATCAACAAAGGTCAATTTATAAATATTTATTAAACACAAAGTGATTGAATAAAATTATAAGAATGGATATGTTAAAAATATAAATTGAATTTATAGGAATAACTTATTTCTAAAATGCAAAAGCAGCTTTAATAGGTTGTAGAAAAGGAGTTCAAAGAGAATAAGGAGATCTAATCAGCTCAATCCATAATGTTCACAAAAATAAATAGGATTTCAAAATCATTTTATCCTTCTAATTTTTAAATATCATATTATTTCACCCAGGACTATGTAAAGAAATTAAAAATATAACTTTCAGTATTTTATTTATTTTTAAGACATTTTAAAATAATAATAATAATAAGCTTTTATGTGTGAAGACTTATAAAAATATATAACATGCTTCTATTTGGGCTTTAGAGTACAAACATTACATTAAATTATTGACTTAGAGTGTTTTAAAATGAAAAGATAAGAAATGTTTGGGTCAAATGCTTCAATAAATTTATTAATGCTTCAATGGATACCTAATGCTGTTACAGTCAATATAACAGCAGCAGATATGATATATTTTTAAATTACCTATATTTTGTGTCTTCCAGTTAGCTATCTTCTCAATCATAATCAATTTTTATGTTAAAATGACTAGTAAAATAGTTAAATATTTTTACATTTAAGAGAGTAAATAATTGTTTACATACACTTTAAATATAAGAAGCACATAAGTGAAAAGTACTCTGATGCAAGAAATCACAATAAAGCTGAAGTGGTTATTATATGGTTTTAGAACAAAGGTTTTGAACATGGTTGAACAATGCCATTTTCTTTTTAAATTTATTAAGAAGTCCTAAAAGTACTAAACACATATGTCCTTTTAACAAAAATTAAAAATACAAACAACAGAATCTGATAGAACTGGAAGGAGAAATACACAAACCTACAACTACAGATGGAGATTTCAATATCACTCTCACATAATTGATAAGATAAGTAGGCAGGAAATCAGCAAGAATTGGGAAGAACTGAGCAACATTACATATCAGTTGACTTAATTGATGCTCCACTAACAATGGAACACTACATACTCTTTTCAAATACACATGGAATATTTATCACACCAAAGTAGACCATATCTGTGACAAAAACAAACTTCAATAAATATAGAAGGAAGTCACACAAAGTATGCTCACCACATTAGAAATAAAATATAAATCAATATAGAAAGGTAATTGAATAATCAATAGATTGAAAAAGAAAAGAAAATACAGCATGACCAGTTAAAATCTTTTTCAGGAATATGGTCAACATAAAACTGGAAACACAGTCCACATAATGTACCATATTAATAACCTAAAAAGAGAAAACAGCATGTGATCATCTCAATGAACACACAAAAGAAAGCATTTGACAAAACCCAACATCCATTTTTGATTAAAAACTCTTAAACAAAGTAAAGAAGAAAACTTCCTCAACCTGATAAATTGCAGCTATGAAAACATATAGGTAACATCATACTGAATAGTAATGATTAAATGCCTTTTCCCTAAAATTAGGTACAAGACAAGGATGTCTACTCTTTTCAAAATTCTAGTGAATGTCTTAGACAATGAAATAAGGGGTGGGAGAAAGAGAGAGAGAGAGAGAAAGAGAGAGAGAGAGAGAGAGAGAGAGAGAGAGAGAGAGAGAGAGAGAGAGAGAGAGAAAACAGATGTACAGCTCACAAAAGAGTTGAGTCCTTTAGCAGTGGAGGAGAGATCAGCATTTTGACAGTTTCTTAAATAGTTAAACTTACAGCTGTTATGTGACCCAGCCATAGTAAGAATTATTAAGGTATAAATTGAAAGTAAGAACACTTACTTTCTTACATCTTTTAAAAAAGATATTTAAATATATTTTAATTGATTTCAGAAAGAAAGCTAGCAGGAGAGAAAGATATAAAATCAGTGATAAGAGATAATTATTCATGTGCAGCATGTGCCATGACCGGGAATCGAACCGTAATCTCCTGGTTCATAGGTCAACACTCAACCACTGAGCAACACCAGCTGGGCGTTCTTATAACTTTTTGTAAACCTTTAATTTTGAGCTGCTTTTCTTAGCACCATTCTAAAGCAAGTACAAGTTTCAATGTTTGGAAAATCTTATATTAAGTTTATGCAGTTAAACCTAGAGCTGATTCCTGTATTTTGAGACAAAGCCTGAAAAAAGGGTCAATCAAATCTCAAAGAATCCTGGCTGATTTCTCAAAAATAATTGCAGATATAAAAAAAGATCAACAGTGGAATAGGGAATGTAAGCTTATTTTAGAGTGCTGGGTCATGAGAAATGAAGGCTTTCAAATTTCCAGATGAGAAAGTAACATATTTTGGGTAATCTAGTGAGTGTAGGTCTATAATATAGTGAGAATTAAATATCCCAATTTAAAAGTGTGACACACCAGAAAGGAATATATTAGAGAGGACCAGGGCTGATTAAATGAAAACTGTGGAAGCCTTGATACAGTTAAATCCTTCAAAAAACGTGATAGCAGAGTTCCTTTCCTAAGTTTGTAGGCTTGACATTTTAAGTAATGGAATATTGAGAAGATTTACTGAAAATCATTCAGGTTCCAACCTGGGTTCACCAATTTGGAACAATTTGGTTTATATTATTTTCAATTCATATTATATAGAGAAAATGAAGTGAAATACGTGTGTTACTTTACAGTGAAAACTCAAATTCTTAACTTAAATTGCATGTAAAACAGGTACTTCTAAACTGAGTTCTATACACTGAGTTTTCTGTGTTATGAAAAGTTGTGGAAATTCAAACTTCCAAGATAAATAAAATAGGTGAAAGTTGCATCCAACTAGTTTGCAAGTTGGTTGAATAATTTGACTCAAAAATCTGTGAACAAGACATTTTTATTGCTATTTCTGAGCATGTTTGCTACATAGTAAGTAAATGATAGATATTTATGAATCATTAGATGAGTCAATGGATTATTATTGCTGTTCCATCAAACACCTTCAACATTTTCAATACTTTCTAAAAGAAACTTTGTTTCATATGTAAATAGTAGAAAGTAGTTTATATACTGCAATATATATATATGTATATATAATATAAGTAGAACATATAATTTACATATATTATATATATACATAAACACATTATTTTATCCCCTTCGTTCCTAACATGATCCCTCTGTGAGACTTAAGCTTTACTTTATATATGGAATAGAATCTTGCGTTAGAAGACTCAATCTGTGTTTAATGTATTAATAAATGATGTTTGTATGAATAAATTTGATTTAAAAGAATGATTATCACATGTTGTAATGACATATATATATAAACCATATGTATGAATAATAACTTTAATTTCTCAAAATACCTACATCATTCTTCCATTACTTGTAATAAAAGACAGTTATTTTAATAAGTATGGATAATGTATTTAAGTGAGCACTTGAAAAAAAGGGTGGTAAAGATTATATGGCTTGATTACAGACTAAATTTTACATTTACATTATGTCTATAATGTTTAGGAATAACTTTTTAGTGATAAAATTCATTTCTGTGCATGCAAATTGGGTAATTGTGTATCTAATTGACCACTTAGTTTGTAGTTGAGTAATTATTGTCATCAACTGCCTGTTTGCACATTAATGAAGGCCAGGTGAAAATGTTAATTAGGTTAATGATTTTAAATAAATTTTGTTATTAAAGAAACATGTTTTTCTGATCTAGCTGCAGTGTTGAAATTGCTACTGGAAATATTTTTTCACATGGCCTTCCAACATTGAAGACCCAGATTACAAGCTAGAATTCAAGCAGTTGATTGAGTCAATGCATCCCATTACGGGAATCATTGTATAAAGATTCATCATCTATATACATAAAAGGCTAATATGCAAAGTGTCCTGAGGGAGTTTGACTGGGAGACCAGGAATTCTATCGCTTGCTATGACATGCACTGGCCACCAGGGGGGCAGCAAAAATGAAGGAAGGCCCCGGCCGGCAGTAGGAAGGCCTCGATTGGCCCTGATCACCAGCCAGGCCTAAGGACCCTACCCATGCACAATTTTTGTGCACCGGGCCTCTAGTTAATACATAACAAGACATGTCTTCATGTTAGGTGTGGAGCACTAGGAGTGTTGTCCCAATATATTAGGAACTCCATGTACTTATGGCCACATTCTATTTACTCAGCCAACATTTTTTAGTATATATATATATATAATTAATTTTTTGCAAGTGTATGCATCAGTGGATGGGTGCTTCTTAAAAATACCTTGATGATAAAATATTACCTTCATTTCCCTTAAATTTGAAGAAAACTAAATGATTTTATATTAACTATACCTACAATAACACTAAATATTTGTATTTGAAACAAACACAAATAATTTGAAGGCCTAGGTTTTTAATCAATTCTGTTAGGATAGCAGAAACCCTTTGATGTAGGCTTGCTTAGTCAACAACTTGTAATCAAATCTCTCCTGGAGCAAAGCCTGGATGCATTTCTAACATTTTTTTCTTTAAGTTACCCAAACTTCCTCAGGTAGTTAGGTCATTAAATAGCGATTGGTATCAACAAAAAGCAGCTTCTCATCATTAGTGCTAAAGACGGCTCCAACTTACATCTGAAAAATTACATATGAACATCAGAATAATTGAGGTTGATTTCAATGGGAGAGATTTATTGCAGGATAGTTTGTAGCATAGCAATTGCCAGCTCAAGGGAAAGGAAAATTTTTGACAAAAGTGTTCATATCATAGTGTAACAGTGCATTTTCACTAATCAGCTTAATTTTATGATGATAAACCAGAGTTCAACCCAAAAACATTGCATACATTTGTATTAAGGCATCATCAACTTGAGCTTAAGCATTTATTTTAATCAGATTCCTTAGGAAAATGTTTTTAAAATAGCTAAATGTTATGGTCTTTTAAAGAAGGCATAAATGTCTACCTGTTTTCAAATGTTAACATAATATCTAAAAAAGGGGTATTAATATTAAATTATCTAGTTAAATATTTGAACACTTAATATTTTAATTCTCTTTAATTCTAAGTAATGACTTGACTTTGTTTCCACTTGAATACTGATGATAAATTAAAAATAAAGCACAAAGAAGTCATTAGAGAATGTGGCTCTGGCATGTGGCATGTACAGATTGAGAGTGAAAAAATAATTTGAAGAGGGATCCCAGAAATAGATTATCCATTGTAATTCAGTGAATTATATTTTCAAAAATTAATAAATAAAGCTAACAAATTAACCAGATAGAAAGGAAAGTAACCCAGCTCAAATAGGAAAAAAAAAATGTTTTTGGGATTACTTCTATGCTGTGCAGGTGTAGAAAAAGAAGAAAGAAAGAAAGATGGAACAAAGGAAGGAAGGAAGGAAGGAAGGAAGGAAGGAAGGAAAGAAAAGAAAAGAAAAGAAAAGAAAAGAAAAGAAAAGAAAAGAAAAGAAAAGAAAAGAAAAGAAAAGAAAAGAAAAGAAAAGAAAAGAAAGAAAAAACTGCAAACAAGAAAACTTTATTCTTCTTTGGAATAAGTTGTCCTCTCAAACCACAACTGTTTTTACCATTTCTAACTTATTTTGATATAATCACTTTTAATTGATGTTTGAACCCACTGCATTCTGGCTTCCATTTTCCACCAGCATGGAGGAAGAAAAAAAAAAAAAGGCTGTGAGAAGATACCAAATACTTCCTAATTTCCAAACCAATGACCTTTTACTTCACACCCCTGTAGCATTTGACTCTTCCCTCTATTAAACACTCTACCACCTCCTCTTTAATGTTAATCAGACTTCTCTATTCTCTCCCTGTACAGTCATCCCTTCTACTGAATCTTAAAAGATGAGATAGCCAAATTGATAGCTTCTGCCTTTTATTTTCATGATCTTGCTTCTCTGTGAGGAGTTTTTCCGTTCATATGATTTCCATGATCTATAACTTCTGGCAAGACCTGGGGCTTGAGAGGTTCACTAATTTTTCTAAATAGCACATGTCTGCAGAGAGAGTATGTGCATCTCACAGTCTATTTGTTCAAATGAATTCTTTATTTTTTGTTTCTCTCAGCAGTGTAATTTAAAACAAGAGTTAAAAAACACACACACACAGTAAAACCATACAAGGACAAACTTCCTCTCTGCTTTCATTGTTTTTTTCGATGGGAATGATGTGCACTAACACATCATTGTGTGCACATATGTGATGTGCACTAAACCTCTAAGCTAAAAATCTTGAATATCTCTGTCCTCCTCATTCACTGTCAAGTGGTTACATACCCATATTCTATCCGATACCAATTTCCTAGCTCCCAATTTCTAAACAAATCTCTATCAGGTCCTGTATTTCAACATTATTGCTTTCATTTCAGGTCATGGACATTTATTTCTGAACTTGTCATCACTCACCTTCAAGTTCCCTCTTTGACTGCCTCCTATTGCCAAGTAGAACACTTTATCCTTCACAAGTTTGCTTCATCTTACTTTTCAATTCTGTATCTCAACTTTTTCTTGAATTTAATTAAAATAAAAGCAGTTTTTCTTCTAGATATTAACAAAATCTTTAATACCAGCTTGTAATGTTTTATCGGTTTTATACCAGTTAAAATACAGTTAGTAATGCCTAAATTAACAATGATGAAAATATTTTATTTGCATATTCATATCTAAGATAATAAAAGTCAAGTTGCTTTTATAAAGCTCAATGGAAAATTACTAGTTTTCTCACCTCAGTGTTTTATAACTTGATACTGTAAACCTGAACATTAACAACAGAAGTGAAGAAATACTTCATTTTTATTGGGAGATTTTTCTTGTCGACTATAAACTTGATCTAGTTAACTGGAATAGTCAACTAGAAAATATTATATTTAGCAACTGTCAGTGATTTTCATCCTGGAGGAAAATATTATGAGAAAGCAGATTTTTGTATAACTAAGTGGTAAAGATGAAATTGTGGTGGTTTACCTTCAGAGAGTTAAAAATGAGAGATTTTAGAATTTTTAATAATCTCTTTACATTTTAAAGATATAATTGTTCTTAAATTATGTAAAATATCATAATTATCATATAAGAGACTATTTCTATGAACAAACTGTAAATATATGTTTCAATATTAAAATTTTATTAGTGAAGGGATAATATATTTAACATTTTTGCCCATCCATCTACCATCTCACCGCAACAATGAACTAGCCAATAAGAATTGATTTGAAAGCCAAGAAATTACAATGTCAAACTATCACATCTTCAGCCTTGGAATAAGGCAAACATTAATATTTTAATGTGACGATTTCTCTGAATTCTGATGTGTGACATGGTGTTAATGGTATGGCTTTAGTCTAACTTCAATTGTAATGTGGGGAAATTTAAAACAGTTTACAATATTCCAGATTCCTGTACATATCTGAATTGTCTCAAGTATCAGCCTTTGAACCTAGTCATATGCATCACTTTAAGTTGGTGATATAAAAGAAAATAACAAAAAAAGGAAATATTTCTTTAATTACTGCGATTGAGATAAAAATAAAAAAAAAAAATATCAGGGACTGAAGGGCATTACCTAGTCACCCTCTCTGACTTTCAGATAACTATCTATCATAGGATTTATGCCCTTAGGTAAACCAGGTAAATTCTTAAAATGTACTTTAGTAAAAAAAAAACTAAACAATGCTCTCTCTTTCTAAATACCTGATGTCATTTAGACAGTCCAACCTTGGCGTAAATGAAGCAAATGGGTCAAGATCTAACAATTTTTGCCTTTCTTTCTATAAAATTTCTTACTAAAAGACTAAGCCTAGTATCTGAATAATAGATCACGCAGTGGACATACTAAATGAGCATTTGTTTCAAACAGAATTTTAATTTTCTCCATCTTTATTATTTTATTTTTGTAATGGTTTCTTTGTCTTATCGGTCATATTTATAAATAGTGTTGTGACATTCATTTACTCTCACATATTTTTAATCTCATAGAACCATTTCCATATTAGTATCTACACATTATACTGTAGGGAGATATTAACAATGTTTGAAACATATTGCATTTTGTTTTTTTAATTTGCTTTTGAGATATATTTCTAAGAGTATATTTTAATTTTATTTATTCATTATATAGTTGGGAGCAATCTTCATATGAAGTAATCTTCACAGAAGCCCTGGATGGTCCCAAAACAATGCACTATGTCTGGCACATAGTAACTATATACCAACTGTCTGACATTACTATTTAAATAAAAGAAACTGCTGCATATAAGTGAACCCAGTTTAAAGGATACATTTAAATATTATTAATATAGTATTATTAATAATCATCATCATTATAACAACTTACATTGTATAATGTTGCAATAAGGTTTTTATATTTGTAACTAGAGGCCGGTGCACAAAAATTTGTGCACTCGGGGGGAAGGGAGGGTCCCTCAGCCTGGCCTGTGCCCTCTTGCAGTCTGGGACCCCTCGGGAGATAACGCCCTGCTGGCTTAGGCCTGCTCCCAGGTGGCAGAGGGCAGGCCCAATCCCTAGGTGCAGCCCCTGGGGCTCAGAG
>NW_006294243.1:2758313-2782912 GCF_000327345.1 Myotis davidii | reverse complement strand
TTTGAACTTCCTTTGTATACCATTCTAGAAAGTTTAATTCTGATACATAACTTTTATGATACGATGTGGAGGCTGTGTAAAATATTCATCTCCACTTTGGTGAGTGTTAATTCCTTGATTTGTGAAACAAAGATATTAAACCCATTTAAAATATGCCCCCAAAACAATGCACTAGATCTGGCACATAGTAACTATGCCTACTGTCTGACATTACTATTTAAATAAAAGAAACTGTTGCATATAAGTGAACCCAGTTTAAAGGATACTTTTAAAATATCAAAAGAATATACCTTTAAGAGAGCAAGTGAAATTGCATATAGCACATATTAAATAAATATGGCATCTGTATCCTATTTTACTTTCTCTAGGTTCTAAACTAGATTTAAGTTTCTAAACTGTATTTTACTACTGGTTTGTCATGGTCTCCTCAAGAGTAGAAATTTATTCAAACAATTTACTCTCTTTTATTCTATGTCCTGTGTTTCTTTTCCTTTCTTTTGTTTTTCTTCCTTCAACTTACTCCTCTCTCTCTTTCTCTTTCTCTCAACTTCAAATGTCACAATCTTTATCTCAAGTCACTAGGCTACTTTTATTGGAGTAACTGAGTCTCCAGAATACCCTTGGTGACTTGATATTATTAAGCTGTGCTAATTGTTTCTAGGGAATTGGCCTCAAGTCAAGTTTACCCAAGGTTTAAGATAATTATTTCTATAAAGGATACTATTGTTCTGGGGAAATACCAGTTGTGAGTAAATATAAAACACTGTATAACCGATGCTTCCTTGGTATGCATTAAATATTTGTCCAAAAGATAAAATATCTGTTAATTTCCCTTTTAAAAACATCTTTATTTAAAATATAATTTTATTGATTTCAGAGAGGAAGGACAAGTGAAAGATAGAAACATCAATGATGAGAGAGAATCATTGGTTGGCTGCCTCCTTCATGCAACCAGGAATTGAACCATGACCTTCTGGTTCATAGGTCAAAGCTCAATCACTGAACCATGCTGACCAGGCTAATTCCTCAACTTCTAATTTCTCTCCTGATATTTTACATTACTCTCTCATAATCTATGAGAAATCTATAATATATAAAATTTATAACTTTAGAGATGATCTTAGGGATTCTTTAATAGGGATATACAATATATAAAATTTATAACTTTAGAGATGATCTTTAGGATTCTTTAATAGGGATATACAATATATATCTTAATCTCTCTATAGAACAGTCAAGATAATTGAATACAAGAAAAACATGTGAATGTTTTTTCTCCTGAATAAATCTGTGGATATGGGGGTAATAAGTTAAAAATTATCTGAAAAAAAGTATACCTTATTGCTGCATATTTTTTAGGCATTACATATAGTTCTATGAAGATAGGTTAGGAAATATTGAATTTCTAATAGTAGAATCCATTTGGCTGCAATTCTTTATAAAGAAATAAAACCACTAAAAACAGAACCTCTGCTATATGATGCTTAGCAGGAAATTTTACAACCACATAATGTTCCCTGCAATTTCCGCAGGAAGAAATTGCAGGGATTTTAAAAACTATTTTTTTTCTTGTGGTTGAATCTAGATTAAGTGCTAATACAATAGCCTTTGTCTATGTGTGTGAATCTATATTAAGATATATATATATATCTTAACTATTGCTTATTTCTTGAATGTCTTCCACAATGTCTTTTCTATTTTTTGGATCAATTTATTAAAAACATAATAGAAGTTTTTTATCACCTCAGGGTTGATAAAAATGAATAGAAAAACATTTAGGTTCTGCATCTTTAAAAATATCTCTGGTAGCCATGGAAAATATTGTCAAGTTACATGGTTATTATTATTTGAAAGCTCATCCACAAAATTTAATAATCATCTGAGATGATGAATTTATGAAATCCCTGAAAAATTATCATCACTGTCTTGGGAGATTAATTATTGTGTTATTGCTGTTCTTGATGAAACTTTGTTACTCATCTTGCATATATTCTGCAAAGTCCCCTCTATCTTCAAATTACTTTTAGTTAAACTCATAGAGCATTGGGGAGTTTATCAGTAGGAAGCTAGAATTTACATTATTATAAGTTCTAAAGTTTCATTATAGTGCAGGTCTTAAACCCCTATTCAATAAAATATTAATATTTGCTATTCAAGCTCTTTCTTTGTTTCCCTTTTATATTTATCCCTGTTTTCTCTTTTCCTTTCGAAGTTTGCCAAGAAATAAAGTGATATAAACAAGTCAGTAACATAGAATATGTAAACAGCACAAAAATTTAAATTGGTAATGAACAATCTAAAATATTATAATTAATTAAAATGTTTAGACTAATGTTTACTATATCAAATAATTCAATTATTAGTCAGATACTGGATTAGAGACCATCAAGGCATAGCAAAAAAACCTCATTTTTGGAAGGAGTCATATAAACAAAATGGATGTAAAACATGATCTCTGTGTTTTTCATAAAGAACTAACTTCTCCTCTGTAGGACTTGTGAGATCAAAGTTGGAGAGAGGTATTGAGTAAGAGCTTTGACCCTGGTGATTTGGGCAGGTCTGCTTTAGAACTGTTTTTTTCTTTTCTTTTTTTCCCCCTTTTAGGAGATGTTACCTGAGGGAGGGAATGTCTTTAGGTGGGAATAGAAATAATTTCTTGGAAAGCATTGCTTCTCTCCCTTCCTTTAACCAATAAAGCCCTGATCAATTCTTAATTGTCCTCTTCAAGTCTACCATTGACCTCTCTACCTTCAACAACGCTATTTTATTTTGTGTGGCCATAACCTACTACAAAAACATTTCTCAAAAGTTGTGCCCTGACTGGTTTGGCTCAGTGGATAGAGCGTCAGCCTGTAGACTGAAAGGTCCCAGGTTCGATTTCAGTCAAGGGAATGTACCTTGGCTGCGGGCACGTCCCCTGTAGGAGGGTGTGCAGAAAGAAGGCAGCTGGTCGATGTTTCTCTCTCATCGATGTTTCTAACTCTCTATTCCTCTCCATTCATCTCTGTAAAATATCAATAAAATATATATTTTTTTAAAAAATTTTTATTTATTTCATCAAAATACCCTGTTGATAACCACTAACTTAAGGTAACCCTACCTACATTAACAAAAAAAAACCCTAATTTCTTTTAATTTATTATAACATTATATGGTTTTCATTGTCCAAGTAAGTCAACATTGTTATATATATATATATATGGCAATATAATTAACCATCACATTTTCTAAAATTCTGAAGCCACTAAGTAAACATTTATTAAATTAAATTTAATTGTGGCATTCTACAATTACATCTCCACTGTCATACTAATAAGAAAAATCTCTGTCCTTATTTTGGAGCTATAGTTTACAAATTGAAGTTCACATTATAGACTTTTCAAACTTCATATTTTCAACCTTCAGATCTTAAAGTAGTAGTAATCCTATATAATAAAAGCTTATATGCAAAAGACCAAACGGTGGAACAACCGGAACTGAACAACAACTGAACAACTGGTCACTGTGAGGTGCGCTGACCAGGGGGTGTGTGCAGAACATGGCGGACATTGGCCATGGCAGGATGGTGGAGCAGGTGAGCGGGGGCGCCAGACTAAGGCGGGGTGCTGGTCGATGTCATCGGGGCAAGCTTCTGGTGGTTACTGAAAATTCTTTGCTCCAGCACACGCCTTGGTCCCGCCTAGTGCTCGCACCTGCTGTCAGTGCCTGCCCTGCTCGCAGCAACAGCTGGCGCCAGAGCCACCACTCACACCCACTGCTGGTGCCTGGTTACTGGCCCTGATCGCCTCTCAGGGCTTCTCCATCTCCTCCAGCTCCTGAGGAGAGATCGGGGCCAGCAGCTGCCTCTCACACCTGATGCCGGTGATGGTCCCACCTGCACCTGCTGCTGGGGCTGAAGCTGCCACTCACATCCATCGGGGCCAGCAGCTGCCTCTCACACCTGATGCCAGTGACGGTCCCACTTGCACCTGCTACTGGTGCTGAAGCTGCCGCTCACATCCACTGCCAGCGCCAGCCCTGCTCACACCTGCAGCTGGCACTGGAGCCACTGCTGGCACCTGCTGCTGATGCCCGGCATTGGTCCCAACTGCTCAGTGCCATTAGCAGGTGCAAGTGGCGGCTGTTGACCCTGATCGCCCATGAAAGCCTCTCCACCTCCCCCTGCTCCTGAAGGGTGATTGGGACAGCAGCTCACACCCGCTGCTGGCACCGGTTCCAACAATCACTCCATGCCTTCAGCAGGTGTGAGTGGGGCCAGCACCATCAGTGTGTGGGAGTGGCAGCGGGAGCAGGGCTGCAGGCAGACAGGGGGATGGGGCCTGTGGAGGGAGGGACTGGGTGGGGGTGTGAAGGATGGGCCAAGACCCACTCCTGTGCCTACTGCAGCCTTAAGGCCCACAGTTCCTTTCAAGGTGCACAAATTCATGCACTGGGCCCCTAGTGTATCATAAATGAACTTAGGTTTTTCATATGCACTATAAAGCCCCATTAGTTCTCAATTTGAGATATTTTGCCCATCTAATTGGCAATTGACAGTTGCCAATTGTAGGCATTTGAAAATATCTAGAGATTTTTTATTTTTTTGTCATGACAGGGGGGTGGAGCAGCAGTGCTATAGGCATCTATCTAGTGGGTGGGGTCTAAAGATGCTGTCACAAATCCTGCAATGCACAGCACATCCTTCTGCAACAAATAATTACCTGTGCTAAGTTTGATAAACCTTGTTCTACATGATGATAAATATTTTCTTTAATCTTCACAACAACCCTTTAGGGTACATAATAATGTATCAACATTAAGGGAACTGACCCACAAAGAGGTTATGCATAATTTACAAATTCATGAAACTAGAATAGGAACACAGATGTTCTGGATCCAGAAATCTCTTGCTTAACCACTATACTAGAGCCTCTCCATAGCTTCAAGAGTTTTTTTTGTTTGTTTGTTTGTTTGTTTTACAAGTGTCTCATTGAGCACCAAATCTGTTATAAAATTGTTTACTAGGAGCAATACAAGAAGTTCTTGGCCCCTCCTCCCCTTCTTTAATCAATTGGTAAATCTTCTATATAATAGAGCAAAGACATCATTCATTAAGTCAGCTTTCTGTGCTGTTATTCTGCTTTAGGAGCATACTAAGAATTGTGGACTAAAGAGAAGAGTAAAAAGCTGAAAAACATAAGCAAGACAAACCAATGCTCAAGTGTGTTGGCATGACAGCATTTACTAAGGTGGTTCATAAAAGAAGATCACAGTGTCTTGAATCACAAAGAAAAACCTCAAAGAGGAAAAATCTATATTAGATCTGAGCCTTTCACAGTGATCTTGAATTATTTCTGAATTTTCTTGTTTCTATTTCAACCTCTTACCCACCTTTTTTTTTTTCAATTTTAATATTTATTGATAATGTACTTTGTATTTAGCTTTTTGCTACACACTTTATCAGAAGTGTATTACAGAGCTTTTTTATGCAAAAAGATACAAATTTTGTTCAAACAAACAGACAGGAATGATTATACTAAAAGTTATGTAACAGTAAAAGAAAAAATATGAGCAATCTTGAAGTAGTGTATAATTAAATATTAAAATAATTATATGGACAGTCAAACAAACAAAGCAAAATTTTGAGCCCAAAATGAGTGATTATTTTTAGATAGGAAAATGATATAAACTGCATAATTTTATCATGAACAATAACCTAGGACATAGTGGAGCTAGTTTTCCTAGCTAGTTGTTCTTCAGTTTACCTCTTTAGGAACCTTCTCTTTCCATTTTAGCAACCCAACAATGTCTGGTAAGACTATGTAATTTATAAATATACTAGAGGCCCGGTGCACAAAATTCATGCAGGGGGGTTGTCCCTCAGCCCAGCCTGCACCTTCTCCAATCTAGGACCCCTTGGGGATGTCTGACTGCTGGTTTACAAACCGGCAGTCGGACATCCCTCTCACAATCCAGGACTCCTGGCTCCAGACCACTTGCCTGCCTGCCTGCCTGATTGTCCCTAACCACTCCCCTGCTGGCCTGATTGACACCTAACTGCTCCCCTGCCAGCCCGATCACCCCCAACTGCTCTCCCTTGCAGTCCTGGTTGTCCCCAGCATCCCTCCCCTGCTGGCCATCTTTTGACAATGTGGGGGCAGCCATCTTGTGACGACATGGTCATGACCATCTTGTGGCAGCCATCTTGTGATGATGTGGGGAGGTCATCTTGTGATGTGAGGGTGTGAAGGTCAATTTGCATATTACTTCTTTATTATATAAGATATCAAACATGCTCAGATAATTTGCCAGACAATATCTCTGAGATAGATCTAATGAAAGATGATTATTCTAATCTTAGTTTTACCTCTATGACTACTTATACTTTAACTAATTTCAATAATGTTTTTATGTAGATGTCCTCAAATATTATCACAGCTTATTCAATAGGAATTTATTATTCTCAATTGAGTATTTTTTCTGCATTTCTTTATAGTCTAGCAGTAAAGATCAATGGCTCTGAAGTTAGACTGAAATGCATAAATCCCAATGAGTCTTTGTGATATCCACATAGTGGGAATATTAAAAGATTTATGTCTATATCTATACCTATACCTATTTCTATATCTCTCTATATTTCATCTTATGTTATCTTCAAGAGTGTAACATTTTTAGTTTTTATTAATTGATGTTTATTTAATGATGGATAAATATGGAGAAAACTTGGTTTTGGTACTTCTTGTAACTTGAAATCTATTTTAAAGTATTAAGTTTTCACCAATTCACATCTACATAGAAAGGTATATAGAAATATTTGCTTTGTAAAATTTTGTGCACACGTGAAACAAGACTTCCCTTTACATCTTGAGATAACCCACATAGAGGAATTTAGCTTGGGAAATTGATGTTAAATTTCATTTCACTAAATAATTTGCTTCTACTATGAAGCTCAAATACTATGTTTTGAGAATATCATAGTGAGTATATCCAACAACTTCTTATTCCAAACAACAGATTAATAAACATTACATGTAATGCTTAATTCCCTCTCAGGTCTATCTATCTATCTATCTATCATCTATCTATCTTATATGCAGTGTGATATTTTATTAAGCAAATTAATTTATAATTTTAATTAAATTTATTGGAGTGACCTTGGTTAATAAAATTATATAGGTTTCAGTTGTACAATTCTATCATACATCATCAGTATATTGTATTGTGTGTTCATTACCAAAGTCTAGTCTCCTTCCAAAACCATTTACAAACCCCTTTCCCCCCATTTTTATGGAGAGAGAAGCATTGTTGTAAATATTTCAGGCTCTTAGACTTTATTTATTTATTTATCTATCTATATTTTTTTTCAGTTTTTGGACACCATTTTAACTTGTTTTCTTTTATGTGATACTCAGTGGTTTGGTGAAAAAATAAGACTGCTTAGCTTTAAGAAATAAGGTGAGGATTGATTCCAAAAGTGATGTGATTTTTAGTAATTTTCAAATGGTAAGCTTTCAAAATTATAATTTTGTGAGGGAGGGCAAGTTACTCATTCAAGTAATTTCAAAGAATAAACACAGCATAGAAATAGTGAGCATTTGCCATTTAATACTTGTATTAAATACTGTGAAGTATATTCATATTCCAGAAAGAAAATCCCTTTGTTCTAATAATTTTGCAACCTTGGGGAAGGAGCAAAATGGACATGACTACAACATACAAGAAAATACAGGACCTTTCAGAGATGCAAAGTGGTGCAAGGAAATTGGAAAGTGCTCTGGGAGAACATGCACATGGAAGGAAGATGACACAGGAACAAGAAAAGAAAGGGTGAGGACAGTGCGAACCAAGGGCAGGATGAGAAAGACATGTAGAACATGGAAAAAACCACAAATGGTCAAGTTTAACATGAGATCAGAGAGGACTAGATCATCACTCTTTGTAGTCTTGGCTTAGAATATATAGGACCTGAAATTGAAGCTCACTGGCAAACTTGCTATTTTAAACAAGCAATTTTCCTTTTTCTTCCTTATTTCCTTTCCTTACTTTTACCCACCTTCCTTTCTTCTGTCCTCTTACCCTTCTTTATTTATTTCCTTTCTTATTTCTAATGAAAGGTTGATTATTAAAAAAAAAAGAAAGAAAAACTGCCAAAGAGGTCTAGAAAAAGTGTAGGAACCAAAGAAGGTGGCCAAGCAATGTTGTTGCTTAGTGGAGGCCAACACTTGGTAAGAAAGATACTAAGTGATGTAGCAGCCTGGCATGGTGAAGAGATTAGTGGCAAGCATGATTATTAAACCAGTAAGCAAATACTTTAAGGCTAATGTGAGCCAGAATTCACACAGTTGGAGAAAGAAATTATGACTATGGAAAGCTTGAATAAACCTCAAGGATTTGCAAATTCATCAGTGTTTACTAAGGTTTTCCATAAGATTGAAATAGAAAGAACTATAGGAATAAATATGTACATGGATGTGGGTGTGCAAATATACATATGTTTCCCCCTTTGAGAGGTTTAATAGTGGAGCAAGACCTAATACCCAGATCTTGGTTTCTTCTTGGAGAAGTGACTTATTTTAAGGCTAAACCAGAAAGGACAAGATAAACCTAGAGGACATTGTTTCAGAAATTAAGGATGGGCTCAAGAATGATAAGCCTGACCAGCCAAGTAAAGGATAATTTTGGGATCAAAATAAATAATGGATGGGATGGATTAAAACCTCTTCAATAAAACAAGAATCCCTGAATCCATAATGGTGTAAATAAATGCATGAATGAATCCATTGGGATAAAAGGAAGCTTTTTCTTACAGGAAGTTACCACTAATGACTGTAGATGGAATTAGAAAAACACTGCTTGGTAACCACAATAGTAACAATCAATTCACTCAGAACTTATCAGTAGATGCAACTATTAGTGGGTTAATGTCTAATGAAGATTAGGAGAATTACATAATTTAATGGATATCACCCCTAAAAATTATTAATTATAAAGAAATGGAAGTTTAATTTATAGGGCCAACCCTGGAGTATAACACCTTAAAAAATCACTAGAGTTAACCACCTCCAGAAGCAGAAAAAATAAAAAGCATGCATTACCTGATAGAATACAATTAGAATATAGTACAACTTCTGTTACATTCATGTTCAAATGCTTAACCTCATTCAAATCAAGGGACACCCAAAAAAAGCAAACTGAAGTTCTTTCTACAAAATAACTAGTCTTTAAATATTTTCTAAAATGCCCAGATCATGAAGGTCAAGGAAAAACTAAGAAACTGGGATTAAAGGAACCTTCGGAGGCATGAAAACTAATTGCCAAGTGTGACTGGTTTGGATCCTTTTGATATAAAGCAAATTATTGCACAATTTGTGAAATTTAAATTATTCTGTGAATTCGATCAAGTACAAATGTTAATGTCCTGATTTTCATGGTTGAACTGTAGCTATAAACAAGATCATCATTTTTTTGTAGGAAAAGTTACAGATATGAAGCACCATTACCCATGTCTTATTCGGGGGTAATAGTGTATCATATCTGTAACTTAATCTCAAATTGTTCAGAGAAAACAATAATATGTAACTGTTGCTGGTGGAAACAGGATTCTTTCATGGTAAAGCAGGAAATGCATTTCAAGGATACAAGCATATGAGGAGGGGTGATACTGTAGGAAGTGTTCTTTTTTGTTTTTTTGTGTTTTTTTTTTTGGAACAAAGAAAAAAGGAAAGGCTTAGGTGATGTCTCATCCATGACCAGGTGGCACAGTTCAATGTTGCTACAAAAAATGTCTAATATCCGGAGCCTCAGGCCCGCGCTATTCCTCACCAAGCCTAAAGAAGGGCTGAGCCCCAGAGATGGTGTGCCAATAGCCCAGCATCAGCAGAGTATCTGAAGTTTTCCTAGTTCATCTCAGTCCATGCCAAAGTTCCAATAGTTCAGCTGGGTCTCTGTCCCCCTCCAACTAGCTGAGTCTCTGTCCCCAGCTGTTCGCCAGCCAGCGATGTGTTGCCACAACCAGGCCCACATTTAGACCCACACAGCTGCCATAGAGAGAGAATGCATGCTAACATGCAGGCCTCAGGACTTTGGTAAGCTTTGATTATATTATCTTGAGTTTGGGAAGGGGCGAGATTTGTTTCAAATTAACCTGGAACTTTGTGGGCTTGTGCTGGTCCTCCCCCTTACCAATCACTTTCCTAGATCTTCAGGAGTCTCATGCCCTTACCCAATCTGATACTTTTCCAGATTTTCCCAGGCTAGATTCCTCCCCTTTACGTCACCACTTGGCTCCTGCTGGGTGTGCCACAGAGTAGAATGACCTGCCCCGTGCCATCTTGGCTTCTACTGAGCATGATTCAGCAGAGGAATTTCCCCTTTTTGCCCAGCCCCATAATCTGGTGGAAGGGACCATTTTTCCCTGGGAAATTGGAAAACCAGATTTTCATGCCCTCCTAGGAGAACAGATGTATGTTAAACCCCTTGACAGGGCAGTATCTGAAAGCTAAAGCTTCCTAGTTGATCCAGCTTAATTAGATGTCTGGCTTTAATTGCTCTCATTCGGTTCTCTGTCAACAACTAACTAACTGCCTATGCTAACATTTCCATTAATACACACAGATGCAATTATAAAGCAAATAGTATATGTATCCACAACTGGAGAATCTAGATGAAGAGCATACATGAATTTTCCACTGGTTTTAAAACAGTTCTGTAAATTTGAGCTTATAATACAACTAGAGACCCGATGCATGAAATTCGTGCAAGAGGCTTGGCCCTCATAGCCCCGGCTTCATCTGGAAGGTCATCGGGAAGGATGTCTAGAAGGTTGTTCAGCTGTTCATTCTAATTAGCATATTAGCTCTTTATTATATAGGAAGGTTAAAAAATAATCATAGCATCAAGTCCCAGAGAAAACGTTTTAGCCAACTATGGAAAAACCAAATCGTGTTTAAAAGAAATACAACTATAATTTAAACCTATGCTTGAAGTGTACAACTCTTTATTAAAACTGTCTTCATTTCTCTGATAAGTTGCCATGACAATTCCGTTACACCATTTAAATTTGTTTTCTGTAACTTCCTGTAGAGAATAGAGTAGACAAATAGATCTAATACTGTGTTACTTTGAAATTTTAACAGGATAAGAGTACTGAAACGTAGGGTGCAGGGAATGGATCTCCCCTTCTCTGGTTCTTGCCTCATGGTTTGAAGAATAAAATTTGCAGACTGAAACGACTTGTTAGTAAAAGGGTGGAAATTTGTTAGAAGCAAATACAGACTCCCATGTAGGGAGGGGTTCCCAAGTAGGTAACCAACCAAGCCCCTTTTTCTAAGGTTTATAAATGTTGTAGTTCTTTGTCTCTTCATGCTCCCTTCTAATTAGACACCTTCCCCATTTTATTCCCCTGTGTTTTTCTAATTGGTCACTCATTTTGCAGAATATCAGCTCAAAGCCCACATCCCACATGGTACCCATTCTTTTCCTCCCCCTTATAACACTCTTCTATCTCCTGTGAACATGTTTCCTCCTTCCAGCATCTGTTGACATTTCTCTATCCTCTGTGAAAGTATGTTCCCTTTTTCCCGTACTCTGTGATTTTTCTTGATCCTCTGTGAATGTATGCCTTCCTCTCCCCTTATCCTGTGGCACCTTTCTATTCTGCGTGAATGTATGCCTTCTGGCGACTCCCAGCCCTCACTTATGCATTCCTCCCCCATGGGCCCGCTTTATTCCCGAGACTCCCTAAACCTGCCTATTTTATCCCTAGAATTCCGTTCAATACTGTATTTATTAAGTGAAACACTTTTTCTCTTTGATTATATTATTTCAGGCAATATCCAGACACACATATGAAAACAACTACAACAACAACAGCAACAACAAAAACTTTGAATGGCCTAAGTGGGCAGATGAATTATAATGATTCTTAGTCAGATAAAAGTCACTGTGGCTTCTTCTATGTTTACAGTGAAATAGTTGCCACAAAGCACTGTATTTGAAAATTGAAGAAGTGTTATAGGTCTTAATTACTCTTTGTAAATATGATTTTGGAAAAAATACACATACTCACTAATAATTGTCATCTAATTGTGGGAAAAGGGTATTTCAGAAGTGAGAAAACTAGTCCACACAAATTATTTTTTGAAGATCTTTAAAATTTTAGAAAGTTTATTGAGAAATAAAAAGTGTGTGTTCCTTTTTCTAACTCCTGTCAATTCCATATTGTGAAATTAGAATTTCGGTAGTGTCAATATTTTACCTTCAGGGAAACAAAACTAGGACTCAGATTATTTATATGTGTATATATTAAAGCATAGGAAATAAAAATGGGGGAGAGTTTGATGTAATTATCCTATAAGCTAGAAGTAAATTTTAGTAGTTTCTGCTTATTAAGAAATAACAAATTATTATACTTAAAAGCCATGATCAAAAGGCTGGGGGAATAATCTTCTTTTACAAAAAAATGCCACTGAGTAATTAAAAGAAGCAAACTATATTAACATAAGAAAGATCAAACAGCTAATAATTTTTTGGATATTACTGTAACTTTTTAATATCTACTCAAATTAACTCATTGGGTATGCATTATTTGTAAGGGTGCAACCAAAATATTTTTTCAAATTCTCAAACCAGGTTTGTTTAGAATCTGTTTTAAATATATTTTATTATAGAACACGGGAAATTATTAACTTTGAGGCATCTACAAAATTTAAAATTTTAGGTACTTTATTATGAAGTCCTTTTCTGAAATATTTTAAAGGAAGAAAGTTGAGGCATTTGAGAATTGTGTGAAAACTATTAAATTTTGACATTAGAAAAGTGAAAACTAGGAAGGTTTGACTGTGTGTGTCAACATTTCAAACCTTCAAAAATATATAATATCATATTTCAGGTAACTTTCAGATATCAAGAAGAATTGATTTTGTGGATGAAAAGGGGCCACATGCTAACCTGACTAGCTCAGGGAAGGCCTGCATGGCAGCCTTGTAAACTCAGAAACCTAAAGTAATCACAAGGTTGGTCTGAAATCAAAACTTTTTTTTAAATATATTTTATTGATTTTTTACAGAGAGGAAGGGAGAGGGATAGAGAGTTAGAAACATCGATGAGAGAGAAACATCGATTAACCGCCTCCTGCACATCTCCTACTGGGGATGTGCCCGCAACTCAGGTACATGCCCTTGACCGGAATCAAACCTGGGACCTTTCAGTCCGCAGGCCAACGCTCTATCCACTGAGCCAAACTGGTTTCGGCAAAACTTTTTTTTTATTTAATAAAAGCAGTTTATGGTGATTAGTCATGTTTCAAGGCAGTATTTTTCCCTAACAAAGGTTAATCTTCACCTTAAGTAAACCTGTCCCTTTTTTTTCTTTTGCACTTAGAATAACATGCCTGATTAACATGCCTTTGCAAAAACAGTCATTTCCCTTTTTCCAGACCCCTTGAAGCACAGGCACCAGTGCTGGGGAGACCACAAGTCCCTTCATTGTTGTTGAGTTAACTGTGGCTGTTCATTATCCTGCCTGCACCCACATAAGTAAAAGAAGCATGTGTCTATCATTTTAAGTTTTATCCAATCCCAGATTTCTCCCTTTGCTTTCTCCCGTCCCCCTCATCTATCACCAATGGATTCCATGTAACCCACTTAAGTCTCCTCTTTGACTGTAATGTATAAATCAAAGTGCAAAACTCCAATTGTCCTGAGCATTTTCTCAGTCCCTTGAGGTTCTGCTTCCTGGCATTTGTCCACAGTGTGGCTCCAAAAACTCAAAAACTCTTCACAGGTTTGAATGTTCCTGATGGTAACAATTTTATGTCAAAACAATGTATGCTTCTGATTTGGAAGATTGTGCCACCTTCTAAAGGCTTACCTTTTATTTTTCAATTTTTATTTCACACTGAAAATACCACAATCTTTACATGAAGCAAAAACCAAAGTAGAATTTTCTAACTGGGCTCCTTGGACCCTCTCTGCTCTGTTCAGTAAGCATGTCAAAATTGAAAACTTGAAGATTTGACCTAATCATTTTTCCTCATATCAAGTTCCAACCCTCCTCTTTCCTAACTTCCTTCCCAATTTGTCTCAGTGAAGGTAGGCTCAAAAATAGAATTGAATCTTTACAACACACACACACAGACACACACACACACACACACACACACACACTTTAATTGATAGTAAAGGAAAGTGAAAGATTAACTGTTGAAGTGGTGAGCATGGGCAGGCTAAATAGCCATCTCAGATGGTGACTGGATGAAATAGTGCCATGTGCAACAACCCAGATGCATCTTGAGAATATTATACTAAGTTAAATAAGTCAGTAAGAAAAAGCTAAGAACCATCTGATTTCACTCATATGTGGGATATAAAACAGAAACTCATGAACATGAACAACAGTGTGGTGGTTGCCAGAGGGAAGGGGTTGTGGGGAGAAGGGGATCCTAATATATGGTGACAAAAGAAGATCTGATTTTGGGTGGTTGATACACGGTGTAATATTCAGATCTTGTAACAGAGAAACCCGTACCTGAAACCTATATGTTCATGTTTACCAATGTCACCCCAATGAATTTAATAAATAAATAAAATAAAGAAAGGGAAGAAAATTTAATTTATTTAAGAAAAAGGGGATGGGAGATGGGGATATCCAAAGGGAAGGGTTGCTCAGAGAAAAGGGAGCCTTGGAGACAGGTTCAGGGGTTTAGCACGGAACGAGCTGCAGCTGTCCATTGCTGCCCTGGTTGCAAGTTTCCTGGAGGCCCTTAGAGGTTGGGGTATATATGCCTGTGGGGGAAGGGCACAGGTGTGCTTCTTGGAGGGAGAGCACCCTGGGTCTTTCGTCCTGTGGGAATTTATCTCTTTCTTGCAGATGGAAATCTTAGGGGAGGCTCAGGGGAAAGTCTCAATAGAATATCCATCAGTTTTCCAGGTGTTCTGTTTCAGGGCGGCGGTCTCCACTGATTGATTAGTGCCTGGGTGGGGTCAGAGGTCATTAGTCAATATAACTGGTGCTTTGGCAGCCACAGTGCCACTTGTCTGGTGTTGCTGCTTTTCTGGGCCTGGAGCTGAAATACAACTGAAGCCTAGAAGTTATCTGTAGGGCGGAAATGGTCAGGACCAGCGATATGAAAGATCCAGGGTCCAAAGAGCAGGACCATTGATATGTTAGGGGAGGAGACGTTACCCTGGGGGCAAGGTCCTCCTTTTCCCAGCTTTGCCCCTTGCTAGGCATCCGGGGCTCTCTGCCCTGCTGAGTTTCTGTTCCTGGCCCATCATCCTTGCTCTGGGGGTCTAACAGAAAGGCCTATGGTAAATTAATGACTGTAAATTATACAACTTAAGGCTCCTATTTCCCCCTTTTTTATGAAGACACCACCTTTATTGCAAAACTTGTGTCAGATTAGTTTATCTAGTTAAGTTGTTAAAAATAATGTGTAAACCTTGTATTTGGGAGCTATAAATTTAGGCCATTAAGAACCAGAGCAAGTATTTTTCAGATATCCTAACCAATGAGCAAGCAAGGCTGTCAGCCAGCATGACTCAGGATGGAAAGCTTTGAGGAAAGGGGGCTGCGGAGCCGAGCTCTGGCAAGACGCTGAGCTGACAGGGAGCGGGCCTCCCCGGGAAGCTTTTAGGTTGTTGGAGAAACCACAAGCATGCATCATTTGCTACGGCATTTCATCTACTACCTTTAATGTTCAAAATAAGATGGACTATATTACATTTTAAAAACTCAGAGACTAAAAGACAAGGTAAAATAAATAGTACGATGTTAGAGGAAGAGAAACCCATGCTAGGTTTGAAATTCAAAATTGTTTTATCCTACAGTTCACACCACTGAACTAAGCTGTGCTTCAAAAGCAGACATGGGACCCCATGTGCATATGGAGTAAGCACACTGTCAAACTGAGAGGAGATGTTGAATAAAGGCTAGTGAAGCATGGATTATAAACTTCAAAATCTTCCTAAGATATTTTTGGATTCCAACTGCTATTTTCCCAGTGCTTTAAAATCATAGAAAAAAAAATCTAAATATTACATTGCAATGACTATCATACTTATCCACTAAGAGTAACCTAGGCTATAGGACACTGATGATTTCCCACAGGCCCAGGTGCAGAGAAGTTACTAAGTCTGGAAATAGAGAAGGATCTTTTACTGCAAAAATACTAAAATATTTACCTCCAAACCTTCAAAACAATTTCCTTCCAGAGAGCTTACCTTGCAGCCGGGCTGTTGTCAGGCAAGTTTATAAACTAGGGGATGTAGTCAGCAGGTTCCAGTGGCTCCCAGCACTAATGAATCCTTGCTGTCCTCAGTTTCTCCTACATCTGCACGTACTCCTTCCTATACCTCACTATTTCCTCCAAAGGTATCATGTTGTCACCAAATGTGCAATAATTCTGTGATGTCGTTCCCAATCAACTGAAAAAGTGTCCCATTCCATTTCTTTTCTGACATCAAAGAAAATCAAATTTATCCACATTGTCTCTGAAATTTGAGTTCTTTTTTCATGTCTTCACTTATTAGCATAAGTGAATTGGCATTTTACCTAATAATGTACATTACTTTAAATATGAAGTTCTATATTAACTGAACTCAATTTGTCAGGGTTCTCTAGAGAAACAGAACAATAGAATAGAAATATAATTTATATTATTACTTATTATATTATAATCATTTATATAATATATTTAATTTATGTTACAAATATAATAGCTTTATTATCAGGAATTTGCTCATATAATTATGGAGGTTGGTGAGTCCCAAGACCTGCAGCATGAGTCAGCAAGCTGGAGACCCAGGAGAGCTGATGGTATAGTTCCATCCAAAAGCCAGCTGGTTCAAGACCCAGGAAGAGCTGATGTTTCATTTTAAGTCAGAGGGCAGGACGAAGCCAATGTCTTAGTTGAAAGGTCATCAGGCAGGAAGAATTCTCTCTTACTCTGCCTTCTTGTTCTATTCAGACCTTCAACTGATAGGATGAGCCTTACTCATATTATAGAGGACACATTGCTTTATTCAGTCACCAATTTAAAAGTTAATCTTATTCAAAATCAAACTCACATAAATACCCAGAATAATGTTTGATCAAATATTTGGGCATCCCATAGCTCAGTTAAATGACACATGTGTTTCCTAACCAAAGTTAATACAAATTATTTTAACGTTGATGTAACTTTCTATTATAATAAAATGTATGTAATAACAAGGATACTTTTAAAAATTAACATTCACAAAATCAAATATATATTCTATCATTAATTTCTATTAAATTGCCATTTTCTTGTGTTGTTTGATTTATTTCTAGTTTACCTCCCAATCCATCAATAGCCAGTACTTTTGCATCTTTCCACCAAGTACTTTTATCTGATTTTGTTCCCCAAAACCTTCTTGGTCTCTTCAAATTCCAAACACTATTGTATCATCTTTTATCTAAAGCATTATCTTTAATCAATCATGTTATTTCATTTAGAAATTCAAAAATACTATACTTTTAATATAAACTAGAACCTGGGCATGAAAAGGGAAGTCAGCCAGATCTGGAGCCTCAGTGAATATTCAATTTAATAGGGAGACAAAGACTGTACCTATTCTCTAGGACAAGTAGCTTTAGATTATTAGCAAATAAAAAGAGCATGAGGTGAGTACATGATTCTCCCAAATTAATAGAAGAGGTAGCTCCTTTACTGAGTCTTAAAAGATAGGTTGATATTCCCCTGTGGAACACGGCATAATCTAACATAAGAGGTATTTACCAGAAGCATTACTTAGTATGGAAAGAATGTTGACAATATTTTGTATATAGCTATGATAAAACAGAAAATATTTTTAAAGAACAGGAAAAAAGCTCTTAAAAATTACTTTTAAAGTCAAAGCTTAGATAGGCTGAACCACATATTTAGTAGTCTGATTCCACCTTTTCATGTTTACTCCTTAGTATCTCCTAGAAGGATGTGTGAACATTTGATACCTAAATGCAGTAAATCTGTTGACTATTTGATGAACCATATTCCAGGTGCTTATTCAAATAATATATTTCTAAATGTGGCATGATTGAACTGAGAAAAAGTCGTCTTTGCTGAGTTAAAGTGGTTTTGATTGAACTTCAGCTGGTGCTTACCAGCTTGCCATGCTGGAGAAATTATTTCATATTTTAAAATTAACATATACTCTTTCCAATAAAACCAGGACATCAAGGTTATACCACATCAAAATGCACACAATGTAGAACTATAGCAATAGCTGCAGCTTTTTTAGATTGTTTAAAGGGAGTAAATTGGTAAAAGGAATATGAGCTGTGTTCTCTTCATGTTCACTCTATTGTTTCATGAATGACATTGAACTTTGTCCCACAAGTAACCTTGGATATTTAACCACCTGCTCAATTTGGTGGGGGAACACATGCTCTGAAAGGCTGCTGGAAATTTACTGCACAGGCTGAGGGGATGCGGGGATTGCTCAGCTGCTTGCAGAGATGGCTGGTCTTGAAAACTTGAGAAAGAGCTTAAGTTAGCTAAAGGTTTTCAGGGCCTGATCTGGCTATATTTGAGTAGTGCCATTTAAAGTGAGATTTAGAATAATGTTTTCTCAGGTGGGGTTATTTTTTTTTTCAAGGGAGAAGGGAGAGACACTGACATCCTTGTCTATTTATGCTCTTGATATTTCCACAGTACTATATTTCTGATAGAAAAATCGTGGGAAGAGTATGTATATGTGCATGTACATGTACATATATACTTATGCATGTACTAGCATATACTAAAATATATAAATGGTAGTTATTAGAAATATTGAGTAAAGCATACCTTGAAATTTATTTTATTTCCTTAAACAGATTTACACATAATGCATATATGAGATTATGACACTACTAGGGGCCCAGTGAACAAAATTTGTGCACTGGAGGGTGGGAGGTGGTGTTCCTCATCCCAGCCTGCCCCCTCTCACATACTGGAAGCCCTCAGGGGATGTCCTACTGACGGCTTAGGCCCGTTCCCTGCTCTCCTTGGGGAGCAGGCCTAAGCCACAGTCTGGCCTCTCTTTGTGGGAGGTGACTGGGCTGATCAGGGGAAGGCACCAACCCCATCACCTGGCGGCTGCAGCCACTGCCAGTCATAGCAGCCACACAGGTGTTTTCATCAACACGGACTCCAGTCCCATCACCATGAAAAAATGACAACTTTCTTTAGGCATTTTCAAGATGAGTCTTTCATAGGATATGACATTTCTTAGCCCTCCAGCAGTGGACCTTCATTTTTTTTCGCAAAGGAGTGTGCTGAAAAACCCTATAGCACCTTTTTAGATTCTTATTACCCAAGTTACTAAGAATATTACCAGTGGCATACAGGGAGCTTAGCCAGTGAGCGGTCAGAGAATGTGTTTCCTCTGTAGTTCATACCGATCATTGGCTCGGCCCCTGCCCAGGCCTAAAGCCTCTGGCCCAGGCTTTAGGCCTGGGAAGGGGCCCCCATCTCCCTCCAATCACCTGCTTGGCCCCTGCTCAGGCCTAAAGCCTCTGGCCCAGGCTTTAGGCCTGGGAAGGGGCCCCCATCTCCCTCCAATCACCTGCTTGCTGGTGGGTGTAGCGGAGTGACACCAATTTGCATGTTTCTCTTTTATTAGTGTAGATATCCCTTCATATAAAAGTGCATGTAACTCACAATTTTGTTTGTATAATTTGAATGCTTTTGAAAGGTTAATAATTTGGGCACCACAGTTCATCATAGAAGGGTATATTATTTTCATATATGCAAAACTATTAAGAATCTATGTATATGGATAAGTGTTGTCATCTTCTGTATTGTGAAGTAACATTTGAAGACAAATTTAGAAAACAATAACAGTTTACTTAAAAGGAAGTTGTGAAACTGACTTTAGTAGAACTGGCCTTCAAAATAAAAACACAGGAAAATAATTGCAAGATTATCTAAAATAATAAGTTCATATTAATATGTTGATGGTGAGAAAACAGCAAATTAATTATATTGTAGGAAAGTCAGGGATAAAGGTGGTTTTGACTGAGAATTTAGGCAGAAAAGTTACCCCCCATAATTTCATTTACTTGGGGAAACAAACTTGACTAGATATATTGTGGTGTATCTCAGAGTTCAATAGGTATTGTTGTTTGTTTTTCTTGTGTCTTGACTTGGAGTATAGACAAGGGCAGGATGATACAATATCAGTGATGCTTCCACAGTATCCAGACCACTTACATGTCTTTTTGATATTTGAAATTTTATGATTTAAAAAGAAAATTACCCTCTGTCTCAAAGGCTTGCATGAGTGTGTCAAATACAGCATAGTGACGTACTGCATCCATGTGGTTCTGATTATTAATGCACCCAAGTTGTTTTTCCTCAAATGCTCAGACAAAATTCTATGCTGCTGTTCATAGAGTCATACTTTACATGAATTTTGACCTAATACTAGAGAGTCCTTAAGTAAAAGTTTTTCAAGCCAGTCTACATTGATATGAATTTTTTACATCAGTTCCTGAAAGTTTATTTATCGCCTTAAACTAAGAACATATTCCATTTGTTCTTCTGCAGAGTGAGCATTAATCTTTTCTTAAGGCTTTTCTTTTTATGTATTTATTAACTTTCTGTTAATCCTCACCTGAGGATATTTTTTCCATTGCTTTTCACAGAGAGTGTGGGGGAGGACGGGGAGAGAGAGAGAGAGAGAGAGAGAGAGAGAGAGAGAGAGAGAGAGACCAGGAAACATCCATGTAAGAGAGACACATTGATGGTTGCCATCCATTGGTTGCCTCCCATAAGCACCCTGACCTGGGGCAGGGAGCAAACAAGCAACCCAGTATGTGCCCTTGACTAGGATCAAACCTGAGACCCTTGGAAGCATAGCCCAATGCTCTCACCATTGAGCACCACCAGCCAGGGCACTAAGGCTCTTAACCAAATAATTGGGTGCATCTATCATTTTTTTCTGAATAATAATGTCTGAATATTTTTGCTTATTTTTATGCTTTAAAGAATTGAGTAGAAAATATATACCTACCTCATGGACTAAAATTCCAAAGCTCAAGCTCCTCTTAGGAAAGTTAAAGTCAGTGGCTTTTATAACTGAAAATAAACACGCAGCAGGGATCTATTCTATTAGAACACTTCAGAAAAGAATCACAGTTAGGCAATTTCGTCCTCTGAATTGCAATGTAGGAAACTTTATGATAATGACAATTGGTTCTATAATTTTATGTTTTCCTTTATCTTTTTCCCCCTTTCAACTTTATCCCTTAGCTTCTTTCTTCACATATACTAGTAAACATGCATAGTTTTAAAGCTTTAGGGAAACAATTTAGTGTTTTATTTTTCAGTTTAATAAATTCTATATGATTTTTTTGCACTAAAGATTTTTTTCAGAGTTATTTTGTCATAGTGAGTCATTATTCAGAGGTTTTTTATTTATTTTTCCTTGGATATTTTTTCTAAATAACACTCATTTCAAAATATCTTTGGTTGTAGCATTGCTATGTATTTTGACTTCTCTGTCAGTATTAAAAACATATTCATTAGATATCTTGCTTGCTTATTTTTTCCTTTGCACTCACTATTTTTTTAAGTTTCTATTTCCAAAATTAATGCACTTAAAATTAGTAAAGGTTAAGCAGCTACTTATCCTTTTTTATAATGAAAATTTGACCGTTTTAATTATATACTAAAACTATTAACTTTCACTTTTCTTCAAAAAGTGAGAATATTTTATTTTAGTTTCAATAAATATTAGATTATCATTGGCCCTGAAGGAATAAAATCTCTCTATATAAAACCCTAATATGCAAATAGACCAAACAGTTGACCAACCGAACAACTGAACAACCAGTCACTATGATGTGTGCTGACCACCAGGAGGCTCACACAGAACATGGCAGGTGTTGGCCGTGGTGGGATGGAGGAGCAGGTGAGCAGGGGCACCAGGCCAAGGTGAGGTGCTGATTGCTGTAATCAGGGAAAGCCTCTGGTGGTTACCGAAAATTCTTTGCTCCTGTGTGCCCTCCCAGCACTGGCACCTGCTGTTGGTGCCAGCCCTGCTTGCACCTGCTGCTGGCACCCAGTACCGGTCTGGATTGCTTGGCACCATTAGTGGGTGTGAGCTGCGGCTGTTGGCCCCAATTACCCCTCAGGGCTTCTGCACCTCCCCCTGCTCCTGAGTGGCAATCGGGGCAGCAGCTGCCACTTGCACCCACTGACCACCCAGCCCTGCTTGAACCTGGTGCTGGCACCGGCCCCAATATCTCCCTGCTGTCACCAGATATGAGCAGGGCCTGTGCTGAAGCTGCAGTGATGGTAGCAGGGCTGCCGGCAGACAGGGGACTGGGGCTATAGCAGGAGGGGCCGAATGGGGGTGCAACGGATAGGCCAAGATCCACTCCTGTGCCCACCACAGCCTGGCAGCCCACAGTTCCTTTCAAGATGCATGAATTCATGCATTAGGCCCCTAATTATACATAACTATATATACACTTATTTTTCTTAATTTAAATCTAAATAAAAATTGTCCTTTACTTTTCAATATGGTTTTTAGGAGGAGATTATATCACCAAAAATTTAAGATACCTAGGAATTAAGTAAGGAGGTGAAAGACTTATATGTGGAAACTATAGGACACTGAAAAAAAAAAGATAGAGGAAGACATAAACAGATGGGAGAACATACCATGTTCATGGATTGGTGGAATCAACATCATCAAAATGTCCATACTACCCAAAGCAATCTATAAATTCAACGCACTTCCAATTAAAATACCAACTGCATACTTCATAGATCTAGAACGAACTCTCCAAAAATTCATCTGGAATAAAAAAAGACCCCGAATTGCTGCAGCAATCCTGAAAAAGAACAAAGTAGGTGGGATCTCAATACCAGACATCAAGATGTATTACAAAGCCACTGTCCTCAAAACTGCCTGGTACTGGCACAAGAACAGACATATAAATCAATTGAATAGAATAGGGACCCCAGAAATCGACCTAAAACACTATGCTCAATTAATATTTGACAAAGGAGACATGAACATACAATGGAGTCAAGACAGTCTCTTCAATAAACGGTGTTGGGAAAATTGGACAGATACATGCAAAAAAAATGAAACTAGACCACCAACTTACACCATACACAAAAATAAATTCAAAATAGATAAAGGACTTAAACATAAGATGGGAAACCATAAAAATACTAGAGGAGATTATAAATCAGGAATGAAATAGCCTTGTAATTTTGCCAGGCCAACTTTTAATACATACTTTATATTTAACTACATGACATAATGAAAAAAAAAGCTTTTAATCTTTGGGTGTAATGACCTAACAAAATAGTAAATTGTTTTATAGTGACTAAATGAATATTTGGAAAACTTGGTTGATATGTAAAATTTTAGAAAACTAATTAATAGTATGTAACAATGTAATGTATCAGATAAAAAAAGCAGTATATTTCAAAGACAAATAAATATGTGTATGTGCTTTTCTTTGTGTGAATATGTGTGTCTTAAATATATCATTGTATAAATAATACCTCAGAGATAGAGAAAGGAGAGAGGAGAGAGAGAGAGAGAGAAGAGAGAAAGGAGAGTGAGTTTTTCTAAGGTCAGAAAAGTTACAATGACTTTGTATTCAGCTTCCTAGCCCCCACAGATTGGACTAGTTTCTTTTAGTATAACTTAACAAAAATTGTATTCAGGTCTGTCTTTTTCACTCATTTATTTGACAAGAATTCAGTAGGTACTTACTGTGTGCCAGGTACTCCTCTGGGCACAGAGGGTAAAACAAGGACACACAATTAAACTCGCTTCACTCAAGAAACTTGCATGTAGTGGGTATGTAGATGATAACACCTGGCGAGTCACAGATGTAGGATAGTAATTGTGGTGAGAGCTAAGGAGAGAATAAAACAGAGAAAAGATGGGTGTTGTGATATTATATAGTGTGACATTTGGCTATAGCCATAAGGATACCTGAAGAAAGAATCTGTTTCTAAGTGGTGAGACTAGGAAGAAGTGGATCTATTGTTTTTGAGAAAGTGAAGGGGCTGGTGTGGTTTAACTAGACTAGAAAGAGTGATCGATTTATTTATTTATTCTTGACTTGCTCTGGACAAATCTGGGTGACTGCTTCTCCAACATTGTCTGAAAATAAGCCATTCTGTCCTAAACATAGAAGATCAACGCTAAACTGCGGTAGAGGTATGAATGCTGTGATCCATTAAATAAGCACTTTTAAATAATGTTTCACAGAGACTCTTCAACATGTGTGGAGGCTGGTCTGGGATGGCTGTACCCCCCATGCCCCGAATCTTAAAAGTTTAGCTTGAGGCCTTAACTGGAGCCAGTCACACACCCATTCCAGATGGTCTGTGTCTATGGACAGCTTCTGGGAGTAGGGAAGGCAAGTGGAACATAAATTCCAAAGAAAGGGGAGGAGATAAGGATCCTGCAATTGCCCAGATCCAGCTCATGAGTCAAACTGGAAGTCACATCTTCTTGATGACCTCGCCCAACAACCTCCACTAGGGTGACAATCAAAAATGTCTGCACACATACATGGCCATATGTCCCCTAAAGTTAAAACTCATCCCCAGTTAAGAACCACTGTTTTATTTTATTTTA
>NW_006294243.1:2749121-2758267 GCF_000327345.1 Myotis davidii | reverse complement strand
TAAAAATATATTTTAAATATATTTTTTATTGTTGATAGTATAACAAATATCTCCCATCTTCCCAGCCTCTACCCACCTCCCAGGTCTTCACTACCCTATTGCCTGTTTCCATGGGCTATGTATGTAAATATATAAGTTCTTTCGTTTATCCTACAATGCCACATCGAGGTATGTCAGTCTATTCCAAACCATTGTTTTAGACTATTCTGAGTTTTGTTTTATATAAGTATTTACCTAATAACTTCTTGGCTAAGGCTCTGGCTGGGTAGCTCAGTTGCTTAGACTTAGAGTGTCATCCCAATACATCAAGGCTGTGAGTTCAATCCCCATCCAGGGCACATACCAATGAATGAATAAATCCGTGGAATAACAAATCTCTCTCTTTCTCTTTTTCTCTATCTCCCACTCCTTTCCCTTTTCCCTAAAATCAATTAAAATATAAAAGAACTTCTTGGTTAAACCAAGGTGAGTCCTATTAACATTAGAGTGTCACATTAATCCTCCCCAAAGAGATAATATAACTAAGATCCAGGGAAAATATTTTTACAACTAGCTTTTCTGGTCACAGTTTAATGAAACGAGTAGCAGCAAAGTAGAAAGATTACCTAGGAATAACATTGGTTGGTGTGAATGGCATCAATTAAAACTGTGAGCTGGCTATGCATTTTCACATGCCGAATGATTTCCGAAAATCATTGGTGGCGATGCATTGAACTTGCCAGTTTAAAGAGTGATTGGCCGAAGGAAAAAAGTGTACAAAAATAAAATTGATAACAAATTTGGGATAAATTGAGCACCAATCTTATGAAACCTATTTATATGTAACCTCTACAAGAAATATTTACTCTGAAGACATATTTACTGCATGCTGTTAAGTTTATTGTAAATTAAGAGTATAATATATGTGCGGTACAGAAATGGATAACTTAAGACTGAGAAGTTATTTTAGTGCCTGGTTAACCAAACATTGATTTCAATGAAAAATTAAAGCTGCAAATAGGAAGGAAGCTTGTAGACAGTGGGTTGCACTTAATGTGAACTTGTGTAAAATCAACTGCAGGTTAGCAGTTGGTCATTTCTGAAACACTTCATAATATGACAGTGGTGTTGTGTAAACTCAAACACATATAAATCATCGTCTCAAGAGCCCTAAGGGACCTGGCACAATCTCTACACCAGAGTGTCTTCTTTTACAGCCTCATTACACTTGCCAGTGATTCATGGGTGTTAGGCTTGACTGAGAAGGGAAGGATGGAAGGGACTAAGGAACTCAGTATGCTATATTTCAACCATGCAAATGAGCATATTTCTTTGGGACTAAAAGGCAGCATTTCTAAAAGAAATGGATTAATCTCTGTCTATTTTTATTATCCTTTTGTTGAGGTTTTCAAAGTAATGCAAGTCTATGTAAAAGTATTCTTAGTGTAGCATTGTATTATTGCACCTTTAAGCTAGAGAGATCAATCTTATCAAGCCACACATACTCTGATGAGGGAAAAGCATAGGGGTGGTATGGATCAAATGGAAGTGAATAAAGGGCTAAACTTCTTGCAAATCAGATACGCCCATGTGTGTTCTAGAGTACAGTTTTTGGTCAAATTATAAGCTACTGAATGAATTCTTCCTACTGAGATACAACAGCATGTATCTAGGACATCTCTGACATAATATTGATAACAAGGTTCTCTTCTCTGAGATCAGAGCTACCAATTCTTACTTCCAGGCCTATGTGGACATGGATTTTTGAGGAGAAAAGAGGGAAACTAATGCTCTCATAACTCCACTAACAGTCAATAAGCAAATTGAGAGAACAATATTTGAGGAGAAAAGAGGGAAACTAATGCTCTCATAACAGTCCATAAGCAAATTGAGAGAACAATATTCTGTTAAACTTGCGGTCTGTAGATGTTTCCATTATGCCTGGAATATTGCAAGTGCTGCATAAAAATGTGACCCAAAATCTGTGAAAAACAAAGATTTCCTTTTAAAATTTAACTAAATTTATATTTCTAAGCATAAATGATATTCTAGCATACAAATTGTCAAAGCCCCTTAAGGGAATCATATTAGCAAAATTCCAGTAAAGTATTTAAATTCATTTTTTGCTACTGTGCCATTGTACTAAGGGCTTCCAATAATCTGATTGTTATGTTATACTGTATATAAAATTAGAATGATTATATATACTTATATGTGTATATACAAAAGATAAATGCAAAACATTGGGGTTTTTATGAAAATATAAAATAGAATGTCTTTCCATTTCTTCAGTACAAGTGATTTCAATAATTTAAGCAGATTAAGTACTATAGATTATTACTAATGTTAGCAATGAGAAACATTAGTAAGTTGAACATAGAAAGCTTATGTGTATTTCTAACAAAGTTTATTAATTCTAATATACCATTTACTCATCTAATATTGTTACCTAATAAAACAGCAAGTATAAAATAAAATTTAAAGCACATGATCCATCAATTATATTAAAATATATTATATTGGACAACTTCAGCATTCAAAACATAACTGTAAACTTTGAAAAGAGCAAAAACACAAAGGCTGACTTTCCATAAATCAAATTTTCTTTTCAGGTTAGACTTATTTCTGATCTTTTGGTCCATGTATCTAAATCCTGGTTGGTCATCACAACTTCTGTAGCTTAAGGACAGTTGGCATTTAATATAATAAAGATTGAATTAATCATATTTCCTTCTAAATTGGCCTCTCCTTAAATATTTAATATTTTGTACAGCTATTTAGAGTAAGCTAAATCTATCTCAACTTGTCTCCCAAATCAAATTAATCACTCCTATCACTGCTGCCCCGCTGCAGGCCCTCATTACATTTTATTGGAACATTATGAGCGTATTGATTACTAACTGGTCTTCCCATCTCTGGACTTGTTTTTGTCAATACCACCTTGCACTGTTATAGAGCTCATGAAGCCACGCCTTCGCTTCAAAGTCATCTGGGACTACAGAGGATCATCTGCAGTGTAGTGTCCTAGGAATACTACTTTTCATGCACTGCCTTTGCTCATGCTTGCAAGTTTGCACAGACCCCTCCCAGCACAAGCTATATCATTTATAATTCTGCATTTATTCGTCTCTTTCTTGTATAGACATAAGAAAAAAAAAGAGCCATAGCAATATTTTCTTTCAAGGGACTGTAGTCCTGGGTAGTTACTGAATTAATTTTATGACCCATGATTAGCAACTATGCTAGTAATGATAGTCCTGACATTGGAGAGTAACAATTGCAACTAAAGCAAATAATCTCAGAAATCACAGTGTATATGCAGGTTAGAAACTTTTTTCTCTGTCACCTAACAGTCCAACATGAGAGTTGCATGTCAGAGGGTGGCTTTCCACCACCCAGAATCCAAGTGTCTTCAATCTTGCAGCTCCACCAATGTATAGGATCTTGGAATCCTCTGCTTCTGGTCAGCAGAATGAATTTGAGAAAATGAAGAAAACCCACCCCTTCTTAAAAACCTCACATTAGCAAGAACTAGTCTCAAGGCCATACCTGGATGTACATGGGGCAAGGACAGGTACTCATTCTGGGAATCTATTTCCATCAGAGCTTTTCCCTATGCATATTTGGGGATAGCTAGCTATCTCTACCACACAACTTAAGAAACAAGAACATGTACATTGTGATAAAATAGAACCTGAGGTATGGAAACATAGAGCAGACTGAAAAATCTCAGAGGGAAGGGGAGGGAGAGATTAACCAAAGAATTTATACGCATATATGCATTACCTATGGACATAGACACTAGGGAGGGGAAGGCTTGGGGTGGAGCAGGCATCAGGTGGAGGGGGACCATGGGGGGAAGGAGGGACATCTGTTATACTCTCAACAATAATTTTTTTAAAAGGGAACTAACATTTTTTGAAAGTGTTTGTAAAAGAATAAATTTCAGTTATCTGGGAAAGGCCCTTGGGTATAATTTTTTATTACTAATAATCCTGGATGCTATTTGAGGTAGCATCAGTCTTTGGTATGCTTTTCAAAAACAATTAAACCCATACAACTTTTATTTAGACCTCCAGAAAATTATAGGACCTGCCCAATGAGATTAGGCATATGGAATAGCTCAGTCTCCCTGCAGTAATTACATCTCACCTTCCTAAAGCCAGATGTTCTCCAGTGCAGGAGTAGCTGCATGTTTGCTGAGGCAGGGGGAGTGTCGTCAAATTGTTCTACTTTTCAGATACTACATTTTGGAATAAAAGAGGAAGTATCTTTTCTACCTTTCAGGATAGTCCCCAAATATTACTTCCCAGAAAAATTCTTTTTAGAGAAATTGCTAGATGTCTGCATGTGAATATCAAATAACTGCATCTGTAATGGCCCACACTCTCCCATTTGATATATGTGAAATTAAATTAATGATTTTCCCATTTGATATAGGCAGGTGCTTCATAAACACATCTGTAGGTCATTTAGAAATTACTGTCATCACTCTTTTCATTAAAGTGACATGCATATATTTAGAAACTACTTTTCATTAATGTAATGAAAGACTGTCCTTGATAACTTCTCTATATGTTCACCTATAAATCAGTATTAAAATTCTTTGCATAATGAGATACATATTCTTGGGAAGTAAAAAAAAAGTTTCAATTTGTTCTTCAGTTTTTCATAAAATGTGCACTGGAACTTAATTTTGTGTGTATATATATATATATATAGTCATTGTATGTGGTGTGAATTTGTTTTCTTCACATTTTCTTATGAGTTTTCTAGTATAATGTTTTAACTAACATTGAGATGATTGTATTACATTATAGAAAGAAATAATTTAGTTAAGGCTACATCAACATTCTACACATATCTACAAGGGGTCTAAGTTTTTGTGTGATGATTTTCAGAGCATCTCTATTGAGTTAATTGCATACTCTCAGGAAATTACTTCGCTGACATGGTGTCATGCATAAAGTCTAAATTTGTACATGTGAGTTACAACAGCTGTTACCTTCCTGAGTACTCAAAGTCTCACCAAGGCCTGCATTTTGTCCCATGTTCACAAAATGTGTGGGCTGTATGGCACTGCACATACAGTAGAGAAGGTAGAGAAATAAATTTGTTAAACAAATAATTGGTTCTGTGATCATTGTACATAGAATTTCCAAATTTAATCTTCCTTGTATAGCGTTTTATATAAGGTCATTTCATAGTCTGCTTGTATTGAGAAAGATAGGTAATGTACATAATTTATTGAAATAGACATTTGTTAGAGGTAAATCAATAAAGTCATTTTTATATTAAAAACTGTGAGAAAGTCATGGAAGCAAAAATATAATGCAAAAGGAATACTAACTTCTGATTACAACACCTGTGGATTCAATTGGTAACATTTCATGTTGAACTGCACTCTAATTTAAGTTCACAGACACCCAAATCCTTTGAGGATCCCTAGCTAACAACTCAGGAGTCTCATTTAAAAACTCAGTGTAGCCTTTACACAAAGCGTGCATGTATGAAAAAAAATGTAGTTTATTACTATTTATTATGTAAAGGACTGTGTTACTTTGATTCTATATTTTTATATGAACAGTAGAAGCATTTGAGAAAGATCTTACATGTGTGTCTTTGGTTGTATTCATTTTCTGTTGCCTTAAGCTATACTATGAACCAATAGGTAATGATCAAAAATATAAAATAGATTCTTGAACTTAACTATAAGCACCCCTGCCCCCCACAAAAATGAGCTTGGAAACATGGAGACTTATTTCTGTTAAGGCTTTTAAAAAAGTAATCAGCTTTTCAAGGAAAATAATGGCTGCATTTGTTTCAGAATGGTATTACTGTTTTCTGACTAAAAGGTTGGATTCTAAAAATATATAATCCACAGAGAGCATATTGACTCTCCTTTCTATAGCATTTTTTTTGCAAGTTAAATTAGTACCTGTAATAAAAATAATTGCAGGGCTGTGACAAAAATGTGCATTTATGTCTCACATTTCGTTTATCTCATTTTAAAAATCACACTGTTTATAGTTGAAGGTGAAAGTGAAAGCACAAGCTGTGTTTTCAAGACGCGTTTTTCCTCAGTAGAATTATGTCATGGGGAAACACTATGGACATCCATCACAGTGAAACCTGCAAGGACATCAGAGCTCATTATTAGTGAACATTGTTTGTAACCTTCAGATGGCCCCGGCGTTTCTGTGAGAAAGGGCAAGCAGAATGAGAGATTAAAGCACATCCTGCCGTCAAAATTAGCATCACTACATAAATTAGGGCTTTTATATGAATCTGAAATAATCTTTTTTTAACTTTAAAACAATGAATTATTACAGCTTTCTATCTTTGTAATAAAATGTCACAGTGAGTTCAAGTTCAGTTAGCTCAACACTGGCTTCGGGTTACCGCTATTGATTGAAACTTGCTAGACTAGAGCATCCTGGCTCGTACAGTCCGGTAACTTCAGACAGGAAACTAAGCAAGGAACCTACCCTTGGGATTCTGATGTGTGTTCTGGATATATGTTCTTCCTACCAAAAAAAAAAAGCCTAGAAGAAATAGAAAAAGAATTAAGTGTAAGATTCTGTAACATTGTCAAATGGCAAAATGTTACACATACTACTGAAAACTTTTAGCACATTTTCTTTTTTACAAAATTAGTTTATTGATTAAGGTATTACATATGTGTCCTTATCCTCCCATTACTCCCCTGACCCCCCCCCAACTCATGCCCTCACCCCCTTGTTGTCTGTGTCCATTGGTTAGTTAGGCTTATATGCATGCATACAAGTCCTTTGGTTGATCTCTCCCCATTACCTCCACCCTCCCCTACCTTCCCTGTGATGTTTGATGGTCAGCACATTTTCAGTTAGGTATTTTATTTCCGGTTTTAAGGAATAGTTTTGATAATTAAATATTTTTCTTTTTATTCATATCCTTAAAGTGCCCAAGATTTAAAAATGTATAGTATTGTGATGATTTTCAGGTAAAAAAAAAAAAAAAGTACATAAATGTAGTACCTAACATTCTTTGTGGGTCAAATATTTACAGGGCTTTATTACATTTTTAAAAATTTAGATTACTTTTTATTTTTAAACAAGATTGATGACATGATAAGAGGTGTTGGAAAGAAGACTGCAATCTGCTATCATGAAGAAGGCTTTTCTCTTTGCCACCCTGGCTGATATGGTTAATGTATGCATCTATGACCTTGACAATTTTCAACACATGGACTTGAAGGAAAGAGAATTATGCTTCAGGCAAAATGTCATAGCAATCAAAACCTTTGGTGGTTAAATTGACTAAAAATATTGGCCCATTATTCAATTTATTTCATTTCTTTTAGCAATAGCCTTAGTTGACAGAGAGGTTACTGGATACTCAAATTGAGTAATTCACTCCCGATTTTCCGCAGGGCATATCATCAAAATGATATCTTTTTGTGTTTGTTTATTGTTTCTTTACTCAAGGAAGTGTAAGGTATAGAGATGAGATTTGAAAATACATCAATGGGAAATTCTAAAAGATGGGGCAATTTGTGTTCTGCCAAGTACACATATAGACCTGATATCCACTAAAATCCATAAGCCCTCACATTTAAAAATTTAAATAGCACCATTTGAACTTTTTCCTCTGTGAGCAGCTCTCAGGAAGATGAACATTCCTATAATTGAAATCATCATTCGTGCTCTGACCCTAATTGGGTAAGTTTTATATTAGGTTCATACCAAGCAATCATGGAAGCAATTACGGGCACTTCTCCTGGGGCTGCCATAGCCCAGGTGCGGCTGCCTGATTGTCATTTGGTAATTACCGTGGTACTTCCCAACCACTCCTTAGCGTCAGTTAAACATGCAACATACTTCAAGTAAGTGAAGTCTCCTTGGAAGTACAAGTAAATACTTAATTATTTAGCTTGCTGCTTCATATAGGTGCTGTCTGTTCTCCTGGAACGTGCAGATGTATAATGCAAACTGTCCTCTGATGAGACTTACAAAGAAGTCAAAATGCAGATGAATCGTTTGCAATTAGCCACACAGTTCCTTTTGAAATATGGAAAATACCTTAAATAACAGTGAAGATAGAAGCTTTGCCAACTTTAGAATTTTTTTCAAGTCTTTGAAGTCTGACTTTGCAGAACAGATTGTAAATCTCTGGCCCATTACACACCTGCAGAGATTTTGGTGTTTTATTTCTCTTGGGTGAAGCTGCAGAAGCCCAAACCATGTTAATCACTGTCAGAACCAGTTGTATAAAATGCCAAAACGCAGTGAACCAAGTGTTTTATAATAAATATGACAATGCAGTCAGAATGTTGTTTTGTTAGGCTTGTTATTTGTGGTAATTTTTCATTTATAATATTTGAAAAGAGAAAGTTCTAAGTCTTTTATCAGAAAAATTTTAACCACAGGGGAGATGTCATCATAGTGTATAAATAAGACTCTAAGTACTTGTATAATAATTAATTCAGATAAAAATAAACAAATTTAATACTTATGTTTGTTTTACATGCCTTAAAAATGCCCATTTAAAAAATTTCAATATCAAATATCACTTCGAAAATTTTTATTTATCTGTCAGTGTGAATGGTTATGTAATTCTTAGAAGAATTAATATTCTCACTGTATTATTTTATAACAATCTTTTATTATCTTTATTTGCAATTGAATCTTAAATTTTTACCAAATAGCAAGTATAATAATTGGGTTGAGGAAAATAATTTTAATGTTCTACCAGTGCTCTTATTTATATATTTACTAGAAGCCCGGTACACAAAATTCTTGCATGGGTACGGTCCCCAGGCCTGGCCTGTGGTCAGGGCCTATTGGGGCCTTCCAACTGGCAGCCAGGGCCTTCCTTCATTGCATGCTGCCCCCTGGTGGTCAGTGCTTGTCATAGCATGCGAGCAAACTCCTGGTCTCCGGGTTGATCTCCTGAGGGGACACTTTGCCTATTAATCTTTTATATATATTTACTAGGGGTCTGGTGCACGAAATTCGTGCACTGGGTGTGTGTGGGGGGGAGTGTCCCTCAGCCCAGCCTTTCCCCTCTCACATACTGGGAGCCCTAAGGCGTTGACCCCCATCACCCTCCAATCGCAGGATCGGGCCCTTGCTCAGGCCTGACGCCTCCGCCAGAGGTGTCAGGCTTGGACAGGGGACCCCCATCTC